>NW_028274808.1:201180174-201484674 GCF_037043125.1 Eumetopias jubatus | reverse complement strand
CGGCTGCTCGCCGGCCCGCCGGCGCCTCGGCCCGCCCGCGCGGACGGCTGAAGGCGGCGGTTGGCTCCCGGCGGCGGACGCTCAGCTCAAGGACCCGGCACCGGTGGCAGCCATGTCCCTGCACAGCGTCCGGCGGCGCGGGGCGGGGCGGCCGGGCCTCCGCTCCCATTGGGCCCCTCGGGCGCCCGCCGCCCGCCAAGTGCGGGGCGGGCTCGCGCCGCCGCGGACTACGGGTCCCGGCGTGCCCCGCGACGGGCGGCCCCCGAGGCCGCGCGGCATTCTGGGGCCTGTCGCGCCGGCCGCGCACGCGTGCTGGGCTCTTTCGTGTCCGCAGCGGCGGCGGGGCGAGGCGGAGGGGCACCGGCCTCTTGGGGCCCTCGGGGGAGGGCCCCGCGGAGGGACGCCGACGGGCCGGCTTGCGTGGCCGAGCTCCTGCTGGCTGTCGGTCCCGTTCCGGGCCAGCGCACGCAGTCTCGAAGGGCCCTCCCCGGGTCCAGGCCCAGGGCGGCGCCCCCATCTCGCGGCCTGACCCGCCCCGCTGAGCGCTCCCACGCCTGCTCCCAGAAGGCCTTCCACCCAGCCCGGACCTTTGAGCCCACACCCCTCCTTTCCTAAGATGGGGTCATGTTCGCGACGGTCGCGCGGGGACGGATGAGGTGACGCAGGGAAAGCAGCCCGGGGGAAATGGGGTGGGCGACCCCTGGGGCCCGGTGGACATGGTCTCCCCAGGCAGGCCACTCTCACCTGCCTGCACTCCCAGCCCAGGGGCACCAGGCTCCTTCTCGGGACTAGCCACCCTGCTTTCCCCGTCCCATGCTTTGCTTGGAAGGCCTTTTGCCTCCTTCTGGCCTCATCTGCTTGTCTCTTGTTCACTGATGTAATTTTAATCCCAGGTTACCGCTTGGGGAAGGTCCGGCAGTGCATACTCAGCGCAGATCTGTTCTCTGCGCTGCAGAGTGTGGAACTCCTAATCTTTGCAGGCTCCCCGCTCTTGAGAGAATGAATTTGGTTGAATGGCCTGTCTCCCTAGGAGGCTCAGCCCTCGCCATCAGGAAGAGAGCCTGCCTGCAGTGGTTTTCCTTTCCAGGACTGCCAGATGCTGGACTGGGTTGGGCCTGGAGTCCCCATCTGAGGTGGGAGAAAATGGAGCTAGGTAGTGCAGGGCACTTGGGAGATACAGAAGTGCTTGTATTGGCAGTGGGCAGTGAGCGCTACAGACATCATACACAGGGTTCATCGAAGCAGGTCGATGCGTGAAATTGAGGCCTCTAAGGTCAAAAAAAAAGCATAAAGCCAGGCTCCTTTCCTATACATCCCCAGGCGGCAATGGTGGGATAAGGAAGGACAGTTCTTGTCCCCCATCCCAGGGTCAGGTCTGAGTCAGGGCAAATAGGCGCTCAGGATCAGACACGACCGGCCTTCCAACGCCCAACGTGTAGGAGAACGCTTGTGTTAGTACTAGTGGCTGACATGGGCCCTCAGCTCCCAAAGGCTCTGTTCCAAAGCCGTCAAGGGGCAGGGAGGGAGGCTCCACAGAGTGGGTGAGAATCAAAGCTGGTCCCTAACAGTGCTGTTAGTGTCTGCAGGACTTTGAAGGACAATGGATGGGGGGAAGGCCCCATCTGCCTCTGTATTGCCCAGGAGGCCAGGTGTGAGGAAATAAGACAACAATGCTCACTTGCCCTTGGTACAATTCACCTGTGGCTCAGCTAGGTTGCATGAGAGAAGGAAAAATAGGGTCTCTATAGAAGGGGCGCTTCTGAACACCCGTCTGTGTTGCTTTCTGCAGCTTCACTGCCAGGGTGGAATTTTGGAGAAAGTCATTTTTAACAATACCTTTATTGGTTTTTCTTTTTTCTTTTGTTTTTTAAGATTTTATTTATTTATTTGAGAGAAAGTCAAGCATAGGGAAGGGCAGAGGGAGAAGCAGGCTTCCCGCAGAGCAGGGAGCCGGATGCAGGGCTCGATCCCAGGACCCTGGGATCATGACCTGAGCCGAAGGCAGACGCTTAATGACTGAGGCACCCAGGCGCCCCCCCCTTATTGGTTTTTCTAATTAGCTAAAGAACATGTGCTTGTTATAAGCATTTTAAGTTTATAAAAATAAATATAAAGCGGCGCCTGGGTGGCTCAGTCGGTTGAGCATCTGCTTTCGGCTCAGGTCATGGTCCCAGGGTCCTGGGATCGAGCCCCACCTCGGGCTCCCTGCTCAGCGGGGAGCCTGCTTGTGCACTCGCGCTCTCTCTCTAATAAATAAAATCTTTAAAAATAAAAAATATAAAGAAACAAGTAGAGGGGTGCCTGGTTGGCTCAATCCATAGAGTATGCAGTGCTTGATCTTGGGGGTCACAAGTTCAAGTCCTACATTGGGCATAGAGCTTACTTAATAATAAAAATAATAATTAAAAAACAAGTAGAAATCTGGGGTCCTGCCAGCCTGCTATCCATACCCTTAATGCTGCGTGAATGGCTGCCTTCCTGCCCCCCCACCTACTCATGCAGCAGTCCAAGTGCACAGAATCCTGGCACAGTGGGTCTGTTTTTATATCATGGACTCTGGTTTTTTTTCTTCTCTTTTTTTACAGGCCTTTTTCTTTTTTCTGTGCTCCCCTCAAATCGAACATAATCTTCCATAGTCGGTCCATGTTTACACAAATGACAAGAGTCCAGAGAAACAAGAGTGGGATATTCAGGCAGCACAAGTGCCCCAGCTAGGGAGGTTAGAGAATCTGCCTAGGGGTGAGGTCAGGAGTCAGGTTAGGGATCTGGTGGCAGGGGGAGGGCCATGTTAGACATTGGGTTAGAGAATCAGGTTAGGGGTCAGGTTACGGATCAGGGTATCAGAGGAAGACTCAGCTGTGTGCCGTGCTGCAGCCAGGATCAGTCTCAGAGCAGGTGAAACTGGATTTGACAGGGTTGGAGTTTTGCTTAGAAGTGTGATGAACGAAGAGAGGGACAGTAGAGTTCAAGATGTGTGCAAAAGAGTGGCCATAAGGCTTGACTGGGAAATTTAAACTGGGGATGAGGGGAAGGGAGGAAAAGGGAGCAGCTGAGGACAGCGGAAAGTGGCAGGACCACTGGCCTGTGGGGGCTGCTGGTCCTGGAGGGCATTGGGAGTCCGGTACCACAGCAAGTGAGCTGGCAAGAGAGGGATGCTCACAGTGGGTGGTGGGTGGCCTGCATTTATTGGCCATGGCAAGGCTAGAATGTGAGCCCATGAGAAGGGCCTGAAGTGAGGCTGGAGGGCAAGGCTCTTGGGGTGGAAGAGCCAGACACCTTTGAGCGCCATGGGGAAAGGCAGGCCTTCCTCCAGTTGAAAGCAGCCTTAGCCAGGCACACACAGCAGAAGGAGCAGGTACTGGCCTCCAGCCCTCTCTCGCTGTTGGAACAACCTACACAACCAAGGTGGTGGCCCGGACTAGAGTATGGAAGAGACATTCATTTGAGACCTTGGGTACACAGGAATGATGTCTGTGGGGCTGAGACTAAGCCTACTCGCTCCCACAGCAGCGCCCATTCTCTGTCTCTGTAACAGAACCTTGAGTTTCTGGGTTTCCTGGAAAACACCATTCAGCAGCCTCCCTTGACCCTTCTGCTTCTGCCTGCCAAGTGCTGTGGGTGATGGGATGGAAAGGACGGACCCTGGACTGCCGACCTTGGACTTGTTTTACCTAAGAGCGAGAAAACATCTCTCTTTTCTCAGCCACTGTTATTTGAAGGGGTTTCTGTATATAAAGCTGAACTTAATCATAACAGATTCAAGGACATCCTTAGAAGCTAGATTGCTTGAGTCAGTGTGACTGCCAATGTATATTTTTGTAAACCTTTAAAATTAAAGGTTTTATTTATTCATTAGAGAGAGAGCACAAGCAGGGGAAGCGGCAGGCAGCAGGAGAAGCAGGCTCCCTGTTGAGCAGGGAGCCTGACACAGGACTCAATGCCAGGACCCTGAGATCATGACCTGAGCTTAAGGTAGACGCTTAACCGAACAAGCCACCCAGGTGCCCCTCATTTGGTGCTTTTTAACAGCTTCTATTTTTTCTATTGAAGTTTCTCTTCATTCGTTAGACCACATTTTCCTTTAGTTATTGAGTATCTTCAAACACCTGCCTTGAAGTTTTTCTCCGTCAGACCAAAAACTGGGCTTATGGTTTTCTATTAATTGCTTTTTTCCCTTGATAGTGGCCGCATCTCTTTTCTTTACATGTTGAGTGATTTTATTGTTCGTTAATTGCTGTGGGTGATAAGCTATAGTCTCTAGATTTTGTTATCTCTCTTTGACAATGACAATGTGTGCTTTCCGATCATTGAACACCCCGCAGCTTCTGCCTTCCTTCCTTTGGATTCCCACTCTGGGGAAGCCAGCCCCTGTGTTGGAAGGATACTCAAGCAGCCTGTGGAGAGGCCCACATGGGGAGGAACTGAAGCCTCCTGCCAATGGCCAGCACCACCTGAGTAAAGCTGTTTCCGTAGCCTATCTGCAGCCCCAGCCAAGGTTTTGGATGGTGTCTGCTCTGGGCATCATCTTGTCTGCGACCACAGAACTAGCTGTCTCGCCCATTCCCATTCCTGACCAAAGCAACTGTGTGTGATAATATTTACTATTGTTTTGAACCACTAAGTTTTGAGGTGACATGATACACAGCAATAAATAACAGACGTGTCTAGAGGATGTTTTGCTATAAGATGAGGCTCCAGTTCCCAGGGCATGGATCCTAGTGTCTCAGCTGCATGCCAGGAACATTCATGGGCTTGAACGAGGTGTCCACTCTAGCTAGCCCAGAGCTCCCACAACAGTTGTTCTCTGGGAAGTCTGGGGGCCTCACCCCAAGTATGTGCAGCCCTGTCTTCAGCCAAGGACAGTGGGACATCTTAGACTCCCCTGGACACACTTGCCGGTCCTCCAGTGCCCTCTCCACAGATTCCAGCAGCAGCACTCGCCCCTCAGCTCGGTCATACGGTGTGCCCTGGCTGGAACCCATCTCCCTGTGCCATGGCAGGAGACTACCACAAAGACAGAGCTGGGTCGGGGAGGTGTACCTTGCCAATGTCCCTTCACTGGGGATTGCAGTCCTGCATTTCCTGTTTTTTTCACACCTGAAAACAGCTGCCTCGTCTGTTTTGTCCATGTTAATGGTTGTTGACAGTGGGAGGGCCAGACGGCTCCAGGATTCTCTGTTCTAGCCTCAATCAAATTTGTTTTTTAAAGACAAATCTTTCTACATTTGTGGGAAAACTGGTGAGCTCTGAATCAAGCCTAGAATTTAGTTAGTGGTAATGGACTGATGTCAGTTTCGTAGTTTTGATAAAGCTACCATGGAAATGTAAGCTGTTGAGGGGAAACAGGTGGGGAAACTTATCTGTGCATCTTTTCTGTAAATATAAACTTACTACAATAAAAAAATAAAACGATCCATCTGAGTAGGGGCAGGAGTGAGGGAAAGAGACGCCAGGCTCTGTGTCTGTGGCTGCGCACCAGGCTGGCTCTGAGCGGCCGCTCCTGCTGTCTCTAGTCGGTCCCCACCTCCGGCTGGTAAAAGGCCAGTCACTCGTCCAGAACAAGTGGTCCAAAGCGTTCCACAAGCTTTTACCAGTACTCACACCTAGCGGCACGCCCAGGGTTTGGGAAGTTGCTGTTTTGGGTTTTAATTTCTTGCAATCTTCATAATCAGAAAAAGAAGCGCCACTTTAGCACAAGACAATGTTTCTTTAGCCAAAGCCTGAGTGAGTGGGCAGCGCTGGCCGCGGCACCCTGACTGGTGGTCCTCGACCTGAAGAGGATGGGGGTGCAGGGGCCACCGGAGGGGTGGGCGCGGCATGGCGAAGGTCGCCCGTCTTCTTATCACTGCCCTCGGTTCTCAGGCATCGCTTCCTTCCCTCCCCTGGAGCCGCGAGACTCACCCAGCCAGCGGCCGAGACAGCGGTACCCCGGCGGCGGAGAGTCGGAGACAGGAAGAGGAGACCCGGAGCAGGCGGTGGGCGGGGCCTCGCGGCGCGTGGCCAATGGGGCGGGGCCGGGACGGCAGGAGCTCTGCGATCCCAGCTGGGGCAGGTCCCTAACCTCCGCCCGCCCGGAAGCCGCCTCCTATTCCTCGGCCAGAACGTGCGAGCTTGCCTGCCCGGCTGCACCCGCCCCGCTCGGTTTCCACCGCCCACGCGGCGACTGCCCGGGCCATCACCCGGGCCATCACCCGGGCCAGGCGGTTTCTCGAAGGAATGCAGCGGGGCAGATGGGAGCACGTGCCCTTAGGGAAGCAGCCATTCCTTCTTCCCAGCCGATCCGGCAGGGGGTTACTGCATTACTGCTACACTGTGCACACGGAAGCCTCACACCCTTGCCCAAGGTCGTGCAGCTAGTAAGAGAGGTGTTGTGGGTTCAGCTGTGTCCCCCAAAAGACATGTTCAAGTCCTAACTCCCCTGCCTGTGAATGCGACCTTGTTTGGAAACAGGGTCTTCGCAGATGTAATCAAATTAAGAGAAGTCCATTAGGTGGACCCTAATCCAATGACTGGCATCCTTAGGAGAAGGGAAAACAGGGGCCCCTGGATGGCTCAGTCGGTGGAACATGCGACTCTTGATCTCAGGGTTGTAAGTTCAAGTCCCACTTCAGGTGTAGAGATGACTTAAAAATAAAGTCTTTAAAAGAGAGAGAAGAGAAAATAGGTGGACACACAGGGAGGAGGCCATGTGAAGACAGAGCCTGGGAGTGGAGTGATGCTTATAGGAGCCCAGGAACACCAAGGCTTGCCCACCATCAACAGAAGCTGGGAAGAGGCCAGGAAAGATTCTCCCTGAGAGCCTCAGAGGGAGCATGGCCCTGCATGGGCCTCGGCTTCAGGCTTCCAGCCTTCAAAACTGTGAAGCAATAACTTTGTGTTGTTTTGTGGCACTTTAGTGGGGCCCTAAGGAACATGTTCAAGGGGAACCAGGCGGAGAAGACTGGCTGTCCAGCCTCAGGAAGCAGTGCCACCTGGAGATAGAGCTGTGCATACCCTCCAGGAGAACTTAGCCAGCCTGGGAGGAGTCAGGGAAGGCTTCTGGAGAAAGGACTATCCCAGGTAAGATCTGGCATGGGGACAGAGGGAGAAGTTCAATTTGATACCTGCCTAGGGTGGATGTGTGTGGCTGTCCAAGGGGTGACATCCAGTGGGGCGTCATCTTCAAACTAGGAGCTCTGGGGAGAGGGCTGGGCTGCACAGGCAGAGCTAGACGTCCTTCCTGTTCCTGAAAGTCCAACACAAGGCTGGCTGAGGAGTGGGTTTTTTGTGAGGGGCACTGGGGAGCCATAGCACGATTTTAAACAGTGGAGTGACACGGTCGGTTTTGTGGTTTAGAAAAATTCTGGTTGAATGCAGAGAATGGACTGGAGGGGGAGAAAGCTGCCTCCTACTGGAGAGAGGCTGGATTAGAGGGGATGTAGGAAGCGGAATTGCTGGGGGGTGGGGGTGGAGTTCTAGGCTAGCTCAGGTGGAATCTCCAGGAAGCAGCTTTTGGGGGCAAGATGGGTGGAGGCTCCTCAGCCAGGGTTCAGTCTGCATGTCCATCTTCCCTGCCTGACAGGGACCCCCACGCAATGGAGGGTTGGCCAATGTGACCTAAGGAGCCTTGCAGTGCTGCCTGCTGGCCCCTGCTCCTGGGGGCTGTCCTGGCGGACTGAAGTGGCCCTTGGCCAGGTGGGAGATGAGGCAGAGCCAGGCTTTGGAAAAGGCAAGTTTCCAGTCTGGAGAGCAGAGTGGGCAGGGCTGGGAAGGGGCTTCTGGGAAGGTGGGGTGGAGGGAGGCCCTCTGCCCCTACTGCTCTGCCTGGGCTGGGGGAAGGGCCTTTATTCCTTCCTCTCCCTGGAGGCAGGGGCCACCTGGGGCATGGGAGGAGGGGTGGCTTAAGACTGCCAGTTTCCACTTGGAAGCCCTCTTTATTTGGCCAGGGATGGAGAAAGGCTGGGGTCAGAGTGCATGCATCCCCATGGAAACAGCAATGAGCCTGGCCCCTCAGGGACCCTGGCCCTGGCAGGGGATGGGGCTCCTTTGGCTATAAGAGGACTGGGCCTTGCCTTTGGCAGCAGCTCTTACAGGGAGGTCAGGCCGTGAGCTGCAGGACCTGTGGCAAGGAGGAGCAGGGGGGCAGAGAGCGCTTCAGCCAAGGCTGCACTGAGAACAAGGAGGGGAGCTTGCACAGTGCCTTCTGGAGCTGCATGCCCAGAGTGGGTGGTTAATGGAAAGCAGGCCACCAGACGGCACAGCCGCAGACCTTGTGGCCAGGGGACTCCCCACGAATCTTGATCTCTTGTTCTGTTGCTGTGGGACTTGTTCCAGGTCCAACAGGCAGGCCTGCAGTCCTCTGGTCCTAAAGGCCTTGCCCAGCTTGGCCTTGGCCTGAGAGCTTGGGTGGGGGGTGGTGCTGTGAGAGCTGAGATGGAGGGCAGCTGAACTCCCCAAAAAGGCCAGAGCAGGACAGCCCTCCATCATCTGTATTCACCTGCCTTTGAGTCCAGAATTTTCATCCAGAGAAATGACAGGAGTCTCAAAGAGACACAAACAAGGTTCAGTCCCTGCTGCTGCCATCCTTGGGTGGCCAGGATCTCTCTGGCTCACCGGGCTTGGGGCTTTGCCTCTCAGGGCCCTCACCCACCTGCCTGAGTCCTGTTTTCCAAGAGCATGCTTTCTCAGCCTGTAGTGCCAGGGAACTACCCAGGCTCTATGAATTTCCAAGCTCTGTATGCCCTGGAATCATTACCCCAGGGACAACAGCCCACCTTTGGGAGCCTCACATGTGAGCACCTGTGGGGGGCCCAGTCATTGGAAATATGGTCCCCACAGGGCCAGGGCCCTGGAGTGTGCAGGGCTGGGGGCTGTCCTGCTGGCCAGACTTGCTGAAAAGGGCTCAAGACCTCCATGAGCCAGGCGAGGATTGCACTGGGCGGGGAAAAGACCAGCCAGCCCCAGATAAGTTTCTTAAGGAAAATCTAAACAGGCATTTGCATGTTTTGAATAAATTTGCATATGGATCACACTATTCTAAATGCACTTTTTTTTTTTCAGAAGAGATTTAATTCCAAATCTGTGAAATCAGAGGAGATATGGCAGGATTTGTCCTGTACTGCAGGATTTAGAAGGTGCAGTTTTCAAGTTTGTGCCTTAGAAGTATCCAGGGCCCGGAGAGGGCACCTACCTATTCTTCCCACAGCCAGAGGGATAATATGGCAAAATGCAAATGTGAATAAGCCACTGCCCAGATAGATGCCTTTCCAGGAGCTCCCTGTGAGTTCTGGCAGTGACTGCTGGGGGAAGGGTCTCTTCTGGTTTCTCAGGATCTCCAGCCCCTTGCTAGGGCACAGCACACATTAGGACCTCACATATAGTTCCTGGCTGAAGGTGAGCAATTCCATAATTCCTTTCAGTTGAGACGCTGGGGAGGGTCTCATCCTTGCCCCGGCTTGCCCTGTGCTAGTCCCTGGTGGGAAGCAGCTTGTGGCTGGCTCAAGATGGGGAGTTTGAAGGGCCAACTTCTCTGTAGTGTCTCCTGTCAGAGTCCTGCTTGGGAGGAACTGACCATGTCTTTGTACCTCCCTCCCCTGAGTTACTGGATGTGGCTGCCCTGGGAAAGGAGACCCGTGGTGAGATGGCTCTTTGCAGCTGAGGCCGCCTGTAGAAGGTGGCAGCTGGAGGCTGAGCAGGAAGACCCTGTTTGGAAGGGGATCTGAGCGGCACATCTCCGTGCCCACTCTACCAGCCCACTGTCCTTACCACAGAGTGATCTTTCCGAAGGTGTAGCATTCCTGGAGGGGCCTCCCTGGTAGCCTTTTCTGCCCTGCCCCTTTGCCCCACGGCAGCCTCAGTGGAATGGCACATCCCCCAGCTGACCACAGATGCCCCACTCCACCCAGCTCCAGGCCAGACTCGAGTCTGCGGGGTGAGGGCCATGGCTGAATCCACACCCTGCAGATATTCTGCAGGAAGACTCCAACACCATCGTGCTGGCCAATCCTCCTCCGGCCTGTTTTCCATGCTCCCTCCCATTGTTTGGGACCATCTAAGCCAAGTCTGTAATGTAGGTTCCAGGAGCGCAGGCGTGCCTGTGTGTGTGTGTGGGGGGGGGTGGGGTGGGGGGGGTGTGTATGTCTGGGGGGGGTGGGGGTGTATGGCTGTGGGGGGGCTCCTATGGGGCTTCCAGCTGGCTTTCCGTGTGCAGGGGCAGTTGGAACTTGACCTCCGCCTTCCCCGCGCCACCGCGCTTCCTGTCCCGGGCGCCTTCTTCCTGCCCCCGAGATAGGGGCGTGGGTGACCACCTGGGTGCCGGGTTGGCGGTCCTCGTGAGCTGACCCCGCGGTGCCGCACGCACTGGCCCCACCGTACGGCTGTCCGAGGGGCACGTGCGCGCGCAGGACGCGCCGACTGACTGGGAACGAGCGGCGCCAGGGCCCCACGTCCCCGCTCCACCGCCGCGCGCCCCGGCTGGGGTCGCGATCGCGCGGGGCCGGCTCGCGGGCGGCGATTGGGCGCGCGGCCGTGACGTCACCTCGCGCCCGCTGGCTCCGGCCTCGGGCTCCCGGCTCCGGGCTTTGGGTTTAGCCGCCGCCTGGCGCGCGCCCGGCCGAGTAGCGGGAGCGGGACGCGCGCTCGGCGCTGGTCTGAGGCGGCTCGCGGGGTCCCGCGGCCCCGGCCCCGCGGCCCCCCCCCCACCCCGCCCGGTCCCCGCCCCGCGCCCCCCGCCGGTCTCCGCCCGCCCCGCGCCCCGCCCGCCCGCGCGCCCCGCCCGGCGCGGATTTGAAAAGCCCGGCCGCAGCCCCGCGAGCGCGGCAGCCAATCAGCGGCGCGCACTTTCCCGCGGCTTCTGCGAGGCGGCGGCGGCCCGGCGGCGGCGGCGGCGGGCGGGAGGCGCGGGGGCGGGGTCGGCGCCGCGCGCGGAGAGCCTCGGCCTGGCCGCGCTGCGCCCGCCGCCGCCGCCGCCCCCTCCCCTCCCTCGGCCCTCCCTCCCCCGCGGCCCCGGCCCCCTCCCCGGCCCGCCGCCGCCGGAGCCGCCGCGCCCGGAGAGCCGCCGCCGCCGGAGGATGCGACGCACAACAGGTCACTGGAACCGCCGGCCCAGCCGCCGCCGCGGGCCTGAGGGGCTGAGGGGCCGAGGGGCCGGAGGGCCCGGGGTCCGAAGGGCCGAGGGGCCGACGGGCCGACGGGCCGGGGGGTCGACGGGCGGGGGGGGGGGGCAGGGGGGCCGGGAGCCCCGGGGAGGCCGGCGGGGCGGGGGCGGCCGCGGCTAACGGGGCCGGGCGGCGGGCGGCCGCGGCCATGTTGGGCCCGGCCGCCGGCGGCTGCACCTGTGCCGGCCTGCGGGCCCGGCGGCCTTTGTTCGTTCGCGGCGGCGCCGAGCGGGCCGGGCCGGCCTTTGTGAGGCGCGGGCCCGGGTCGGGGCCGGCGGTGGGAGGGGCGCGCCGGGCCGGCGGGGAGGCGCTTTTTTGTCTGCGGAGGGTCCGCGGGTGACACTCGCGGACGCCGGCCGTTGGTCAGCGCGGGCGCCCTGGAGCCGGGCCGGGCCTTGGCAGGTGGAGGCGCGGGGCGGGTATGGGGGCCCCGCCCGTGGCTGTCGGCGCGCGCTGCCCCGGCCCCCGGCGCCGCCGCGGAGCCCCGAGGCCTCGGGACGCGCACAAACGCGTCCCCCCGGCCGCACGGCTGGCTTGGCCCCACTCGCGGGAAGGGCGGGTGGAAATCTCGGCATTTACAGAAGAGGCGGGTCCTGAGTTTCGGGGAAAAGGAGCGTGGGCCCGCGGCGGCGGCGGCGGCGGCGGCGGCCGGCCCTCCCTCCGTGCCCAGGGCGGGAGGCGCCCCAGGTTTGACATTCAGGTGGAAACTTAGTATCACGGCCGCCCTTGCGCCGCTCGCGGGCCTCGCGGGGCTGCGTGCGGGGCTGCGTGCGGGGCTGCGCCGCCCCGCGGGGAGAGGCCGGCCTGCTGAGGCGTGCACTCGGGGCTCCGCTGGGGAAGTTGTGCGGCGCTGACACCCCACGCTTGGATTTTCCAGGCCCTGACTTTTAAATGAGTTACACACCGCGGTGCTTAATCGCTAAACAGCTTCCACACCTCACGTAGGCACCACGCACCCACTCTCCTGACTACGTTTTATGTATTTTTAAATAAGGTTATCGAGGTGTTAGGTAAGAAGCCGTCCCATTTATGCGGCTGGGACCTTAACTTTCCTTTTTTCAAATGTTGGAAATGTCCTAATTCCATGTGGAAGTGGGAAGAGAGCAACACTACTAAAAAAGCAGAACTCCAGACGATAACGCGAGGGGACCAAGCCGTCCTTGCGCGCCTGATGTGTGCTCTTCTACCCACAGCCGGCCATAGTTCAAATCTAAACTACCGACTGGAAGTGAAGAGGACTCATGCCTTAAGCACGATTACTTTGAGTCATTTCCTTTTCTTTTCTTCCATTTTCTCAGACGCCCAGCAGCCTTCAGTTTGGGGCTGATGGTTGGTAAAGTGAGGGCCTGCTGCGTGGTTGTGAGTTTGTGAGAGCTTTTGTGAAGAGCTCTGATCTATTCAGTACAAAATTCACTCCCCCCCCCCCCCCCCGCATTACCACCAATTAGACTGGCTGCTGGTTCCAGCAGTGAACTGTCCAGTTTAAGGGTTTCAGATAAGTAACTGAATTTTGAAGAATGAGAGGCAGTTTATTCGTGTGTGTGCACACGTATTTGTGGAAACACTAGAGTGCAGCAATAAGGTAAACAGGCTACCAGGTATGGCAGCTTATGGTTTTCTGCAAGTAATTTATGTGGAACTGTTAAAACAGTGAGTACCTGCTGAAGTGTGAGGAACCCAATGAAGAGTAAGTCAGAACTGCAGGAACTAGATGTCAGAAATGAGAGGCTCTGTGGCATTAGTTAAGAGTGGGTTGAGCCTCCTACCTACTCGGATGTCCTTTCCTCCCATAAGTAGTCCTAACTTTTACAAGTTTACTTCTATGGCAGAATGTAAACTGATTAGTTCCTTCCTTTTTTATGGCTTGACACTTCAGTGTAAAACACATAAAAGTAGGTGGGATAGACTTACTGAAAAGTGCTGGGAGAGGATGGACGCCAGTAAAATGTGTGATAGAGGGTTTTTTGTCACCAAGTGCATATGAAAGAATGTGCTAAGGTGATGCTGAAGTTTATCATCTAAATTTATTTTGCTCTGCCCCATTTTAATTGGGGCAAGTAACCTTTCTAAGTAAACACTTTAATCAGCAGGAACTGAAAATAGGAGCTTTATACTCCATATTCTGGTGTACACTTTTGTTGTCGTTCTGGCTTGCCTTAGAGTGTATGCAGTTTTGGGTAAGCATCTTAGTTTCCTGAGCCTCACTCTTCTCCTCTGGTGGACTTCAATAAGTGTGTATTGTTCCCCAGATATGTGGTGCCCTGTCCTGACTTCAGACCTTTGCGTGGACTCCTGGTGGATGTGGAGCACTGCTTGTCCTTCCTTTTGGAGCACAGAGTACCTAGCCTTTTAATGGCCATATTAAAGGCCCTTTCTCCCCTGTTGGATGAGCTGTTGGAGATAGGACTCTCATAGCCTTGGGTAGCCCAGGCTCTGTTGGTGCCTCCTCATGGCAGGCACTCAGTAAATGCTGAATAAATGGACATATGACTTAGGATAAACAAATGACCCATTTTAATGTCAGCATCTGGCCTGTTTGCCTCTTTTTTGTAAGTCACGTTGGAGCAGAAAGGGATCCTCTGGAAGAAGCGGAGTATGGAAAGTAAGGGGCTGGCCTAACGTCACCCTGCTTTATTTTTATATGATTTTTTAATCAAGATTTTATTTGTCAGAGCGTACAAGCAGGGAGAGTGGCAGGCAGAGGGAGAAGCAGACTCCCGTCGGAGCAAGGAACTGGATGTGGGACTTGATCCCAGGATCCTGGGATCACGACCCCAGTCTAAGGCAAGCTCTTTAGCTGACTGAGCCACCCAGGCATCCCGGTCACCCTGCTTTAACTGGGGAGCCAAGACCATGTTTGCCAGACAGGGCTGTTTTCTTTTCCTTTTCTCATCATAGCTAACTCAAAATGTTAAATAAAAAGTTAATAATGAAACGTGGCAAGTGTATAAGTATAATGAGTAATAGAACAGACCTGTACCAACCACCAAAATGAAACAAGCCGTGATGTTTCTACTGTACCTCTCTGTATTGCTGGGCAAGGTAAAAAGAATATAAAGTGTACAAAATACAAAAGCAAGAGATGACATGAAAGGAAGGTAGGCTGGTACTTTACGCACTGTCTTTATATGATTTGTTAATTTCTTTTTCAGGAATGGTTGTTTACACTAAGCTCTTGGGGGAGAAAAAGACTTAATGTTGGTTACCGCCAGGGACTTGTCAGCATTTTGCATTTGTCTCTTGGTTGCAGTATAGCTTTTGAAGGAGCTGATTGATTTGAAGAAATTTGGATTGCTAGGTAAAAAAATCAAGACAGACCACAAAGTAGTTTTGTCCTTGAGTCAGCCTTCCAAAAAGCAAATGGCCACATATGAGTCTCAAAGCATCTTATTTCTGTAATACTTAAATGGTTTCAGCAAAACAGACAAGTATAGACATTGCAAAGTATTGGTTAAGCTGAGTGCTGGCCCATAGCTCAAAAACCTCAGTAGTGAGACTTCCCTGGCAGGTGTATAGAGAAACAATGTTTATTACTGGAAGGAGTTGGGATCTCCATTTTTAAGTTGTCATTGAAAGAGTTGATGATATGAATTAAGCCTGTTATGCTGTTAAAGGATGTATTTATATCAGCAGTGTCTTAGGTTTCAATTAATTTTTCACGTATGTTTTTGCTGCTGTATGCTGGAGGCCAACAGATTAGAAAGTATGTTTCTGACTCCAGTTTTACTACCCTCAGTCAGATCTCTACATCCTGCCTGGACTTTCCAAAATGCACACGTGATCATGTGAGGCCCCACTCTTCAGGGATCTCCATTGCCCTTCGAGGTTCAAGACCAGTGTCTCCCTGGCTTTCTAACTCTCACTGCACTTCTGATTTCTCCCTCCAGCCCATCTCTTGCTGCTGTGCTTACAGACATTTGCATGATCAGTGTTTGCCACCCCCACCCCCCAGTGTATATGTGGGCCCAGTTGGCTTTTCCTGTTAATTACCTCTCATTCAACTCTCAGCTTGGACCTCTCTCCTAGAAAGCCACCCAGGTCCTTGCCTGTTTTGAGAGGCTCTCATAATTATGCCTTGAGCAGTTTGTGCTTGCTTCACCCACCTTTGCCCACTCTCCATTCTCACTCTGCTATAGCCACCCTGGCCTCTCACCCATCTCAAGGACCATAGCCATGCTTGGTCTCAGGCTGTTGCACTTGCTGTTTCTTCTGCCTGGAGTGCTCTTCCCTGGACACTGCATGGCTTGCTCCTTGCCTGCCTTTAGGTCTTTGCTCAAACTTCTTCGTAGGCACCTTCCCTGACCACTGATTTAAAAGACCCTGTTGCCACCTGGCACTCCCCATCTGCTTTAGCTTTTCCTCCATAGCACTTATCCTTTGACATTCTGTGTGTTTTACTTATTTGTTCATCTACCTGACTACATTGAGATATCTGTAAGGTTAGGAACTTTTTTTCCTTCTGGCTTTAATTACTGTCATACCCCCCAAGTGCCTAGAATTGTGCCTGAGTGACTATCAGTGATTGTTTGAATGAATGGACCCTCAGTTCTTTGATGTCGAGCATATAATATGTCTCAGAAGTGATGTAGATGAAGGGGAGTGATGTGAGCATGCTTGCCTTGCTGTGAGGTTGGAAAGGCGGAGGGCCGTTCGCAGGTAATAGATGTCAGAGAGGAAGCTCATGGACCAGTGCTAAAGAATGGTGGCCCTTCAGGGCACAAGAGGTAGGAATGGGAAGAGTGGATAGATGCAAGAAAGGGGGCTGGCGGCGCCTGGGGGACTCAGTCGTTAGGCGTCTGCCTTCAGTTCTGGTTATGATCCCGGGGTCCTGGGATTGAGCCCCACATGGGGCTCCCTGCTCAGCGGGGAGTCTGCTTCTCCCTCTCCAACTCCCCCTGCTTGTGTTCCCTCTCTTGCTGTGTCTCTCTCTGCCAAATAAATACATAAAAAATCTTTGACAAAAGAAAGGGGTTTGAAGTGGCATTGATGGGCTTGGCTTGGGCACAGCATAGGGCTCAAAATAAGAGGACAGATCGGATTTGGCCCAGGTGGTTCTTGTACACAATTTGAAAGATTGGGTGGATGGGGCGCCATTTTTATCTCCCTGTGAACTAGTGAAAGAGCAGGTGGGCCCAGTTTCTGATCTAGCTCTGTTCCTTCCAGAAGGAAGCTCTGATCTTATCTACCAGTCAAAAATGTATCCCTGGTGCCTCACTGTTCACTCAGTAGAGGAAGTCCTAGATCTTGAGTGTGGCGTGTGGCCCCTGCATGTTTTTCTGGCATCTTTGTTGGTCATTCCTTTGTGGCTGTTCTGAGATCTCATTGTCCTGCTGCGTGGCTCTGGTGATGAGCCGGGCTCTGCCCCATAGTCTTTACACGTGCTGCTGCTGCTTCCTCGGTTGTCCTGTTTGGTGCTGCCGTGCTCCTCTCATGGCCCAGCCTTCATATCTGTTGCCACTGCTGTTGCCCACCCTGCACCTAGAGCTCTAGATGTGGGGTTTTGGGTTTTTGTTTTTTTTTTTTCCCTTCCCAAGTTTGTCATTTCTTTATGAGTGTTGGGCCCTGTTATGACAGCACATCATGTGGGTTTTGCCCCTCCCTCTGCTCTGGGTTGTGAGGTTTTTTTGTTTTTTTTTTTTAAGATTTTATTTATTTGACACAGAGAGAGAGAGAGATCACAAGTAGGCAGGCAGGCAGGCAGAGGGAGAGGGAGAAGCAGGCTTCCCGCCGAGCCTGATGCGGGGCTTGATCCCAGGACGCTGGGATCATGACCTGAGCCGAAAGCAGGTGCTCAACTGACTGAGCCCCCCAGGCGCCCCTGGGTTGCGAGTTTTTCAAGGAGAGGACCCTCTGACTTGTCTCTGGTCTTCGAACAGTGCCCAAAAGTACTCTGTTAACAAGCAGAGATAGCTTTTGAGTCTTCTGTTTTCCTAAAGTTTTTTGTTTCATAAAAATGTGAATTCCTAGATTTTAAAAAATTCAAATATATGTTAGAAATGAGAGGCTTCTGTGTTGCTTCCCCCAAAAGATTTGAAGTTGGTGCCATCTGGGTAGAGCTTTTCTCTATATGGCTTTGAGCCTTGAATATTCTTTACCTCTTATTGAATCCTCACAGCAGGAAACTGAATCCCAAAGATATTAAGTAATGACCCAAAGTCACAAGGCTGTAAGTGATTAGAACTCCTGCAAGGCCTGACCTTTGATTCTGTACTCTGGGAACTTACTGTTCTGCCTCTCAGGGGACATTTTAACATAAGGCTATCTATACATGATTAGGAGGGTGGGCTCTTGTGTTTTTGTTAGTCGGTATGGTGGCGTACTTCTTTCTAACATTTCTTCACTCACTGAGTGTCAGCTGTGTTCCAGTGATGAGCCAGAGCCTGTGTCCTTTATCCCATGGAGTTTACAGACCAGTGAGGGCGATGAAACCAGGGAGACAGTGGACAAAGATCACATCTTTGAAAACCCTGTGAAATAGTCTTGCCAAATAATTTAACCTTATTCTGTTCAAGGTTCTATGTCCAACAACCAATTTATGGGAATTAATAGGGGGAAAGGAACATGTTAAACTATACCACAGGATCGTCATCGGCAGAACTCAAAACTTGGGAAACCTACAAGTCCAGTAACCTGATCTCTTCAACAAGGAACAAAATTGTACTGTGGAGGGCTTATTTGTGTCCCAGACAGGCCAGTTAGAGACATGGCTAAACATCACCTACGATACTTGAGACACTTAGGAATTAGAACACTGACTAGAATTGTCATTAAGGAATTTTTTTTTTTTTTTAGCTGCCATAATGGTTCTGTTATGTTAAAAGAATTTGAGGGGCCACTGGCTGGCCCAGGCGGTGGAGCATGGGACTCTTGATCTCTGGGTCCTGAGTTTAAGTCCCTGTTGGGTGTAGAGCTTACTTAAAAGAAAAAAAAGAATTTGTACCTTTTAGAGACACATACAGCTACTTACCTATGAAATGATACATGATCTGGGATTTGCTTCACAATTCTATGACGAGGGGCTAGTGAGTGTGTGGCTGGGTCAGGACTGACCTAGGTTGATAGGTACATGGGACGGTACCTATTCTGTCTACTTTTACGTGTATTTGGAATTCTCCATAACAAAAAGGAAAAAAAGGTCATGAAGGAAAGATTGAATGCATCTAGTAGCATCTGTAGGGAGATTGTATGTAACTGGGGACTCGCTTTCAGGGAAGACTTCCTGATGGGATTGCTGCTGGAGCAGAGAGCAGAAGGTTGCTTGGTAGAGGGTACACTTGATAGAGGTAGGCAAGAGTACTCCAGAGGAGGGAGCAGTCTGTGCAAACACCCTGGGATAGGAGCAGAAAGGGGCCAGTTTGGCTGGAGCAAGGGATGAAGGGAACTGTGTACAAAACGAGGCTGTAGAGGTAGGGAAGGGTGCAGGTGTTTTGGGGCTGTAATAAGGATTTTCATCCTAAGATCAATATGAGGCCCTTGAAGGGTTTTAAGGAGAGGCAAGCTATGTGTGTGAGATATGCATCCATTTGCTTTGGAAAGTGCCTTTCTCAGAGTCCTCTGTAGAGTCGGTGATGAGAGGATCAGGGGAGAACGGAGTTGGGTACAGGGGACCACGCTGCGGTTACTGTCTGTTTGCACTGGGAGCTTGCCAGTCACCCTTGCTTTGGGTGCTCTGTAGGATTAAGCAGTTCTGCCCCCTTGGAGTGTGGTATGGCTATGTAATTTGCTTTGGACAATGAAAAGTGACCTGTCACTTCTGACCGGAAGATCTGAGAGATGTGTGCTTTATTTTCTTTTCTTTTTCTGACTCTAATTGTAGAAGCACACAGATACATTGCTATAAGCAAGAAAGAAACCTTTGGGTTGAGCCAAGAACAAGTGACTGCTTTGGGGCTTGTTATTGCCCCGTAGCCTAGTCCAGTGGGTCTCAAAGTCTAGTCCCCAGACTGGCAGCATCAATCACCTAGGAACTTGTTAGAAATGCAGTTGCAGGCCTGCCCTTGACCTACTGAGTCATAAGCTCTGGAGTGGGGTCCAACAGTCTGTGTGCACATGAGCTTTTCATGTGATTCTGATGCTTTCTACTTTGAGAAGAACTGCCTGTGAGTTTGCTGATTGATAAGCCAGTTAGGAGTTTGTGGGTTTGGCTGGTGAAAAGATGGTGGTGGCAGGCTAGCACTGAGATTGTGGGTGTGGAGGAAAGTAGGTAGGAAGGATTCCGGCTGGAATAAAACTGGTCAGGCTTGTTGTTCAGGATATGAGAGATGGTGCGGGGAGAGATGCTAGGGATGGCCCCTAAGTTTTTATCTGACAAAACTGGATGGCTGGAGGTATCATTTGCTGTCTAGACAAAGTATTCTTTTGTAAGTATTTCAGTTTTAGGGCTCAGAAGCAGAGAAAAGCCTATCAAGGAGTCTTTAAAAAATTTGTACTAATTTCTTCACTCAAATGTCAGTTTCTCAGTGAAGCCCACATTGCTCCCCCATTTGAAATTGCTCCCTGTCTGCTCCCCTGATCCCCTCTGGCTATTTTTATCCACAACAGTCATTACTTTGTTTATTGTCCCCCACCCAGCCTCCCCCCTTGAGTGGAAGCTTCTTGAAGGCAGGACACTGGTCTCTGGTTCCCTTCTGTATCCCTAGAATCATGTTGCACCTACAAGTGCTCAGTATATTTGAGCTGAATGGACAGTTGCCCGTTAAGGTGTCAGCACTGAAGGCCGTCCCTGTGGCCGGATCAGAGAGCAACGGCACACTCTGGATATGTGGGTGATGAGGGCATGCGGCTGACTTAGAAGTGCTCAGGTTTTGGTCTGTGTGTGACTGGGATGTTGCTGGGCACTGTCCGGTGTCTGCTGATGAGGCCCCTTTACTCTCATCTGTTCAGATTCTTCCGTGTGATGGTCTGGGGTGGAGGCCTGAGCCGGCTCGAGAGCACGGAGAAGCTGCCTGACGTCGGGCAGCCTGGTCATCCTCAAGTGGGAGAACAAAGCATGTTGTGTTGGAAGCAGCAGTAGCCAGAATGAAAGCTGCATGTTAGGTCTTTCTTGTTCTGTATCTGAAATTGTATATTTTATCTGTGGAACATGAGTTGGGATTATGCATCATGCTAACAGTTTATTGGGTTCTTTTCTGTTTAGTTCTGAAATTTGTGTAAAAGGGTATTTGTTTCTTTAAAATTCAACTGTTTATAGCTTCTTTGAAAAAAATAATAGTGGTTCTTGTTTGTCCACTGTCTACCTTTGGAGGCTAAGCTTCTGTGCATTTCTCAGATACCGGACTGCTCCCGGCTGCCTTAGGGATCTGTGTGAATTAGCAGATTATATCAGTAAAAGGCAGAAACAGGGTGGCGCCCAGTGCCCCACTGTCAGACCCCTGCCACGGGCCGGTGGAGTGTTGTTGAAGGCGGTCTACTGGTTCAGAAGAAAGCATAGGTCATAACCCTCGCTACTTACTTTGGAGAGGGATCCTGATTATTTTTGTAGGTTGATAAACTTCTGAGATAGAGGAAATCTGTGTTTTGATGGCCCATTAAAAGTGAACATATGTTTTAATAGGAATTTGCTCTTCACATTCTGCTTCTCCGGGACTCCAAGGTGACTCCATGGGGCTGAGCATAAATAACACTGGTTTCACACACCAGCTATGCACCTGGTGTTGGAGTGGAGCTGGTGGCCTCTCAAGCCTGGCTTTTTCTTTGGCTGAGCCCTCTTTGTGGGCTGTCCTTCATCCATAGAGGTCATTGTTGCTTCCCTTAGTCTTCACCAGTTACCTTTCTTGTTCTGTACTATAGGCCGCGATCTCGGAGCTGCTTCTTTGTAGCTGCCCAGGTTCTGGCACCACCTCACTTCTCCCCTCTGTGAGTTTCTGGCACAGGAATGATGGGCAGGGTGTGATGTAGCAGAAACTGAGTTGTGAGTTCCAGTCTAGAATAGAAATCTTTATTTTCAAGGGTGTACAAATTCTTGACGTCATTAAGGCAAAGTGGAAAGCTTAATTATTGTTACAAATAATTTTTAAATCAGAAAATACATTTTATGAAAAACTCGTATGATACAGAAATGTGGAAGGAAACATAATTATAACATCACCAACCAAAATGTTTATGGATATTTCTGATTTGTCTTTTCCTTTATCAAACTGAACCATGTACCCTAAAAACAACATGTTCTGTGAGGGTCATTACAGAAGATGATAGTCCTCTGCTTTGCTTTGCTCTGCTTCCCTGTCTCACGAGGCAAGGGCACTACTCTTTTAGCTATTTCTTCTATCTGTCTGTACTTAAAAAAAAATGACTTGCTTATTTTGCTAGTTGAGAACTTTCTGATTTATATATTGCATCAGGTTCCATCGTTGGGAGATAAGGATTTACTTTCTTACTCCCCTGTCCTCCCACTTCACCTTCCCTGCTTCTTCCCAATATTGTGTTTTGGTCATCTATTTCTACATAATAAGCTATTACAGAACTCAGTGGCTGAAAGCATAGCATTTATTTGTTTACAGTTTTGCAGTCTGGACATAGTATGCCAGGGTTACCTTGTTTCTGCTCCAGGGAGTGTCGACTTGTTTCATTCATGGGGCTGGCCACAGGCCTCAGTTCTCCCCAGAAGCTTTGAGGCTGCTTGGGCTTCCTCACAGCATGGTGGAAGGAGGTGAACCCTGCCAGTCCTTTCAAGGGTTAGGCTGGCCCTGGCATGGCATTGCTTTTATCATATTCTCTCGGTGAAAGCAGTCACAGGCCCAGGCCAGATGAAAGAGTGTGGAAACAGACATTTCTTTGTTGGGGGCAGGGGAGTGACACAGAATTTTTGGCTATCTTTAATCCACCACAGTTTTATAACAATTTTTGGTTTAAATGAATATTTACCAGCTGTTACATTGTTCAGCTAAATCATACACTGTGATCAGTAATACTTATTTTTTTATATGACTTATTGTTTTCCTAGTGGAAATAATTATGTTGTTTTTCTGTTTGCTTAGTTTACCATGCATCTATTGGTAATTCAGCCCTGGGCTTTCTAAATGAACCATATAAAAAGCCTTTTGTGATGGTCAGTTACGCTCTGTCACTTCCATGTTTTTCTCTTGGTGACCTTGGAGCTCTTTGTCTTCCTGGTGCAGACTGGACTCCTCTATAGGCCTATGGCACAGCTGCACATTCTTTTTTTTCCCTTTTTTTAAAAAGATTATTTATTTTAGAGAGACGGGGTAGGGGCAGAGGAAGAGGGAGAGAGAAACTCAAGCAGACTCCGTGCTGAGCATGGAGCTTGATGCAGGGCTCGATCTCACGAACCTGAGATCAGACCTGAGCTGATCCCAAGAGTTGGATGCTTAACTGACTGTGCCACCCAGGCACCCCACAGCTGCACATTCTTATCTTCTGAGGTGGACCACCCATTTCTTGGATGTCCTGTCTTCTGTGATTTACTTTCATGTTTTGGTGATATACCTTCTGGTAGTTGCCTTAGAATGTGTGGGAGGCAACATTTTTTGAGACTTAGCATGCCAAAACAATCTGTTATATTGGTTGATAACTTGCCTAGGTATATAATTTTGATTGGAAATACTTTTCACAAATATATGAATGCATTGCTTCAGTATTTTTGGGTTTTCCATGTGTATTTTCTCTTTTAGGAAAGCTGATGCTGTCGGGGTTTCTGATTCTTTGCATGTGACCTGTTGTTCCCCCACCCCAAACCAGGTGGGTCTCCTTTGCATTTATGATGCTGGCACTTGATGGGTCTTTAACTTTCTGATTCTGGGACATTTTGAGTTATTTCTTTCATAATTCAAAAAAAATTTTTTTTTAAGATTTTATTTATTCATTTGAGAGAGAGAGCGGGCACAGAGGGAGAGTGAGAGAAAGAAGCAGACTCCCTGCTGAGCAGGGAGCCAGAATCGGGGCTTGATCCTAGGACCCTGAGATCATGACCTGAGCCGAAAATCAAGAGTCAGACACTTAACCAAATAAGCCACCCAGGCGCCCCCCCCCCTTTTTTCTTTTTAAAAATCTTGACAATAGTGGTGCCTAGGTGGTTCAGTCAGTTAAGCGTCTGACTCTTGATTTTGGCTCAGGTCATGATCTCAGGGTCCTGGGATCAAGCCCCCAATCAGGCTCTGTGCTCGGCTTGGAGTCTGCCTGAGATTCTCTCTCTCTCCCACTGCCCCTGTCCCCGCTTGCATGTGTGCTCTCTCTCTGTCAATAAATATTTTTTTAAAAGATTTTATTTATTTATTTGACAGAATGAGAGAGAGAGTGAGCGAGCAGGGGGAGTGGCAGAGGGAGAGGGAGAAACAGGTTCCCCGGGGAGCAGAGAGCCTGACTTGGGGCTCAATCCTAGGACCCTGGGATCATGACCTGAGCTGAAGGCAGACGCTTAACTGATTGAGCCTCCCAGGCACCCCTAAATAAAATCTTAAAAAAAAAAAAATCTTGACTATATTTTTCTCCAGTTTTGTTGAGGTATAATTGGCAAAATTGTATGTATTTAAAGTGTATAATGTGATGGTGATTTTTTATATATGTATACATTGTGAAATGATTACCATCATCAAGTTAATTTACACATCCATCACCTCACAGTTACCTTTTTTGTTGTTGCTTTTTTTTTTCCACAGTTACCTTTTTTAAAAAAAATTCTGGTGTAGCTAACATACAGTGTTACATTAATTTCAAGTATACAGTATAACTTTGTGTGGTAAGTATGCTTAAGATTTGCTTTCTTAGCAAATTTCAAGTATGTTACAGTATTATTAACTGTAGTCACCATACTGTATATTGTGTCTTCAGAACTTCTAAATGAAAGTTTGTATTCTCTGGCCTTTGACCTTCCATTTCCTCCACCCCCAGCCCCTGGCAACTACTGTTATACTCTTTCTTTCTTTTTTTTTTTTAAGTTGGTTGAGTAATATTCCATTGTATATATCTGCCATATTTTTTCACCCATCCATTGATGGATACAGCGGTTGTCTCCATGTCTTGGCTATTTTGTAAATAATGCTGCAGTAAACACAGGGATGTAGTTATTTCTTTGAGATAGCAATTTTGTTTCCTTCAGATAAATGCATAGAAGTGGGATTGCTGGATCATATGGTACTTCTGTTTTTAAATTTTTAAAAAAAAAGATTTATGTAGGGCGCTTGGGTGGCTCAGTTGGTTAAGCGACTGCCTTCGGCTCAGGTCGTGATCCTGGAGTCCTGGGATCGAGTCCCACATCGGGCTCCCTGCTCGGCGGGGAGTCTGCTTCTCCCTCTGACCCTCTTCCCTCTCGTGCTCTCTATGTCTCATTTTCTCTCTCGCAAACAAATAAAATCTTAAAGAAAGAAAAAAATACTTATTTATTTGAGAGAGGTAGAACCTGTGTGCATGAGCATACGAGTGGGGGAGGGGCAGAGGGAGAGAGTCCCCAGGCAGAATCCTGGCTGAACATAGAGCCTGAAACGGGGCTGGAACTCACAACCCATGAGATCACGACTTGAGCCGAAACCAAGAGTCAGATGCTCGACCACCTGAGCCGCCCTGGTGCCCCTGTTTTTAATTTTTTGAGGACCCTCCATACTGTTTCCACAGCGGCTGCACCAACTTACCTTCCCACCAGCAGTGCACGAGGGTCCCCTCTCTCCACGTCCTCACCAACACCCGTTGTTTGTCTCTGTGATGAGAGCCATCCTAACGGAGGTGAGGGGATCCCTCACTGGGGTTTTGACTTGCATCTCCCTGATGATGAGGGATGTTGAGGATCTTTCCACGTGCCTCTTGGCCATCTGCATGTCTTCTTTGGAAAACTCTGTTCAGAGCTCTTTCATAATTTTTAAAGTCTTCTGTTTCTTTTTGGAACTTATCACGTGACTGTATTGTCAGCATGATCTTCAGATTTCCCTTTTTCTCTCCTGTTTCTCCTTGCCTTGCCTCTTTTCTTGCACCCCTGCTCTTCCCTCTCCCTGCTTTCCTCCCTGCCCACTTCCACTCCCTCGCTGCTCCCTGTCCTTCTTCTCCTCCCTCCTCCCTCCTCCCTCCTCCCTCCTCCCTCCCTGTCTCCCTGCCTCCATCCTTCCTCTCCTCCTTTTGGCAAGACTGTAGGATGTCTTGTCTCTTTTTGTCCCCTTCGCAGTTGTGGAATGTGACTGCAGAGAGTGCTGTCATTTTTAATTATTTTGGAAATATTTTTAATTTTCATAATGTTCCTTTAAAAATCTAAAGAAGAACTTAGTTAATATATTCTCATGCTTCAGAATTAAAAAAGTACGGTGTGAAAATCTCTGTAGCACTCCATTCCCTAGCTGTCTGATTCACCTCCCTAGAGGCAACAGTGTAGCCAGAGGTAGACAGAGCATACCTAAGTGGGAGGGAGTGTGTCTGATTTAACTACCATGGGAATGTATGTAGAGGTTTCTCTCATTCCCCATATTATGTGTTCCTCTGAGTTCCTAGTTTTCTTTTGCTTTTTAAAATTCTTGTTTCTCATAGTGAGTTTTCTCGAATGCCTGATTGCCCTCCTCAGTGAAGGCCCATTGTTAAGATGGAGGTCCAGGAGCTGAAGGAAGTTCTCTGGGTGGGGGGCTTCATTGACGGCTGATTGGTCAGTCTCAGTAGGTGTCTCCCCCTGAGTCCTGGCAGGTGTCCTCTGGCTGGCTGCCTCTTAGAATTTACTGCTGAACTTCCATGGAACCTTGCTGCTTTGAGCGCCCCTCCCCCATGGGTTGTGATCCCCTGATGTACCCTGTCCCTAGTCTAAACTCCAGTCTTCCTCCAGCTGGGGCAGGGTTAGGACTGCATGTTACCTGAACTTGAAGCCAGTTCTTCCCAGTTTTTGTAGCAGGTGCCCGGGCTCTGTGAATTATCATTATGCTTTAAGTATATTTTAGAAGGAAAATAGGAAAATATTTTACAGATATATGAGCAATACAACTTAATATGTTTAATATCTTTCCCATTCAACAAAAATTGGGTATTTAGAAAACTGGGATAGAATTCACATACCATAACATTCAGCATTTAAACCATTTTAAGATTTATATTTCGGTGGGGCTCTTTTGCTTTTTTGTTTGTTTAGTATGTTCTCAGTGTTACACAACCATCACCACTGTCTAATTCTTGAATATTTTCGTCATCCTACTATGGAGGCCCGTACCTTTTAGCAGCCCCTCCCTGTTCCCTCTCATCCCCTAGCCCCTGGCAACCCCCCATTGTACTTTATGTCTCTGCAGATGTGCCTGTTCTGGACATTTCATAGAAACAGAATCCTATGATACGTGGCCTTTTGTGACTGGCTTCTCTCATTCAGCATTCAGGAGTTCATTCCTTTTTATGGCCGAGTATTACATTGTATGGGCAAAGCACTTTTCTTTCATCAGTTTATCATTTGTTGGACATTTGGGTTGTTTCTTGCTTTTATGAGTAATGCTGCTATGAAGATTTTTTTTAAGCTTTTATTTATTTGAGAGAGAGAGAGAGAGAGAGAGAGAGACCATGAGTGGGGAGAAGGGGGAGAGGGAGAGGCAGACTTCCCATTGAGCGGGGAGCCCAATGCGGGTTTCGAATCCAGGACCCGGGGATCAAGACCTGAGCCAAAGGCTTAACCGACTGAGCCACCCACGCGTCCCCTGCTATGAAGATTCTTGTACAGGTTTTCGTATAAATACATGTTTTCAATTCTCTCTTGGGTAGATCCCTAGGATTGGAATTGCTGGGTCATGGGAACCCTATCTTTAACTTTTTGAGGATCTGCTGGACTGTTTTCTACAGTAGCTATGCCATTTTTCATCCCCACTAGCAGTATATGAGGGATCCAAAAATATGACATATTACATTTAGAATATATAGAGTAAAAACCAGTTATGGGACCAAGGAAGATACCAACTTATGTATCATCGAAGGTTAGGATTGGGATTGTAGGGGAGAGAAGTAGCACCGATGAGTAGGCCCAAGGCTAACATAGAGACCTGCCTCTGGCTCTAAGCTTCTTGGCAGCCAAAACAAAACAAGAAACAGGTCAGTTATAAAGTCCTTACTGTCATAGATGGATTTCTGCAGGAGAAACAGAACTTTTCCTGTAAACTCTAAATTCTGTGTAATCTCTTTCATAAGAGAATTCTTATGGAGTCATGGAGTGGCTGGTGCCCTCAACCCCTGTATTATAGCAAACTCTACTGAGTTTCATTGTTCTTCACATAGAGTTCTTTGATAGAAGGATGGAGGTCTTGTCATCATTCAGTGAAGGCAGGACCAAAATATATTCCAGGTAGGTGAGTGCGACATGTTGGAAGACAAGGGAACATGGAGGGAGGTGCGTATGTCTGTGCAAATCTTATTTATAGACTTGGGTTTTCCAGTTAAGTCTCTCTTCTGCCCCTAGAGAAGTGACTCAAGAGCTTGGTCCCTCTCCTGGCTTGGCCCTGGGGAATGTCCTGAGGCCTCATTGCTGTCGCAGCATTCATGTCTCTCCACGGTGGCTCTCTGCTCAGTTAGATTCACAGAATGAACAGAGCAGGCTGCGGCCGCACATTCAAGCAACTGGGCGTGGGGCCTGGGTACGCCTCAGGCAGTTGGTGCCCCAGGGAAATGAGCTTTGGGGATTGCTCAGCTCTGGTTTAGGAAGGACCTTCTTCCTGCCATCTTATGCCCTTCCACCCCAACTTTCTCCTTCCTCTTTTGCCTAACATCCTTTATCTGTGTTGTGAAACCTCTCTCCCCTCTCGACTATTAGCTCCACAAGAGTAAGGAATGTGCTTTATTTGCTGCTCTGTTTCCAGATGCTGGAGCAGGCCTGGTGTCCAGTAAATAGTTTTGAATGGTGATTGTTGTTTTCTGCATAACCTTCCCCTTTCTTCTTAGAGCAGTGCCCCTTCCTTCACGCTGGCGACCCCTCCTCTATTCCATGTGGCCTTGAAGGGGCTACTGAGCCTTCCCAGCTATCCAGTGTATCAGGTCATGTTAAATGTATTCTGTGAAACGTAAGCAGTTAATTCCATAATTCTTGAGAGCTTATTGGAAACGGCAGCGATATGATGCTTAGCTCTCCACTTGGAAAGCCACCGATAGCTCTCAGCTGCTCATTTTTGTTTTAACCTCCATGTTTTCGTTTTTCATTCTGTTTTAGTGTTTTCTTTCCTTCTTACAGTGATCACATGCTACATTTGTTATTGAAAGACATTTTGACAGGGAAAATGTTTTCAAACAAGAGAACTGAAGCTCTTAGCCTCCCTCTCACCGCAGCGTGCCTCTGAGGCGGCTTTGGTTCCTCCCATGAGCCCCCCACGCTGGCACCTCCAACTTGCGTTCCTCTATTGCCTTTGTCCCCATGGATTTACACTGTTTTTGTAATTCCTTTACTGTCCTTTTAATTGGGGTTTCTGGAAGGAGTGTAGATAAATGTGAGAAAGGGAGCCTCACATTCTTTTTAAATATAAAAATTTTTAGAATTACCACTCTCTCCTTACTTTTTGCATCCTGTTCTGGGTTTATGTTCTTGCTACTGTGCCTTTTAGCATTTCTTTTGTGAAAGGGATATGTATATCAAAGTCCCTTAGTCTCTGTGTGTCTGAAAATATATTTGGCCCCACGTTTGAATGATAATTTCAATGGGAAATTATTTTCCATTAACACATTAAAGAGACCCCACCATCTGCACCTGTCTGTTGAGCCCGGACAGGGATCTGTGCTGTTTCTCTTCTCATGCTCAAGTCTGGCAGTTAGCTTATTCTTTATGGGTTTTAAGATTTTCTTCTTACCCTTCATGTTCTGTAGTTTCAGTATGACCTATCTAAATATTGATTTTTTTTTTCCATTTATCTTGGAACCCTGCTCTTTTAAACTGAATACATGATTTCCTTTCATCTCTGGAAAAATTTCCATCATCATCCCTTTGAAATTGCCTTTTAGTCTCTCCTAGAAGTCCACTGGAACGTAAGCTCCCCGAGGACAGAGCATCAGTGCTTTTTTTGCTGGCAACATATACATAACATAAAATTTACTATTTTAACCATTTTTAGGTGTGCAGTTCAGTGTATTAAGTACATTCACACTGTCGTGTAAGCATTTCCACCATCCATCATCTTCCCGAACGGAAATTCTGTCCTCATTAAACACTAACTCCCCACTCCTCCTCCCAGTCTCTTGAAACCACCATTCTGCTTTTTGTCTCTATGAACTCGGTGACTCTAGGTACTTCATAGGGGTGGAATCATACAGTATTTGTCCTTTTGTAACTGGCTTCTTTTACCTAGCATAATGTTTTCAAGGTCCATCCGTGTTGTAGCAATTTATTACTATTCCTAGTTGTAGGAATTTATTACTCTTTAAGGCTGAATAATTTCTTTTGTATGTATAGACCACATTTTGTTTGTCCATTCCTCTGTTGATGGACACTTGATTTGCTTCCATCTTTTGGGTATTATGAATAACGCTGCTGTGATTGTTGGAGTACAAACACCTGTTTGAATCTCTGCTTTAAATTCTTTTGAATGGGCAGAATTTATGTTTTTGGAGCAGTTTTAGCTTTACAGCAAGATTGAGAGGAAGGTACAGAGATTTCCTGTATATCCTCTGCCCCCACACATGCATGGCATCCCCTGTGTTCACCATTCTCCCCCAGAGTGGTACCCTTGTACAGCTGATGAACCCGCACTGACACGGCATAATCCCCGAAGTTCATAGTTTACATCAGGGTTCACTCTTGTACATTCTGGGGTTTGGGGCAAGTGTATAATGACAGGTGTCCACCATTGTGGTATCACACAGAGTAGTTTCCCTGCTGTGAAGATCCTCTGTGCTCTGCCTTTTCATCCCTCTCTCCTTCTAGCGACTACTGATCTTTTTACTGTTTCTGTGGTTTTGCCTTTTCCAGAATGTCCTATAGTTGGAATCATACAGTGTATAGTCTTTTTTTTTTTCACTAAGTAATATGCATTTAAGGTTCTTCCATATCTTTTCATGGCTTGATAGCTCATTTCTTTTTTTAAGATTTTATTTATTTGAGAGAGAGAGAGAGCACAAGCAGGGGGAGTGGCAGAGGGAGAAGCAGACTCTCCGCGGAGCAGGGAGCCCGATGCGGGACTCGATCCCAGGACCCTGGGATCATGACCTGAGCCGAAGGCAGATGCCCAACCAATTGAGCCACCCAGGCGCCCCGATAGCTCATTGCAGTATATCTGTTCATTTACTGAAGGACATCTTTGTTGCTTCCAAGTTTTGGCAATTATGAATAAAAGCTGGTATAAACATCCATGTGCAGATTTTTATGTGGATGTAAGTTTTTAACTTCTTTGGGTAAATACCAAGGAATGGGATTGTTAGATCTTATGGTGAGAGTATGTTTAGTTTTGTAAGAAACCACCAAATTATCTTCCAAGGTGGCTGAACCATTTTGCATTCCTACCAGCAGTGAATGAGAGTTCTTCTTGCTCCACATCCTCACCAGCATTTGGTGTTGTCAGTGTTCTGGATTTTGGCCATTCTGATAGGTGTGGAGTTATATCTCATTTTAATTTGCATTGTCCTGATGACCTGTGATATGGCACATATTATTATATGCTTATTTGGCATCTGTATTTCTTCTTTGATGTCAGGATCTTTGGCCCATGTTTTCGTTGGGTGGTTTATTATTGATGAGGGTTTTTTTATTTTTATTATTTTATTATTTTTTTAAAAGATTTTTATTTATTTATTTAACAGAGATAGAGAGCACAAGTAGGCAGAGCGGCAGACGGAGAGGGAGAAGCAGACTCTCCGCCGAGCAGGGAGCCCGATGCGGGGCTCGATCCCAGGACCCTGGGATCCTGACCTGAGCCAAAGGCAGCCGCTTAACCGACTGAGCCACTCAGGCGCCCCGATTAGGTTTTTTTTTTGAAGATTTTATTTATTTATTTGAGAAGAGAGAGCATGAACAGAGAGGGGGAGAAGCAGACTCCCCACTGAGTAGGGAGCCCAATGCGGGCTCAGTCCCAGGACCCCAAGATCACGACCTGAGCCTAAGGTAGATGCTCAACCGACTGAGCCACATAGGCGCCCCTTATTGTTGAGTTTTAAGAGTTCTTTTTATATTTTGGATAACAGTCTTTTATCAGATGTGTCACTTGCAAACCTTTTCTCTCGGTCTGTGGTTTGTCTTCACATTCTCTTTACATTGTTGTTCACAGAAGATAATTTTTTTTTAAATGAGGTACAGCTTATCAATTATCTCTTTCATGGATTGTGCCGTTAGTGTTATATATAAAAGGTCACTGCCAAACTCAAGGTCATCGAGGTTTTCTCCTGCATTATCTTCTAGAAGTTTGATAGTTTTTTTAATTTCACATTTAGATCTACGATCCATTTTGGGTTAATTTCTGTGAAGGTTAAAAGGTCTGCATCTAGATTCACTTTTTTTTTTTTTTTTTAAGATTTTATTTATTTGTCAGAGGGGGAGAGAGAGAGAGCACGCACAAGCAGGGTGAGTGGCAGGCAGATGGAGAAGCAGGCTCCCCGCTGAGCAAGGAGTCCGATGCGGGACTCGATCCCAGGACCCTGAGATCATGACCTAAGCAGAAATCAAGAGTCGGATGCCCAACCAACTGAGCCACCCAGGTGCCCCTAGATTCATTTTTTTTCCCATGTGGATGTCCTGTTATTCCAGCCCCATTTGTAGAAAAGGCTGTCTTTGCTTCAGTGTATTGTCTTCCCTCTTTTGTCAAAGACTGGTTGACTAGGTTGACTATATTTATGAGGGTCTATTTCTGGTCTGTCTATTCTGTTGAACATTTTTCTATTGTTTTGGCAATATGACACTGCCTTCATTAGAGTGCCTTCTTCATAGTAAGCCTAGAAGTCAGGTAGTATCAGTTCTTCAACTTTGTTCTTCTCCTTCAGTATTGTGTTGGCTATTCTGAGTCTTTTGCTTCCCCATATAAACTTTAGAATCGGTTTGTCCATATCCACAAAATAACTAACTGGGATTTTGAGTGGGATTGCATTTAGCCTATAGATCGAGTTGGGAAGAATTGACATCTTGCTAATATTGAGGCACCCTATTCATGAACGTGGAATATCTTTCCATTTATGTAGTTCTTCTTTGATTTTATTCATCAGAGTTTTGTAGTTTTTCTTCTGTAGGTCTTGTACATATTTTGTTAGATTTATTCCTAAGTATTTAATTTTTTGGAGTGCTAATGTGAATGGTGGTTTTAATTCCAAAGTCTACTTGTTTATTGCTGGTACGTAGGGGAAGTGCTTGACTTTTGTATATTAATGTGGTATCCTGTAACCTTGCTATGAACACTTATTAGTTCCGGGAACTTTTTTGATTCTTTTAGATTTTCTGCATAGATGATCATGTCATCTGTGAACAAAAGTTTTATATCTTCCTTCCCACTCTGTATACTTGTATTTCCTATTGTCTTTTTGCACTAGCTAGGATGGCAGAATGTTTTTAATCCTCTTTTGTTCAACGCTATAACCCCAGCACCTAAGATTTCAGTGTCTGGCACATCATAGGCACTCTATAAATTTTTGAAAGAATGAAACATGCATGTTACATCTCTTAATCCCTCTTACGTATTTTTCATCTCTTTATCAACCATATGCCTTGGTGATTTGTTCAGATTTATCTTCTAATTTATTAACTTATGTTTAGTTGTGGTTAGTCTGCTATATTCAACTCAACTCTTTTAATTTCATTGCCTATTTTTCTTTTCCAAACCTGTAAATTATGAGAAGGATAATTTCCTTTTCTTATTCTGTGGAAGACCTTCCATATTACCTTATGCCTAGCTCCTCGGGTATTCCTCTATATTGGTGATGGCTTTGTGTGCTCTGTAATCTCTGTCTTACAGATCACCTCAGCAGGGAGGTCTTCCAGGCATGCTCTGGGTTGTAGAAGCTCCCCCTGAGCAGTTTGCAGCTTGCCTTTGCAGGACCCTACCAGCATCATTCATTCTAGACCGATTTTCACATAAATTTCTTGGCTCAGGATTTGAGGCATCACAGCCTCTGAGGCAGATTTCTCAAGAGTGATTCTGTGTCCCCAGTCTTCTGTGGTGGGTATTTGCTGAGGGCTCTGGCCTGGGCTTGCTGTTGGCTCAGACGGGTGATGGCCCTGTGACCGTAGACACTCTGGGTGATACCTGCTCTTCCTCCTCAGCGTTTAGAACTATCCTATGAAGCCGGTCGGTCCTCTGTCCCCAGAACGTGGAAGATGGATGAGAGGGTGTTGTCATTGCACAGTTGATAAGCATTAGAGCCCAGATTCCCGCTGAGGCAGTAGCCTCTACACTGTGCCCCAAGCCACTCTAGTGGGCTGCCCTCCACACCCTTCTTATCTGCTATAGGCTCTGTGTGGGGTGCCAGGAGGCCCGAGCCCTTGCTTTGCGCCTCAGCTCTATATTCCACCTGCCAAGCCCAGCTCTGGAATTGTGGAGTTCTGCCCCAGCAACCTCTGCCCTATGAGGCTGATTGCTATTTCCTTTTCATTTCCGGGCCTGGAGAATTGCTTTGAATTAGGTGGTATAGCTAACTTTTTTCTTTAAAAAAACATTTGACCACCTTCATCAGAAATCTCCTGTAATGTGTTAACGTGGTGATGTAACATTAATAGAGGTCCTGATACTGAATCATAATTTTTGGGTAAATCCTTTTTGGTGTCTTATTTTAGTAAAGTAACGACTGGGTTTGATTTACTTCTGTTTTGTAATACACAGTATTTTTTTGATGCTCTTGTTCCATAGCTCTTTTTGGCACTCGTTTTTCTGGTTTTGGTATAAGAGTTATACCAGCCTTCTGTAATGTTTTGGGAAACTTTTCATTGTTTTTTATGTCTTGGAGTAATTTAAAGTTTTTGTTTGTTTGTTTTTTATTTAAGTAATCTCTATATCCTGTGTGGGACTTGAATGCACGACCCCTAGATCAAGAGTCACATGCTTCTCCCAACTGAGCCAGCCAGGTGCCCCAGTGTTCTGGAGTAATTTAAACAATAGGAATGATATATTTGTGTGATGTATAATATACAGCAGTTGAAAAGACAGCTTGACTTGTATATATCAACATGAGGAAGTAAAGATACATTGATTGATCAAATTGCAGAGCAAAGGTATAATATGATAGCATTTATAGAAACACAAATCCCGTGAAACAATTCTCTGTTAATGCATATATGCCATAGACTGGAGGGATGCATAGTGAATTTGTGATGGGGATTGTCTCTGAGGGAGCGTGAATGGAACTTATACTTGGAGAACAGGCAGACTTCATCTTTGTTTTATTTGTTCACTCCTCAAACCCAGCCCCGTGGGAGGCAGTACCTGGGGCTAGACTGCTGCTGCCCGTCTGCCTTCCAACTCTATGGCTTGGGTGTCATAGTCCCTGCACCTGTGAAATGGGATACTGACGCCTGCCTCACAGTGTTGTGAGAACACAGAACCCCGGCACACTGCTGAGGGCATTTTGTTGGTGGTAGGCAGTCTGATTAGAGGAGCCTGCTTTCCCACTCCCGGAAGCCCACGAGGGGCAACATGCATTTCCTTTTCTAGTTCTCAGGTATGGAGGAGCACCACACAGTAAGCATTAAATACTTAATCTGTAGTTGCTATTATCTGGAGTTCTTACCCGCTCCGCCCCATAGAAAACAGATTTGAAGCAAATGTGGCAAAATGCTAACATACAGTCATTTTGGAGTGATGGGCTTTATCCTGTTGTGCTTTGTACTTTTCTCCTTTTAAAAACTTACCTCCCCTCTGCAGCATAAGAATGGTTGCTAAGAGTAGCCAGTGAAATTCTCTGGGCTTTTCTTCTGTGGTCATTGGGCTTGGTTAGGTTTTGTGTTTTTCTTGAAATGCTAGACAAAGTGAAAGATTTTCTAATTTATCGGTATAACTTTGGTATCAACAAAACTCTTAGAAATATAAAACTAAGTGGTCAGTGACTTGCACTGCTATGGAGGAAGTAAAGGCCAGTCCTGCCTGGAGAGCCCCATGCCTTAAAGAGTTCTCACAGGTAGAATCCTGGGAAATAAGCAGCCCACAGATTAGTAGGAAAAAGTGATAAAACACACAAGCAAGCACCACAAATGAAAACAAACAAACAAAACCCAACAGTAAAAACAGACTTGTAAAGTCCACATATTTAAAACAATAATATTTAATATATTTAAGGATTTAAAAGAACTTGAAAATACCCATAGGAACAAACAATCTTTAAAGTGTGGTTCACACACAGGTTGTGATTCACATGAACCTAAGCTTGGGATCAAATCCTGGCCCCGTGACGTATAGCCTTGTGACCCTGGGTACATTCTAAGAGAAGCCAGAAATCTGAATTTTTGTGTAAAATATCCCAAACTTTAACTCTTGGCAGCTAAACTCTTATCCGTTGGCTCTGCTTCTTAGAATTATTTTCTTTTTTTCTTTTTTTTTTTTAAGATTTTTTTATTTATTCATTTGACAGAGAGAGAAAGCAGAAGCAGGCGGAGTAGCAGACAGAAACAGAGAAACAGGCTTCCCGCTGAGCGAGGAGCCCGACGTGGGGCTCGATCCCAGGACCCTGAGATCATGACCTGAGCCGAAGGCAGACGCTCAACCGACTGAGCCACCCAGGCGCCCCTAGAATTATTTTCTTAGTGGTTACTCTAACTAGGATTGCAGTTTGCCCACCTAACTCATCATGGTCTACTTAGAGTTAATATTATACTACTTCATTGAAAATTTAAGATTCTTGGGCACCTGGGTGGCTCAGTTGGTTGGGCAACTGCTTTGGGCTCAGGTCATGGTCCCAGGGTCCTGGGATCGAGTCCCACATTGGGCTCCCCCTGCTCTGTGGGGAGCCTGCTTCTCCCTCTCCCTCTGCCTGCCACTCCCCCTGCTTGTACTCTCTCTCTGTCAAATAAATAAATAAAATCTTAGGGAAAAAAAGAAAATTTAAGATTCTTTTTCTTTGCTTTTTTTTTTTTTTAAGATTTTTATTTATTTATTTATTTGACAGAGACATAGCAAGAGAGGGAACACAAGCAGGGGGAGCGGGAGAGGGAGAAGCAGGCTTCCCGCCGAGCAGGGAGCCTGATGCGGGGCTCGATCCCAGGACCCTGGGATCATGACCTGAGCCGAAGGCAGACGCCTAACAACTGAGCCACCCAGGCGCCCCAAGAATCAAATAAATAAAATCTTTTTCAAAAAATGTATTTTACGTTCATTCTTTTTTTTTTTTTTTTAAAGATTTTATTTATTTATGTGAGAGAAAGTGAGAGAGAGCATGAGCGGGGGGGAGAGGCAAAGAAAGAGGGAGAAGCAGACTCCCCGCTGAGCAGGGAGCCCAGTGCAGGACTCGATCCCAGGACCCCGGGATCATGACCCGAGCCGAAGGTAGATGTCCAACTGACTGAGCCGCCCATGTGCCATTTTGCCTTCATTCTTGAAGGGTATTTTTTCTGGATTTTAAGTTCGACATGGACAGGTTTTTTTTCCCTTCCGTTACTCAAAACATGTCATGTCATTGTCTTGTGGCCTCTGTTTTCTATGAGGAGTGATCATCCATATCATTGTTTTTATATGTAATAGGTCTTTTTTTCTTTTGACTGCTTTTAAGGTTTTCTTTTTACCTTTCTTTTTCAGCGTTTTGACTGAGGTGCACTTGGGTGTGGGTTCTTTTATATTCAGCATGCTGCATTTCTTGGATCTGTAAATTTATGTCTCACCAAATTTGGGAAATATTTCTAGCTCCTTTTTTCCCCATTCTTTCCCTTGTCTCCTTTTGGGTGGGAGTGGAAATCCAGACCTTTTGATATTGTTCTATAGATTGCTGAGGCTGGCTGGCTTTCTTTCTTTCTTTCATGATTTTTTCTGTTTTTTAGACAAGATAATTTTTACCAATCTATTTTCAAGTTTCCTGACTTATGTCTAATATGTTATCATGCCCATCCAAAGACTTTCTGATTTCAGGTAGAGTATTTTTCAGTTATAGAATTTCCATTTGGCTCTTTTTTTTTTTATAGTTTTGATTTCTTTGTTACTATTTCCAATTTATTTTATTATGAGCATATTTTTCTTTATGTTCTTGAGCATGGTTAAAATAGATGCTTTAAAATTCTTATCTGCTGAATTTTAATATTTGGGCCATCTCAGGGTTGCTTTATGTGGTTTGCTTCCCTGTTCATATGTTTAGTAAGTTTGGTTGAATCCTGGGTATTGTAATGATATGCTGTAGACACTCTGGAATCTGTTATGTTCCCCTTAAGGGTGGTCTTTTTTTTTTTTTTTAAATTCTGTTAAACTACACATAATATAAAATTTATCTTAAGTATTTTTAAGTGTGTGGTTCAGTGGTGTTAAGTACATTCACTTTGTTAGGCAGCCATCCCCACCATCTACCCCCAGAACTCCTTGTCTTGTGAATCTGAAACTCTTATTCCTATTAAACACTAACTGCCTATTCCTCCCCACCCTCCCACCGCGGCCCCTGGTTTCCACCATCTACTTTCTGACTCCTCTAGGGACCTCATGTAAGTGGGATCCTACAGTATTTGACCTTTGCTGACCGGCTTCTTCCGCTGAGCACAGTGTCCTCCAGGTTCATCCATGTGGTGGCAGGTGTCAGAGTCTCCTTCCTGTTTAAGGCTGAATGACATTCCATCCTGTGATGGATCACGTTTTGCTTCTCCATTCATTGGTTGATTGACACGTGGGTGCTTCCCTGTCTCAGCCGCTGTGAATAATGCTACAGTGAACATGGGTGTACAAACATCTCCTTGAGACCCTGCTTTCAGTTCTTTTAGGTACATACCCAGATGTGGAATTGCTGGGTCATATGGTCGTTCTATTTTTAATTTTGTGAGGGACTTTCATACTGTTTTCCACAGTGGCCGTACCATTTTGCACTCCCACCAACACTGCACAGGGTTCCAATTTCTCCACATCCTCACCAACACTTGTTATTTCATGTTTTTTTTTTGAGAGTAGCCATTCTGCTGGATGTGAGGTAGGATCTCATTGTGGTTTTGATCTTAGGTGTTTTGGTTTGTTTTTTTGTCCAGCAGCTGGAGTCTTGTTTCAGTTATTTTATAAACTGGGCTACTTGGACTCTGTCTGCCCTATACATTTGTGTCAGCCTGGAATTTGGGCATGGTTTATATGCAGAATTGGGGGCTCCTCTCCCATGGCTCTCTTCTGTTGAAAGTTTTACTTCTTTTTTTTTTATTGTTAAAGATTTTATTTGTTTACTTGAGATAGAAAGTGAGAGAGAGAGAGCATGAGCGGGGAATAGAAGGAGTGAGAAACGGGCTCCCAGCTGAGTAAGGAGCCTGACGTGGGGCTCCATCCCAGAACCCTGGGGTCATGACTGGAGCCGACTGAGCCGCCCAGGGGTCCCTAGAAGTTTTACTTCTTGTACAGCTACTCCCGTTGCCTCCAACTCCCCTTAAGCACAAAACTGAAAGCTAGGGTGTTCTCCCGGTACTGCTGCTCTCTTCAAGGAGCTGACTTCTGTTTGTTTTCTTCCTCCTCTTGGTCTCTCTGTCTTCAAGTAGTTTTCCAGTTAATCTGACGTGAGCTGGAATAATTTACCTTTGTTTTATTTTATTTTTTTATTTTATTTTATTTTATTTGACAGAGACACAGGGAGAGAGGGAACACAAGCAGGGGGAGAGGGGGTGGGAGAAGCAGGCTTCCCGTGGAGCAGGGAGCCCGACGCGGGGCTCGATCCCAGGACCCTGGGACCATGACCTGAGCCGAAGGCAGATGCTCAACGACTGAGCCACCCAGGCGCCCCTGGAATAATTTACCTTAAAAAAAAATATTGTGTGAGTGAAACCACGTGCTCTTCTACATATTCTGGTGCTAGAAGGCCGTTTAGTGCACGTGAAGCTAAACTGGAACTTAGGCTGTTGAGTTTGCTCTTTTTTCCTGTCTCTCCAATGAGGTCCATGTGGAAACGGCAGATGCCACAGTCAGTCCCTCATTGCTGCACTTGAGATTTCTCCACCTCAGCACTATGGGCGTTTTCAGCCAGATAATTCTTTGTTGTGGGGGCTGTCCTGTGTGTAGGATGGTATTGAACAGGCTTCTTGACCCTCCCCAGTAGATGTCAGTAGCAGCTCCCCAGTGGTGACAATCAAAAAATGTTTCCAGACAGTGCTGTGTCCCTGGGGAGCAAAATCTTCCTCAGCTGAGAACTGCTGCTGTACACGTGTGGGCCTCTCTGTACTGTCAGCTTCTCGCTGGTGTCCGATGGCTGCTGGGGCTGCCTTCTTGGAGGGGTCTCCTTGGTGGCCATCATAGTGCAGTCTGGGTGAATGTCTTCCCAGCTGGAATGGAATGGGTGTCTGCCTGTTCCTTGTTCCTAGCTGACCTTTGGGTTTTTGTGCCTTCACTGGGTGTCCCCAGGGGACTACAGCTATATGCAGTAAAGCCCCGGATCGTCCCCTGTAGCCTGAGGTCTTCCTAAAACTGCCCCCCCCTCTGCCCTTGGGCCTCAAGTGACCAGCAGGGCACATTGCAAGTCGTACATGTTAAGGCTCGGCAGTGTTGACCTTGCTAGTTAATCTTCAGGAGATAGCTAAATAAAATTTGCCATTACTACAGTGCTTCTTGTCTTAAGCATTTAATTTGGGCTGGGGCAAGGAGGGGGTGGATGACGGAGGTTAGCCTGAGCATGAACCAGAACTGATTCGGGTTGTTTTCTCACTTGTAACTCCCCCCACCATTAACCTGGAACTAATGGTGTGCTAGGCTTTGGGAGATCTGGTTTTCAACAGTGCTGATTAGTAACTTTGGGCATGTTGATGAACCTCTGCCTGGGAGTCCTCCTCAGCTGCAACCAGGGGAACTTTGGTTTTGAGCTCTTCCCTCTTGTCCTTTTTCAAAGGCCTGTCTTTGTGTTTTGTTTTGTTTTGTTTTTAAAGATTTCATTTATTTGAGAGAGTGAGTGAGCGAGAGAGAGAGAGAGAGAGAGAGAGAGGGAGAGAGAGAGCACAACCCAGGGGAGAGGGAGAAGCAGGCACCTGAGCAGGGAGCCTGAAGCAGGGCTTGACCCCAGGACCCCGGGACCATGACCTGAGCTGAAGGCAGACGCTTAACCGTCTGAGCCACCCAGGCGCCCCCAAAGGCCTGTCTTTGTATGAGCTGCCTCAGGCACATGTACTAATGGTGAACTCCCCATTTAACAGTGATTGAGCCGATTGAAGCAACTGTCCACAGCCACATTGCTGGTTAGTGGTGGTGGCACGATTCGTGTTTCCGTGCATGACTTTTGTGTCCCCTCCCCCCCTTAAAAATTGTCCCTTTCCTTTCCTTTCAACTTTATCATTTTGTCATTCTGTCTCATTTTTATGGCATTAGAACTCCCTCCTGTTTATGATGGAAGTATCATAAATGCCTCAAAACAAATAACCACACAAAGGTGTAGAGGTGTTGGCATACTTATGTTAGGTTTTAAGCATAATGTTTCTTTTTATTTTTGTTTTTCTAATACTGTAGTGTTCTAAGAACGGAAGCATCTGGGCTGAATGGAATTTAGCATCAAAAAAGTCCTCTTTCTGTTCAGAAAGTTGTAAAGTACATAAAAATGAAGCAGGCACCGGAAATCCTTGGCAATACAAATGGAAAGACTCAGAACTGTGAAGTGAATCGTGAATGTTCTGTATTCCTCAGCAAAGCCCACCTCTCTACCAGTCTGCAGGAGGGGGTCATGCAGAAATTTAATGGCCATGATGCCCTTCCCTTTATTCCATCTGAGAAGCTGAAAGACCTAACTTCCCGTGTATTTAATGGAGAACCTGGTGCTCATGATGCCAAATTACGTTTTGAGTCCCAGGAAGGGAAAGGACTTGGGACACCGCCTAACACCACCCCTATCAAAAATGGCTCTCCGGAAATTAAGCTGAAGATCACCAAAACATACATGAATGGGAAACCTCTCTTTGAATCTTCAATTTGTGGTGACAGTGCTGCTGCTGTGTCCCAGGCAGAAGAAAATGGACAAAAACCAGAAAATAAGGCAAGAAGGAGCAGGAAGAGAAGCATAAAATATGACTCCTTACTGGAGCAGGGTCTTGTTGAAGCAGCACTGGTGTCCAAGATCTCAAGTCCCTCAGATAAAAAGGTATCTGTGAGGAGCTGTGGCCAGGGTAGGGTTGAGTGCAGCAGCTAGTTACCGTGAGCTAAGAGCCACGCGGGGGGCCTCCGCACGCGGGGGGCCTCCGCACGTGGGGTGGGGTGGAGGGGACGAGGGGCCGCCGTGCGTCTGTTTTCCAACTCTCCCTGTCTGCACTCGGCCAACCCTGGGCCCCGGGCTGTGTCTGGGGCCCAACTTCAGGAAACCCTGGCATTGCCTCCCCCAAGCCTCACGGCAGCCGGTTAAGCCAGTTGTGAGGCCTGGAGAGATTAACTAAGTGTTCAAGATTAAAATGGCTAAAGAGAGGTAAGACCAGTTTCTAAACCCCCGTCTGGCCAGTTCCAGAGCCCTTGAACTTTAGGCTGTGCTGTTTTCATGGATCTTCTCTCCAGAGACATTCTTTGGCCTAATCATGGAGGTGTGTTGGGATCTAGCATGGGGCTTCTTCAATTTATACCATCTGAGGAGTGGGGAGCAGAGCTGTGTTGTGCAAGTGCTCCTGTCCTTCCACATGGCTCACTGTCCACTTGTCTCCTCTACCAGGTGGTCCAGCAGATGGTCTGCTTCCTTGATGGCTGGGGCTGTGTCTTACACTTTCACATTCTTGGTTCCTAGTGCAGAGCCCAGCACTTGAACACATCTGAGCAAGTGTTCACTCATCTAACACTGGGTGGAAACCTCTAACTTATAATGAAGGAATGTAGTGGTTTATGTCCCTGTGTCTTTTTTTTTTTAAGATTTTATTTATTTATTTGACAGAGAGAGAGACAGAGAGAGAGGGAACACAAGCAGGGGGAGCGGGAGAGGGAGAAGCAGGCTTCCTGCCGAGTAGGGAACCTGATGCGGGCCTCGATCCCAGGATCCTGGGATCGTGACCTGAGCCGAAGGCAGATGCTTAACAACTGAGCCACCCAGGTGCCCCAATGTCCCTGTGTCTTAAAGTGGCATTCAGGATGGCCCACTACTTAAATGAGTATTAGCCATAGAAAAGAGCCAGGGAGCTTTGGCCTTGGCAGAAGGAGGTAGGGAGGGTGCCAGGGGCTGACAGTGGTATATGTAGTCTGTATGAACAGAATCTGGAAGGTGCCTGGTGCCCATTGGTATTTACTTGAAGCTCCAGGCTCACTTGCAGGGGTAGGCAAAGGGAACCTGAAACCAGTTTGGGTTGGAATATTTAATCATCACCAAAGTTGGAATATTTAGTTTAAAATTACTGTTGAGGAATTTTATTTACAGTTTCCACAGATAAGAGGGGAAATGGCCAGTTTCCTTGAAATCGTTAAAATAATGAAGATTTTTTAAGGGTTTAAAAAAAAGTGTTTTTAAGTGCTCAGGAGCTGTTTAGCTTTTGCTAATATAATTACAACAGTGAATTTTTTATTTTTAAATTTTATTTTTAAAATATTTATTTGACAGAGTAAGAGGGAGAAAGAGAGCACAAGTAGGCAGAGCAGCAGCAGAGGCAGAGGGAGCAGCTGGCTTCCCACAGAGCGGGGAGCCCGATGCGGGGCTCGATCCCAGGACCCTGAGATCATGACCTGAGCCAAAGGCGGATGCTTCACCGGCTGAGCCTCCCAGGCGCCCCTACGACAGTGAATTTTTTAAAAGATCAGTTTAGTGAGCTGGGCTGCCACAGGGGGTTTTTGAAGTGCCCATGGTTGTGGGGGAATCTCACTCTTTCATAGGGGAAGAGGCCAGTGCAAGTGATTCCTAGCTCTGCTGCTTGGTTTTGTGAAAATATGGGTAGAATATCTGAATTTTGACTCTCCCTCTTCAGCGTGGGGGCGGTACTACTCATCCTCATGGGGCCGCCGTGTTGCTTAGATGACACAAGAATGTAAAGCTGGGGTGCTCGCTGTGGAGGAGCCAGCTGGCATTTTTTTGAAAGTGTGTATGTGGCAGCTCTGGGCCCTTCCCACCATGCACACTGATCTTTTTAACAGCTAGTGAGATTTCAGAGCTGCTGTCCTTGGTTTACAGACAAGGAAACGGAAGCCCAACAAGTTCAGCAACTTGCCCAAGTATGTAGAGCTCTTAGGGGAAAGCTCAGGAGTTCACTCACACTCACGAGGAGACCAGGAGTCAAACTGACTGTGTGTGGGGTGGTAGTGGCCCTGGTCAGGTCTCCAGCTTCCTAAGTGACCTGTGTTCTGAGGTGGAGACACTGAGGCTTAGAGCCCCAGGACTCAGATCACAAATGGAGCTGAGACTTGCTGCCAAGCCCTCCTGATGTCCTTGCCACTCTAGGTCCTTTCCTGCTGGGTGATGCACATGCTCCAGAGAACTGACAAACACGTGGCTGGGGAGCGGGAGGGTCAGGGTATGGATTTGATCCATGAAAATTCTTCCTTGACCAGGTGAATAAAGCACCATTAAAGACCATCAACCAGGCCGTGGGAGTAGGTATTTGTAGGGCTCTTCATAATGTTGAGTACCTACTGTGTGTGCCAGGCACTGTGCTGATTCTTTAGCTAGGGCAAGGGACAATTTTGATGAAGTGATAGCAGGGGAAGCATGCTCCTTTTTTTTAAGATTTTATTTATTTGAGAGAAAGAGACTGAGCACAAGTTGCAGGGGGCGGGGCAGAGGGAGAGTGAGAAGCAGACTCCCCGCTGAGCTGGGAGCCAGACACAGGGCTCAATCCCAGGACCTGCAGATCATGACCCAAGCCACCCTGATACCGCAGGTTTTATTTATTTATTTGACAGAGAGAAAGAGAGAGAGCACAAATAGGGGAAGCGGCAGGCAAAGGGAGAGGGAGAGGGAGAAGCAGGCTCCCGACAGAGCAGGGAGCCCTGATGTGGGGCTCAGTCCCAGAACCCCGAGATCATGACCTGAGCTGAAGGCAGATGCTTAACTGACTGAGCCACCCAGGCGCCCTTGCCTTTTTATTTTTTTTAAAGATTTTATTTATTTGAGAGAGAGTGAGCGAGCGAGACAGTAGGGGGAGGAACAGAGGGAGGGAAAAGCAGACTCCCTGCTGAGTGGATCCCATGCCCCTGAGATCATGACCTGAGCTGAAATCAAGAATCAGGCATGCTCAACAGACTGAGCCATGCAGGTGGGCCCATGCTTGCCTGCCTATCTATCTATCTATCTATCTATCTATCTATCTGTCTATTTAAGATTTTATTTATTTGACAGAGAAATAGAGAGTACAAGTAGGCAGAGAAGCAGGCAGAGGGAGAGGGAGAAGCAGACTCCCCGCTGAGCAGGGAGCCCAATGTGGGGTTCGATCCCAGGACTCTGAGATCATGACCTGAGCTAAAGGCATATGCTTAATCAACTGAGCCACCCAGGTGCCCCAAGCATGCTCCTTTTTTAGGTGTGTGTGTGTGTGTGTGTGTGTGTGTGTGTGTGTGTGTGTGTGTGTGTGTGTGTGTGTGTGTGTGTGTGTGTGTGTGTGTTTTAAACCTCTAGCCTGATTAATCTTTGGATAGAAGGCTGGATTTAGGGGTACTTATAGTATGTCTTTTGTTGTTCATTTTCAGATTGCAGCTAAGAAAGAGTCCTGTCCAAATACTGGCAGAGACAAAGACCACCTGTTGAAATACAATGTCGGTGATTTGGTGTGGTCCAAAGTGTCCGGTTACCCTTGGTGGCCATGCATGGTTTCTGCTGATCCACTCCTTCACAACTATACCAAACTTAAAGGTATTGTGTTTTTGCATTGTTGTTTCATCTTTCTCTTTCTGCACTTAATCTTTCTAACGTCCAAACTTTTTTCTTACTCTTCCATAGCCCTACTATGGTTCTTTTTTATTTAAAAAAATTGTGCTAAAATACAAATAACATAAACTACCGTCTTGACCATTTTTAAGTGCATAGCTCAGTGGTATTAAACACGTTCACATTGCTGAATGGTCATCACCACCATCCATCCCAGGACTCACTCATCTTGTGAATCTGAACCTCGGTGTCCATTCAGGACTAACTCCCCGTTCCTGCTCTTCCCAGCACCTGGCACTCACTGTTCTATTGTCTGTCTACTTTTTGTAGTGTGGTTTGCAATTCCCTAAGGATTAGTGATGCTGAGCATCTTTTCTTGTGCTTATTGGCCATTTGTATGTCTCTGAAGAAATGTCTATCTAGTCCTTTGCCCATATGTGAGTTGGATTTTGTTTTTTTGTTGTTGAATTTACAGTGGTTCATTTTTGCAACTTTAAAGTTAATAATTGGTTCAGATGAAACACATTGCCATTTCTTTTTATATCCAACTCAGATATGTACTTTATCTGATTGAATTAATAGAGAAGTAGTCTTGGCTTTATATTGCTTTTTAGGTTTTATGATAATTTATTGTTTAGATAAACAGTGATGGCTTATTTCAGCATGATTTTCAGAAATTATATTTTATACTAAGTTTGAGTTATAAAAATGTCCCAGTTTATTTTTTAGGCCTGTGGGAAGAAGGAAAAAACTAGAAATGATCTTCTTTGGCATCCTGAAACTTGGGAATATAAATTGGTCTATGGAGCAATTGAAGAACACATTAGGAATATAATATGTTATTGATACAGATTAGAGCAGATGCAAATTTAAATATTAATCGGGGAGCTCACAAAACATAAAAGCTCATGTGTTTTTGGAGGGGAAAATGAGTTCAGGTGGTTTGAGATTCTTCTAGAAAGTTCTTCCAGAGTAAAGTTTGAATTTAGTTTGAGGAAGGTGATAAATGGTGAGCACAGTGTTGGAGCTGAGCCAAGATAGTGCCCAACTGACCTGTGCACCCTTCAGAATTATGGGTGACTAGAGCTGCGGGCTGGGCCAGGCGGACTTCCTGGCCTCTTAGTACTGCTGATCAGTCAGCCTTATATGGCTTCTTAGTGGTACATGAGTACATGTCCCCTCCTGTTCTTTGGTTGGAGGCCTGAGCTCTCACAGGAGTGGCATTGCTGCTTCCACTGCAAGTTGGGGTGCTGTTGGCTTGCTGTATGAAGCAGATGGCTGCTAGGGATGGGGTACGGGGGTGCCTACCTGGCAAACAGACATGAGAGGAGGTGGGTTCAGAACAAAGAGGACCATGCTCGAGGCCTGAGTGCCTCTGAGTCCTGTCCAGCTTTCTTCCCCCGGGGGCTGGTTGGACTTGGCTTTGAGGCTCAGGAAAGCACATCTGCTTAGGACTTGTAGTGGCCACAGAAGAGCCTTTGGGCTGGCTTCAGCTCTGACTCCATGGAGGACCTTCGGCATCCTCAGCTTGCCAGAATTGGGGAGTCCCTTCCATGAGGCTTCAGGGACCCCAGGATGTACCCCAGAGGCATCTAGACTTGGTAGAGTATGAAAAAAACCATCAGTTGAGACAGAGGCTCGGCACGCACACAGGTGTGCGCCTGAGGTGTTGCTGGTTCCTTCCCAGCTCTCTAAAACCACGCAGCAAAGCGAAGTAGAAGTCATGGTGGGCTTTATGACTTCATGCCACTGGTCTGCCCAGCACATCACAAGCAATTCCTTTTTAATGTCTGGGGGTTTCGACTTTGTTTATATGAAGCTCCCGGCATCTCAGACCTGTGTGATTGAAGGGGTCTTTTGAATGTCTCTTGGTTCCAGCTCGTGGGATTAATTAATTTTAATTTCATTACATCTTTCCCCTGATTTAGAGCAAAATAATTCCTGGAGTCTACAACAGGCTGTCCGGATGACATTCACACACAACACCATTTTTATTCTCTCTCACTTCCTCCTCCTCTATTCTCCGGCCCCTACTCTTGCTTACAACGTTGGAGCAGAGCGTTATGCTCCCAGTGGAGGCATGGGCTTTGGAGTCAGCTTGCCAGGGTCTGACTCAACCGGTTGGTCTAGTAATGAACTGCTTAATTTCCTTAAGCCCCAATTTCCCTACGTAGGAAAAGGGAGGGGGGTAGTGATAGTAACACTTGTTTGGAGAGGTCTTTGCGTGGTGAGTAGTGAGCATTCAGACGTCAGCACAGGTTCCTGTTCTCTTTTTTACTTTTAAACCCTGAATTTTTATTGTATCTACCCCTTTCCTCTGGTCACCTCTAGGGCTCTTTCCTGAAAGAAATGGTCCAGTTTGACCATTTACTTCCCCTGCAGCATCCCAGTGTTGGATCATTTAATTTAGATAATTTTGTACCCATTCTTAGTGCCTTCATGTCGCCAGACATGCCCCAGCTTCCCCAGCAGTGCCAAGGGTTCACACTTGAGTTCCATCTTGTTGCTTGTTGTTTGCTTGTTTCTTTATTTAAAAACCTTCCAAGCCCATGGTTCAAAGTGGAACAGTACAGTGGACACCCATGAACCCTCACCTATATTTGCAAACTTTAGCCTGCTCCATCTCTTTCTGAATATGAACACTCCTTTGCCAACCCATGTGAATGGAGGCTGTAGGCATCGTGGGGCCTCACCCCTAGATGTGTCAGCAGGAATCTTCTAAAAACAAGGACAGCTTCTTGCCCAACTCAACACCCAGACACACGTAAGGAAACACTGTTGTCAGTGACACTGCCCCATCATCTGGGCCCTTGCTTAGACTTCCCCAGCAATCTTCAGTGTTTTCCCTGTGCCTGTTTTTTCTTCGCTCTGGATTGAAAAGGGTGCTTGCATTGCATTTAGCTGTTCACTGTCCTATCTCTTTAGGCTCCTGCAGTCTAGACCGGCACTCCCTGCCCCCAGCTCTCACTGCTCTAGTCTCTTGTGGTCAGACTCAGGTCCATAAGACCAGCCAGGTGTACCCTGTAGGTGTTCTTGAGGGAAGGGGCTTGAGCTTGGCCCTTCACTGAATACCTGCCTTCTTGCAGTGTGTTTCTCTAGGCATTGTTTGGGGATGCAGGGGAGGGAGCACTTGTAATCACAAGCAAATCAGCTTCAGAAGACTGCTAATGTGCATTTGAAAAGTAGTTCAAAAGGAAGGGAACCAGGGTGAACACCCTCCAGCTGATAGGACATTCATATGACCTTTGAAGAGGAAAGGGGTCAGAGGAAACTGTGAGAATGGGGGGTAAGGGGATGACAGAAGGACACATGTGTCAGTTGGATTCTATCAGGAGCTCTTGGTGTCAGCTCTCTCCCACTTCCCAGTAGGTGGTGGCCAACAAAACTCTCCAGGGGAAAATACAGGCCTTTTTTTTTGGTCATTAGTGAGTGATCTGTGGCCCTGTTTGGAGATGAGTTTCCCCTGCCAGTCTTTCCTTATGGTTTTAGTACTCCCTTATGATCCAGTGGCTTATAAAATGGTAACTGTCCATTTTTATCATGCTTTCTGTGTTTAACTGGCATTTTTCTATGAAAATGAGCTTCCTCTTAAGAATTTAGTTATGTAGTATAGTCCTTACTCTTTAAAAAATTTTTTTTATTTAAATTCAATTTAATTAATATGGTAATATTAGTTTCAGAGGTAGAACTTAGTGATTCATCAGTTGCATATAACACTCAGTGCTCATTCCATCAAGTGCTTTCCTTAATGCCCATCCCCCAGTCCTTTCCTCCCCCCCCCCTTTCTTCCTTCCTTCCTTCCTTTCTTTCTTTAGATTTCATTTATTTATGAGAGAGAGAGAGGGAGCACGAGCGAGGTGAGGGGCAAAGGGAGAAGCAGACTCCCCACTGAGCAGGGAGCCCGACGCAGGACTCAGTCCCAGGACTCCAGGATCATGATCCCAGCCGAAGGCAGGTGCTTAACCTACTGAGCCACCCAGGTGCCCCAGTCCTTACTCTTTCTAATGCTCAAATTGCCCCAGATTTAACCAGCAGGAGTCCCATTAAGTCCCTTTCAGCAGTGTCCTTTTGACATGTCTCAGTCAGCCTTTGAGCACTTCTTACATGTGGCCCAGCAAGATGTTCCATGCTCATTTTATACTTTGTTTGCCCTAGTCATGGAATCAGCCAGTTTCTTGAAGAAAAAACTTGGGTCTTTTTAGAAGACAGTGGTGTAGGGGCGCCTGGGTGGCCCAGATGGTTAAGTGTCTGCCTTCAGCTCAGGTCATGATTCCAGGGACCTGCTCAGTGGAGCACCTGCTTCTCCCTCTCCTCCTGCTCCCCCTGCTTGTGCTCTCTTGCTCTCTCTGTCAATTAAATAAATAAAATCTTAAAAAAAAAAAAAAAGACAGTGGTGTGTAGAAGCCCAGATCTGGGTGCCAGTCATGTTCAGTGCTATGAGAGACAGAGAATCACCAGGGATGTGTGAGGTAGGACTCCAGGCAGTACTGAGATCTGGCTCCAAGTAGAACTTTGGGTCCATTTATGATTCCTGAACACTTGGCATGCAGCAGCTCCATGATGGGAGTAACATGGTGAGTAATGGGTGTACTTTGGGGTTTAGGTGTCCTTGTTGGGGAAGGACTAGGGACCTGAAGAAGGGGTGGCTTCTGGCATGGAGCTGGCTGAGCATGGGGGTCTTGTAAAGCAGGTTTTTCTTTTTTTTTTTTTTCCCTGTGAGATGCAACTCCCTCACCTTACCCGCATCCCCATGCCAAATTTTATTTCCTTCTTCATTTTTGTGTATGTAAACCTTTTTCTCCCACTTAATTATGCTTGGATTTATAGATGTGCTTGAATTTGGATCTTAGTAATGCACTCAGATTTTAAAAATTGAAGTATAATATACATGCAGAAGAGAAGACAACTCATAAGCTGCAGCTCAATCCACACTCTTTTGAAAGTTCAAATTTCCTTTGAAAAGCTAAATTAATGAAAGTTTTAGTAGCATTTTTGTGATATATGGCAGCATAACTTGTCTTGCCTACTATCTACAAGGGCATCCAGATGGATGAGCAGCTTTGAGGCCTGACTCTTTAAGTTGGAAACAGAAGATAAATGTATGTTTTAGATATTATACTGTGAAGGAAACTGAATTCTGTTGCATCCAGAGCGTCCCCATCTTCTTGGCAACCTGTATTTCCCACTAGTCTTCTCATCAGATAACTGGGGCCAGGAGTCAAGTAATTATCTGTTGTGGAAAATTTTGTTGTCAACTTTTTCTGTTATGGAAGGGAACCCTCACTGCTTTATTTCTAAATTCCAGCATTTTCTAAAAAATATAGGTAATCTGGCTTTCTCATATCTTGGGTTATAGTATAATCTCCTTACTGATTTTTTCTTTTTTGCTTGTTCTCTCAGTTACTAAGAGAGGTGTGTTAAAATCATCCACTGTGATAGTGAATGCGCCTTTTTTTATTTGCAATTTTGTCAGTTTCTGCTTTACCTATTTTGGTGCTCCAGTGCCCCCCAGGGACTAAACCAGGAAATTCAGGCATGGTGATGCTTGTCCTTTATTTCCTATAGAACTTGTGGTGTCATGTCCTTGTGATTTTGTCCCTGTGCTCTATTCTTCTGTAGGCACTTGTCTGCGTGTGTTTTTTTTTTTTTTTTTTTTTTTTTTTTATGGCTTCTCTTCCTCCCTAGAGCTTCAGTTCCAAAGCAGCCTTGTCTCTTTGTGTGGAGTCCATTCTGCATGCATGGGTGACTGCTGTTAATTCAATGGATTCTATAGAATCTGGAGAGACTCTGGCTCAGTCTGGCCCAGAGGGTTAGGGACCACCTTAAGTCCACTGGGCCATTATGGGGAGGAAAGGATTGTAATGCAAAATTAGGTACCTGGGCTATTGGTGGAGGACAGGTTCTCTTAGAAGGGATTCTAGGTAGGGGGAGTCAGTGACAGGTGTTTTTGTACCAACCATGATTGATGAACATCAGAAATCACAGGAAGAAATAATTACTAATAAATAGTGGGACAACTGGTAGATATTCACCTCTCAACTTGAACCAAAGAAATTCATATGGATTAAAGAAACCCATAAAATAGGGGAAAATTGAGTTATATTGTTACCAAGTTTCTAGATAGGAAAGAACTTCGAAACTAATTACATTTATTTTACAAACTTGGGATCAGACTATAGTATTCTTCTCTGCTTTTTTTCACCTGACCTGTAAAGAGCATTTTTTCTGTGTAATTAACTATTTATAAAAAATAATGTAAGTTCATATTATTTCATCATATGCACTGTAACAGATTTCTTCATTATGCAAATGCTGTGACATATGTCTGTAGTCCTTTTCATGACCACGGAAAGTTCTTTCAAAGTCTTAAAGTAGTGGAAGAAGTCACAAATCCCTTAACATATTTTTGAATCTCATCTGTTGTAAAATCAAAGAAGTATACACACTTAAAAACAGCCCAAATTCTATTGAGAGGTTAGTAGTGAACTTAGAGCTAATTATTTTTAACTCTTTCAACATTTTCTTCTAGTTTTAATTACTATCTTTTGATTTATCATTTAGATATTTTCTGTTGATTTTCTATTATGGAAAATGAAGACTGATCTCTTCAGTCATTTCTTCTTTTCTTCCCATCCTCTGTTCTTTGGTGTTTTTTGTTTGTTTTAATTTTTAGCCTACCAGCCACTCCAGGGGGCAAATTAACTCACTGTTTTTATTACATCAAACATAAATGTTTACATAATTTTGACTATGTAAATATCATTCAGTGAAAAGCAAATTGTGTTCTGTAATTGCATTTTCTTTTTTGTACAACTTTTTGTTTTTCTTGGAGTTAATTATTGCCTTTCTTTCTTTCTTTCTTCTTCTTTTTTTAAATAGGCTCTACACCCAATGTGGGGCTTGGACCCACGACCCCGAGATCAAGAGTCCCATGCTCCACTGATGAGCCAGGCAGGCACCCCTGCTTTTCTTTTTAAAATCATATACTTTGCTATATAAGGCTATACAGCCTTATTTTTTTTTTTTTTTTCAAATATTCATTTCTCTGTCCCTGAAACATCCTATTATGTAGTTTCTCCTTTTGGGGGATAAAGCGAAAACCTGTGTTTGATTTACCATTTTCCTTTTCTGCTCCTTGGATCTCATCTTTAAAAAAAAAAAAGATTACTTATTTATTTAGAGTGTGTGTGTGTGTGTGTGTGTGTGTGTGTGTGTGTGTGTGTGCGCGTGCGCGCGCATGAGCGGGGGGAGGGGTAGGAGTAGAGGGAGAGAGAATCTCAAGCAGATTCTGTGCTGAGCCTCTGAGTGCAGAGCATGGAGCTCACTGTAGAGCTTGATCCCAGGACCCCAAGATCATGACCTAAGCTGAAATCAAGAGTCAGACACTTAACCAACTGAGCCACCCAGGCACCCCTTGGATCTCATCTTTTAATCCGCTTTCCCTGCTCCTCAGATTTTCTTTTGGTATGGAAGAGTTAACTTTTTTCTTCCCCTGGAATCTTCCATTTTCCTGCTTCAATCTGTATTGCTGGCACTCTTAACCTTTTGCATAGTAGTAATCTTTGACTTTTTTTTAAGATGCTTTCCTGAGTTACACGCATTGTTTTCTGTGGCTCCACACTGTGCTCACTTTTGGTCAGTTTTCCTTTTTTGCTGGAGTATATTTTTGGGGTTCTAAGAAAGTGTGTATGAGAGGTAAATTTGATTCCCTGTCATTCGGAGGATGCTACTTCTGTGTTTTCACACTTGATTGATGGTTTGGCTCAGTATAGAATTTTATGTTGAAAATAATTCTTTTCAGAATTTTGAAGGTATTACAGCATTTCCTTCTAGCATCTGGGGCTGCTCTTGAAGTACCTTGTTATTCTACTTTTTGTTCCATTATCGTGGAAGCTGCCCTTGTCCCCTCCCCCAACACCTTAAATGTCAGAAAGATGTGCATTGGTATGGGTGTTGAATGCGGCACTTAGGATTGTTTTAGTTCTGAGATACGGTCTTGTGTTCATTCTTTGACAGCTTTCTCTGTTTCTCTCTCTAGAAGAACAGTTACTTGGGTATGGTACTTCCTGGATTGATCCTATAGGTTTTTTATGGGAGTAGATGTTTTTCACCTTATTTTTCTTTCTGGGAGATTTCTTAACTTACCTTCCAAGCTTTCTTGCTGATTTTTTTTTCGTAATTGTATTTTAAAGTTTCTAGTAGCTCTTTCTCTTCTCTTTTCATAGCAAACTAGACTTTTTCTTTGTCAGGTGTCCTCTCTTCCTGGTGTTTTGTGTGTGTGGCCTTGCAGAGACTGCTTATTTCTGTGTGTCTTGGACTCATTTTTGCTGGGGGCTTTCCTGGGTCCTGGGGGTCCTTGATGCTGCATTTGTGTTTGAGAGGGTACCACTCAGAGCTGTTGCAGCCTTTATGTGGGGAGACTGTTAGCTTATTTTAGAGGGGCCATCTGGTCGTTGGCCATTGAGTTGGGAGGCTCCCCAAAGGACGCGACGGAGAGGTTTCTCCTCTGGGATGTGTTGGTCCTTTAGGGAGTGTTCTGGATTTCTCGTGACTGGCATTCTCCGTGAAGGAGCAGGGGCGGGTACTCCTCCCGTGGAGATCCCCTTTGCTCCTTCCACTTGGCACAGAGGTCTGACTTCTAAGGCGGGGCTTGAACTCACAACCCTGAGATCAAGACCTGAGCTGAGCTCGAGTCAGATGCTTAACTGACTGAGCCACCCAGGCCTACCGAAATCTGACCTTTTAACCAGCTTGCTTGTTTTCAACCTCACTCTTCCTCAGCCGAAAATGGCATCTCCTCTCTTGGATTTTGGGATCAAGCGTCTCTTTCCTCACCCACCTCCCTTGTGGCCGCACTGTAGGATGACATCTGAGGGGTTACCCTGTGACCTTATGGCTGCCCTCAGAGGTCATTGGTGCCCTGATTCCCCCTGTGAGTGTTGTGAGTGAGTAGCCAGCCCAAGGTTGCCCAGCTGGTAGGTGGTGGGGTTGGGATTGGACTCAGGCTGTCTGACCGCAGTCTGTACCCCTTCATTGCTGCATAGGCCCCTCTCTGTTGAAGGGCCCTTTTGCTGATGTTGTCTCTTGGCCCTCTTTATTTGGTGATCTTTTCAAGTGGATCTTGGAAGGAAGGAGATGTCCACTTTGTTTCCTAGTTTAATTTGAATCTTACCTGGGCCCTCGTGAGTGTGTCCCCTTGCTCTGTGACACGGAGCACGGAGGGGCAAAGAGTGGGACTCCCTCGAGGTTAGCGGCCCGGGCGGCACGGCCGCAGAGCGGCCCCCAGCTTCATGCCAGTAGTCCTTGACAGACCTGCCTAATTTCATCCGAAATTCTAACTTTGAAGTTCTAACATTTTATTTTAAAAACTAGGTCAGAAAAAGAGTGCACGCCAGTATCACGTACAGTTCTTTGGTGATGCCCCAGAAAGAGCTTGGATATTTGAGAAGAGCCTTGTAGCTTTTGAAGGAGAAGGACAGTTTGAAAAATTATGCCAGGAAAGTGCCAAGCAGGCACCCACGAAAGCTGAGAAGATTAAGGTGATAGATGTTCCTTAAGTATAATTTTAGACCAAAACTTTAATTTTTATTCTTATTTATCTTTTTTGAAATTACGGTTGCTTGATTTAGTATAATGGCTTATGTCTGTCATTGTTTAACTTCACCCAAGTACACTGTGTTACAAAACATGACAAGTTTCCTTAGGAACAGTTTATTCGTTTCACCCATTTGACAGTAGAGATAATTTGTTTTATAATTTTTATTCTTTCTGTATATATAAAAATATAAAAAATGTTACATATAATATATATTATGTGATATATGTATTCCATTAGTTAAATGTGTTTGGAATTGACTTCCAGTTTAAAGAAATAGTAGTTATTATATTGGGCTGAATTCTGTCTAAAACCTTCAAGTTAATTCGCTTTTATAGTTTTTGATTTCTAAATTTATCTGGAATTATAAAAGTATCCTTTTTTTAAAGTGGGTTACTTTTTTGTTTGTATAATGAAACTTACAATGTCTTATGTTTTTCTTTTCAGCTGTTGAAACCTATTTCAGGGAAATTGAGGGCCCAGTGGGAAATGGGCATCGTTCAAGCAGAAGAAGCTGCAAGCATGTCGGTAGAGGAGCGGAGAGCTAAGTTCACTTTCCTCTACGTGGGGGACCAGCTTCATCTCAACCCTCACGTAGCTAAGGAGGCAAGTATTGCTGTGGAGTCTCCGGGACAAATGGTAGAATCCCCAGGAGTCATTGAAGAAGCTGCTGATAACCCCAAGTCCATGAGAGAAGAGGGCATTCCCATCAAGAGAAGGCGGAGAGCCAAGCTGTCTAGTTCTGCCGAACACCAAGAAAGTGACCCTGGGATGGTAAAGAGTACTCCTCAGAAGATGGCAGAAGCCGACCCCAAGAGAGGAGTAGGGTCTCCTCCTGGAAGGAAGAAGACCACGGCCTCTGCTCCACGAAGCAGGAAGGGAGATGCGGTGTCCCAGTTTTTGGTTTTCTGTCAGAAGCACAGGGATGAGGTGGGTACTGTGATGGGTTCTAAGGTGTTGTGTATTTATTCTGGGGAGTTCCTGAATTTGAGGAACATCCCTTCAATGCTGTTTCTCTCGTTTCTCAGCATTATCAGCACAGTCTGTAGTGAGCCTGGCAGAGTTTTTCGATCTAATAAATATTGTTAGGGAGCAGCCATTTTCACCCTTGGGGGCAAAGATGCTTGCCTCTGCACTCTTGGTTATGAAAATTGTCTCTCCCGTTGTGGGTGAGAAGATACCAGGGACCAGGGTATATCAACGATGAAAGCATTTGAACCCTTTCCTTAATTGTCATCGTAGAATATGGCATCTGTTAGTACGTTGTAAAGCTTGATTGTAAAGAACTGAAGGGATTAAGCGCCTGTTTTTTTTGTTATGTTCAATAGTACTTGAAGTGAGTGGGTCGGTAGGGCTTTTCTCAGTAATGTAAAGTTGGCATAATGTGAGAAAATCTGGTATGTGATTCACTGTGTTGCAGATTAAATGAGCCTCTCAGTAGATGGAGAAAAGGCAACTTGATAAATTTCATTGCTCTTTGATACGAAGTTAGCAAGCCAGGATTAGAAGGTGACTTCCTTAATCTGTTGAAGAGTATCAATCAGAACCCTTCAGTAAGCATCATACTTATTAATAAAACTTTAGAAGCATTCGCTTTAAAATTGTGAACAAGACTAGATGCCTTTCTTTAGCCACTTAACCTTAAGTGTTGTAGAGAAAATACTAACCGGGACGGTAAGGGAAGGGAAAGGAACGAAAAAGGCCTAACTGTAAAGGAAGAAATAAAGCTGCCATTGTTTGCAGAGGTCTGTGTGGAAAACTTAAGAGAATCTACAGAAAATATTTAGAATTAATAAGAGTTCACTAGGACTGGTGGATGTGAGATCAGTATACAAGAACCGCAACACAGAGGAAACGTGGTATGAAGACAGATACCACTTGGGGCGCCTGGCTGGCTCAGTTGGTGGAGCATGTGACTCTTGACCTCGGAGTTATGAGCGTGAGCCCCACTTAAAAAATAAAATCTTAAGGAAAAAAAAAAGACACACCATTTACGAGTGCAACAAAAAATAAGGTACCGAGAAATAAATATAACACAACATGTATAACTTTGGAGAAAAATAATGCTTGGTACTTTAGCGGACCTAAATAAACAGACATGTTAATGGATAGGAAGGTTCAGTTTTCTGGAGTTGAAGTTGTCAATTCTCCTTCTATTAAACTATAAATTCTGTATAATCCTAATAAAACTCCCAATAGGAATTTCTTTGCATTTTTTAAGTGGATGATAAAGAGCCTCATCTGAAGACTTGCCTTGTCCCCTAGGAAGCTCTGTTGCTAGAAGCAGGGACGTTTGTGCCTTGGATGTTCAGGGCAGTGGCAGCATCCCGAATAGAGCCCGGAAGCAGACTCTTGAGCATGTGGAAGCAGATGGGAAAGGGGTGCAGACAGCTGGACAGGCTGGCTGCTCAGGATGGGCACTGGGACCACCCCAGTGGTTTCACAACTCAGCTCCTGTAGAACAGCCTTGTGCTTTGGGAGAGGGGAGGATTTCTTAAGCCAAACTGATCATAGATCGTTGAGGAGCTATGAAAGCTTATGTGCCAAGGACACCATGAACACAATGAAAAGATGAATGGTGTGTACAAGCTCAAATGATTCTGAAGGCTATGAAAATGGCAATTTCTAGAAAAGTCTGGACAGCCAGTGCATCCATGAAGAGATGCTGCTCAGCCCGCTGGCAGCCGGGGCGCTGCAGATGATACAGCTGTGATGAGGGTGTTCTCCCCAGCCCCCAGGTGAGCAGCACAAGCCAGTGCCTCAGGAATGCTGAGCAGCAGTGAGAACCCTCGTCCTTTCTTCCACCTGGTTTCAAGAGAAATCAGGCAGTATATAGTGGAATTGAAGATGCGTGTTTTTTATGTATTATAATGTCATGCCCAGGTATTCGGCCCTTGGTGCCCAAGGGGATGGCGCAGTGTTCGAAGCTGGAAGGCTGTGAAAGGAGTGACAGCAGTGCTGTGTCCCTGCAGCGGGACTCCGGGCACCAGTGCTGTGAGCCCACTGGAGGTCCAGGGGGCGGGCAGTGTGCTGATGGCTGTGCACATCCCGTCCCGGTCCGATGAAGTGTGAGAAGTATAACCCTGCCTGTTTTACCTACCTGTCTACCTGCATCCATCCCAGAAGAGTAGACATGTAGCTGTGAATGTGTGTCCTCTGTTTCAGAGCTGAGACGTCTTCCCAGGGAAGGTGGAGAAGCCGTGGCCACTGCCAGTTTTGAAATGGTGCCGAGCACTGGGCAGTGTGAACAGCTACCACACCGGGCCTGCTGCAGGCCAGGGGCGCCAGTGGCACGCTCTGCATATGCACCACCATGTTCACAGCCAGATGCCTAGCATGGTTGCTGGAGAGCTGCGTGCTCTGGGACAGCCAGCTGCACTCCAGCCTGTTCCTAGTCTGTTTCTCCATGGTCTCTCCACTCATTTGAAATTATGAGAGAAAAGTGGGTGCCTGAGAATTCAAGCCACTTTACAAAGACCACCCTTTTTGCTTTTGGGGACCCAAATTGCTCTCAGATGGCCTTTCTAGTCCTAAGAAATGTGCGGAGAGCAAGCAGAAGCCTGTCACTCCGGACACTGCTGATAAGCTGCGGCCTGAAGGCTGACACATGGGTGAGGTGCTCTGCCCTCAAGGAGCAGGGCCTCTGCTCTGGAGCTCTCTGGCTCTGAGCACCCCTCCAGAGCCCATTCTGTACAGTGTTGCCATTGGCATCCTGCTACATGCAACAATCACACTGAAGGTGTACAGTTAAAATTCAGTTCTGCATTAGAGACAGGTGCTCTGCTCTGCTCTTCCCTGCTTGTGCCCAGTCTCTGTAGGGCTGAGGGGCAGTGTGAGGCCCATGGGCCCCCTCCCTCCCAGCTGGGCTCAGGTGCTCGTTGATTTTGAGTAATTATATGTTGTCAGAAGAGTGATGATGGCAGGAGACTCTTTAACTGGTTCAGTTACTTTGTTTTTATTACAAGTGGGTATGTGCTGGTTCTGTAATAAGTAATCCTAGACTCCAGTTGAGAATAATCTGGGTCTTTCTAGGTTGTGTTTTCCTTTTGGGAGGTAGTGGTGACTCTGAGGATGGTTTTTGTTTGGTTGTTGATTGATTAATCAATGCCCAACTCTTGAGGAACAGCATTGGATGGAGACTTCTCTCTGCTTCCTGGACCCCCCTTTTCTAGGGTCATTAGATAGAAGACTATGACTATCAAGGACATTTGGCTACCATTTGACTCTTTTTTGAGGTCCAGCTTCTTGCAAATGAAGGAAAGTGTTATGCTTTGTGAAATGTATTGAGTTCTTCATTAACATGTTTTGCTTGTTCATCTTTGTCCATCGGGCTCAGCTTAGATGTGCAGCTCACAAGTGTGTTCTGTGGTATTCTGGAATACAGTTAGAGGGGCTGCAGGGGGGGGCAGTGAGTTTGCTGGAAGACAATGTCCACGGTGGGATGTAGGCCCACTGATGAGGACGAGGGTGGGGAGGGGGACTCTGTTTGCAGGCAAGGAGGCAAGAGCAGCAGCTGGGGGGGGGGGTCCCCTAGCTGTGATGAACAGCCCAGGAAGAATTTACTGAAGGCTTCAAGCATCAGTAGCAATGTCATTGACTACTGGTGTGTGTGGTCTCAGTTTCCCATTTTTAAAGAATCTTTTCCACCTTCTCTGATCCGAATTTTTACAGATGCATGAGACTTGAACCATGCAATATGTCTCCATTCTTTGTATATATATTCGTGTCAGTTATGTAGTGTTGCATAACACTTGACCTCAAAACTAAGTGGCTTAAAACAACAACGCACACGGATTCTTGGACAGATTCTGTGGGTCAGGAATTTGGGAGCAGCTTAGCTGGGTGGTTCTGACTCAGAATGTCCCATGAGGTCACAGTTAAGATGTTGGCTGGGGCTGCATCATCTAAAAGCTTGACTGGGGCTGGAGGATCTTCTTCCAAGGTGCTGTACTGCTATTGCCTGAAGGAGGCCTCACCATGTGGTCCTCTCCATGGGTTGGCTGGGGTGTCCTCATAGCACAGAGGCTGGCTTCTCATGGAGCGGGTGATCCATGAGAGGGCAGGTGGAGGTCTTCTGTAAGTCTCAGACCTGACACACTGTATGCCACTGTTTCTACACTCTGCATTGGCTACATTGGCCGTGCTTTTCAGTAGGGAGGCAGGAGTGCTAGGAGTTGAGCGTGAGCTGTAGGGGACTGTAGCCATCTCACAAGTCTAAAAGGCGCACAGAGCTCTCAAAGGATGTGTGAGGCGACAGGTGGGCCGAGGGCGGGGAGTGCGATCTCTGAGGAGCGCTCTGAATCTTTGTAGTGGTAACAGTTCAATCAGCACAGTGTGTGTGAGCTTGTGGGTATCTGGTTTTCCATATTTTTTTTGTATGTCTGAGATAGTTTATTAAAAATCGGGTACCCTGGGTGGCTCATTCAGTTAAGCGCCCGCCTTTGGCTCAGGTTGTGATCTCAGGGTCCTGGGATCGAGTCCTGCATCGGGCTCTCTGCTCAGCTCCCTCTCAGCTCATGCTCTCTCTCTCTCTTTTTCTCTCTCTCAAATAAACAAATAAAATCTTAAAAAAATATATATGGTTGGGGCACCTGGGTGACTCAGTCAGTTGAGTGTCCCAACTCTTGGATTCAGCTTAGGTCAGGATCTCAGGGTCCTGAGATGGAGTCCCACGTCCGGCTGTGCACTCAGTGGGGGGTCTACTTGAAGATTCTCTCTCCTTCTCCCTCTACCCCCACCCCTGCTTGCACACATGCTCTCTTTCTCTGTCTCTCAAATAAATAAATCTTTTTAAAAAAAAAAAAAAAGATTTATTTATTCATTTATGTATTTATTTATTTGACAGAGAACAAGCAAGAGCACAAGTCGGGGTGGGGGGTGGGGACAGGGGGCAAAGCCAGCTTCCCGCAGAGCAGGGAGCCTGATGCGAGGCTCCATCCCAGGACCCTGGGATCATGATCTGAGCTGAAGGCAGATGCTTAACCAACTGAGCCACCCAGGCGCCCCACAAATAAATAAATTTTTTAAAAAAATATGGAAGTAGCCACTACTGAGTGCTTACCATCTGTAAGATACATTGCCAGTATGTTACTGTGAAAAATTCAATTCTCATAAAGGCCTTTCGAGGTTGGCGTAAATTATCCCTGTCTTATAGCTAGCTACCCTGAACTCAGATATGTAAAGTGACTCTCCTTTACCAGTAGGAGGACACAGGCAGGAAGAAGGATTGGGCCTTGGCCCGAATAATCACGGGTGTGTGCATGCATGCGTGCGTGTGTGCATGCACGGGCACACACAGAACGTGTAAGCATTGTACTGCACTGCTTCATTGATGAAACCCATCAACTTCAGTGAGCAGCCAGTGCCTTATTAACCTAAAATGAAGACGGAGATACTTCTGCGCCCCCACTGGAGTACACAGTATATGATTAGGGATGAAAAATAAGCAGATGGTCCTCCAGAAGGTGAGCACTGTGGGTGGGATGGTGGCTGCTTTGACCTTTTTATTTTCTGTCCCTAGCACAGAATGTTCCTTGAATGAATGAGTGAGCGAGTGAATATAGCATTGTAGCTGAAATTAAAAGGGTGATCCAAAGTCAGCCTGGTGGAAGAAAATGTTTCAGGGAGAGATGGAGCCTGCCATTGTGCCCCTGAGTGCAGAGTTGTTCAGGGCGTGATGAAAGTGGGGTGAGGATGGGCTCCAGCTTATGGGGGGCCACGGAAGACATTGCCAAGTGGCAGGGACCCTACCCTACTTGTGGGCTGGGCTGTGGTCCCTCTGATTGCAAGGAGGGAGACCTTTTAGGATGCGAATGTCAGCAGGTGGATGGATAGGACTGAAAGCCAGGAGACTGGTTGCTGAAACCATAGCCATCTCGATGGGGTGGACACAAAGATGTTCAGGAGTGGAGCTGGCCAGCCTGGCATGGATTTAGGTGCAAGGGGAAGGGGCCTTCAAGGAGGATTCAGGAGTCTTGTTTGATGAAGCAGCTGTGAACACTGCTAGGCTTCATTCTGTTTGAGGATATTGTACTCAGGGGTGGGTGAGCAAGGAGGGTCGTGGGTCCACAAATGCATGTGCTAATCTTGAGGAATCTTCAAGTGGAGAGTTCTGGCAGGCAATTGTCCTGTGACTTTGAAACTCTGCACAGAAACCTTTGTTGCATTGAAGGTCTGAGACCTTTGATGCTTGAAATGTTGGGGCTGGTGAGCTCACCCTCATGAAGGATGGGCAGGCAGGACAGACTCCTGCTGTGGGCCAAGTGGTGAGGATGCCCTGCCCCAAGATGAGAGGGGGAAGCAGGTGTGTGCGGGGCCGGGACTGCTGACGCAGGGGCAAGGTGGGAATGGTGACAGTTCACAAGGGACACCGAGGAGAACACCCGGTGGAACACTGGAGCCCAGAGCTGGACTTCGAGTTGCAGAAGGCGTCCTCGGGCTGTGAGGACACCGAAGGGCAGGATGATTGTGTAGGTGGTTGTTGATCCACATCTGAAAATGCACATGCTCTGAGATGCGAGGGTGGGTGGAAGTTGGTGGTGTGCCAGTGTCCATCAGGGCCGGGGAGGACACGGTGAGGTGTGGGAGACACAGGAGGCGGTAGGAAGCCGTCTGCAGTGACCATGTTGTGAGTAGGGGTTTGCGTTTTGGGGCAGAGGTTACCTATGTTGGTTGGGCAGGTGGTGGATCTAGGTGGTAGTAGTGACCAGCAGGATTAACTCGTTGATTCCTTATCACTGCCAGGTGAAGTGTTAGCAGCCCCACATCACAGAGGGGGAGACACCTTCACTTACCCAAGTTCACAGAGCTGCCACGTGGGGGAGCCACATGCGAATCTGGGGTCTGGCTCCAAAGCATGCTGGCTAGTGCTCAGAATCAGGCAGCAAACCTTTTTGAGAGGGCCTCCGGGGCATTTGAGGCCTGTGTCAGTTCAGCTCTGCTGTTGTAGCAGGAGAACAGCCCTAGAAAACAGGTAAAGGGGTGCCTGTGGCTGCTTCCAGTAAAACTTTTACCTGTGAACGCTGAATGCTTGAATTTCCTGTAATTTTTATGTGCTAGGAAATATTCTTCTGACTTTTTTTTTCAACCATTGAAGGATGTAAAATCAATTCTTAGTTCATAGACCGTATAAAAACAGGAGGTGGGGCGGGTTTGGCTTGCCAGCCATCGTTTGTCCACCTCTGTGCCCCTGCTGTTGATACCTCTCAGGCTTGGGTGCACATGAGAGCCCCTGAGAGTCTTGAAAACACTGATGCCAGACTCAGAGAATGAACTGGCCTTGGGTGGGACCTGAACACCAGAGGTTTTAAAACTTCTCTGGTTGTTAGTGTGCAGGCAAGGCTGTGGGCCCATGGATCATCTGCAGACCTTGGGAAAATGCAGGTTCCTGGTTGGCAAGTCTGGGGTGGGGCCTGATGTCCTCATTTCTAGCATGCTTCTGGGGTGCTGATGCTGGCAACCCCAGCATGGCTGGAGGGCCATGCAGGGGGCTTGTCTCTGTGTGCTGGCCTGCACTGTGAGGCATCATGGTATGCTCCTTGGCCTGCCACCTGTACCATCCTTCCAGAGCCATGTACCTGAGAGATGGATGTATGCTATAGCAAATGAGAAAGCCAAGCTAAGACTTCACCCCTGTGTTGACAGGTAGTGTTTCCGTGGCACTTGTCCTACCACTGATTTTTCAGGAATACCTAGATAATTGTAACTTACTAGTAATAATTTAGTGATTTTGGACAAGTGTATTTTTTCCTCTTACCATTTATTGTTTCCTTCCTTGACATAAATACAGTTGAATTATTTTCACCAGCACTGTTTTTATTTATGAGCTTTCAATGGGTTATAGCATCAGATAATCACTAATTTTCTTTGAAGCTTTTATGGGGCATTGTCCCATGATGGAATAAATACACCACATGCTGAGTTCCCAAGGGCTGTGCATTGGATTTTGTGCAACACAAAACCCAGCTGAGTTGTAGGTATGTGGCCTTCTTGACCCCACCTTTCCTGTGTCCACAGGTTGTTGCTGAGCACCCAGACGCCTCAGGTGAGGAGATTGAAGAGTTGCTTGGATCTCAGTGGGACATGCTCAACGAGAAGCAGAAAGCACGCTATAACACAAAGTTTGCCCTGGTGGCCTCTTCCCAGTCTGAGGAAGACTCTGGTAAACGTAAAGCTGTACTAGCGTACTCGGCTTAGTTGTGACATGTGCGTCGTGTGGCTGAGCTCCGGTCTGGGAAGCGTGGCTGCTCCCCCAGCTCTGACCCGTGGTGCTTGTGCCAGCAACCAGAGTGTGTGTGGTCACAATAAAGCAACCTCTGCTGTCTGCATTTTCTCCCTCGTTGTCATGAGAGCTGCTCGGTGTGATCCTCTCTCTGGCCTGTGAGCCCAAGTGGAGCGGGCACTCTAGCCTCTGCAGCCGATGGGGTGGTGTGAGGGGGACACAAGGAAAGGAGCCTAGGCGGTCTCTAGGACTCCAGGCTTACATGATGTGGTAGGGTCAGACTGCAGGCCTGTGGCCCCACGGTGATGCCCTCCCAGCAGGAACTACAGGAGGGTCTCACCTCTGCAGGTGGGGGGCTCTGGACCTGGGAGCAGGGAGGGCATTCCTGGCCTGTCTCCTTGAGAGCTCACAGGGTGAGGAAGGTGACTGTGGACCGACCTTAAATGTGGCTGTCCTCTGGTTCTTCTTAGGCCTTCAGTTTAAAAAATGCTACTTTGCTTTGGTCATTGGAAAGAGAAGGGAGGCTTAACACTGTTAAGCTTGGAGAGAACCTTTAACAGTGGTCAGATCTGTCATCCATGCGTGGTTGGACACATGTCATGGAAAACCGACATTTCTAACATAAAAAATATATGGTTATCAATTTAAAATACAAAACAATTCTGTATCTCTCAAGGTTCATCACTGAAGAGTTTTGGAGAGGCCAAATATAAAGTGTTTCAAGACTCACCTAAAAGGAGACCAAGACCCAGAAGTCATTGCACTAGTCACTGTGTGCACTGGCATGTGCCTTTAGACCACTTCTAGACCAGCACTGTGTGCATCCGACTCTTTCTGCGCACGCACTTATGCGACCTTCCTGTTTGTTCACAGATGCTCTTGATGTTAGGGCTTTCTAGATCTCTACATCAACCGTCTCGTATATTAATACTGAATTTTGTTCAATTCAGCGTTTGTCGCAAGTACTATAATTTAGAATAGCGAGGATGTTCTGGATTTGTGCATTTTCTGTAAAGGGCAGACGTTCACTTGACTCTTCATCAGTACACTAGAGCTAGAAGAGTGGGACCTTTTCAATGACTGGCTTATTTAAGAATGAGTCAGGTTTTCCTGAAGCCAGATTTAACTACCCTTCAAGAGTTAAGTGTGATTGTGATTGTGTGTACCGAGTACTTAGCAGACAGGAGGACAGGGTTGCTTTCCACCCTCAGTGTATGTCAGGTGTGTGTTTGTCCTGGAGGCCCTCTAGCCTCCCTTTTGGGGGCCCCCAGTGCCGATAACCAAGATGATGGGCTGTGTCGGTGGCATCAGCTGTCCCATGGCCTCAGTGTGAGGAATTCAAACAGATGCCCACATTGCCTACGTCTGGATGAAACGCCTGCTGTCTCATTCCGGGTACAGGGGGAGGTTCTTAGGTAAAGGACTGTGACATCATCTCACCTGTGTGAAGGTGAGGTGGCAGTTGCTGCTCATAGGTATCTATAGCTCAGTGGACACATGTTGATGAAGTTGGGCAAACCAGATTGAGGAGGTTCCGGCAGGTCAGGCTGGCTCTGCCCTGTGCTGGTTATGCTTGGTGAGCCACGGAGCAGACAGCACGGCTCTGCAGGCCTCTTCCCGGTGGGCCTTTATGGCCAGCCCACAGTGCTGGGGGGCGTAGTGTATGTAGGCCAGCTCACGCTCTTCTAGGACTGGCAACTTCTGAGGGTCTGGTAATATCAGGCCTCCGCCTGTGGTGAGGCCCTGGCCAGAGTGACTGGGGTGTGGCCAGCTGCACCTCCTCCTGAGGCACTGTTGGATGCCACACTCCTGGCTGTGCTACTCTGTCCCACCTGGTAGTAAGGTTTGAGGATGACACTGCCCTCCCTCCCACCAGATGTCTGACCAACAGTCCAGGGATAACCCTGGAACCTCTGTAAAACAGTCATGCAAATGGAAATACTGGATTTGTGCTTGAAATAAACATTGGTGTGTTCAAATTAATCACCTCTCTAGAACTTGCACTCTTACCTTATTACATCTTATTTTTCTAGGTCAGGACCTTAAATCTTGGGTTAGTTGATATTCCTGGAAATACCTAATAACTGGCATAGTTAAACAACACAAAGCCCTTAATTTGCAGATACAAAAGGAGTGTTGCTACGTAACATACTTCTTTCAGGAAATGTATAAAAAGTAGCAAGTTGTGTACTTTTTGAAGTTGCACTTAAATTCCACTAGTCTTTGAATGTTAGTAATCTAGTGGGTTATATTTAAATTTAATGTTATAGTACATTAAAATGGAATTATAACAAGTACCAGTATAATAGTCTGTAGATCAGATAAGGATTTTCTAGTATTTGATGTTACAGGAAATGGTCCCTTACAGTTTGCAAAATGCAAAGAGATCTGGTCTGTAGGACTTGGGCCCTGGAAGCCAACAGGATTGCAGGAAGCCCGTCAGGGGCTGGATTTGCACGAGTGCCCTGGCTGGGTGGTCTCTGCTCTGGGGGGAGGCTTGTGGAGTGTTTTTCATGCAAGTTTCCCCCTCCCCCGCTCCAAGGTACCGTGAATGGGAAAAAGAGAAACCACACGAGGAGACAGGACGCTGCAGACGCCGAGGCGGGCGACGCGGCCAGGAAGAGGCCCAGGACCGACAAGCACGGTCTCCGGAAGGTAAGTGCGGCCGGTCCGGTCGGCCGGGGGCTGCAACTCTTTAGCGGCTTTGTTTCCCTTACGGGCGGGGGGGGGGGGGGGGGGGGCGGGGGCAGATGGCCTTCCCCGGACGAGGGTGGTGCTCAGCGGGCTTTGTGCTAGAGGCAGTGGGGCTGGCTTCTCTCCTGACCCCTGAGAAGGCCTGCTGAAGAGAGCAAGTTCTTACCTGCCAGGGACTTTAACACAAACCTCGGGCACTTGGATCAAAGAAAAAAATCCAAACACTTGAGAAACACTTGATGTTTAGATTTGATGGAATTGTGTACACTAAAGATTGCCCTCTTCCTTAGGGCTATTATTCAATGTGTAAATAATGGCTTGGCATGAAAACATCACAATCCACTAGCGATATGTCACACTTCAAGAAAAAAAGTTTTTCAAAATCCATTAAAGGCATTGAAAATAGATTCTATGAATTCATTCAGTTTGTTAGTAATTCGTGTTACTGTTTACCTAATGGGACTACCAAGCAGTCTGTGCGACCACACAGATAACGGAGGTCCAGCCCCAGGGCCGTCTAGTTCTAGTGTAGCCCACCAGGCATCGAGGGGCAAAGTTTGCCTGGTACCTGAAGGAGTGTGAATCTGGCTCACGGTGCCCATGCGTGCGGAGAGTGTGAGCCCTTTCCAGTGCGCTTTATGGCCCAGTGCCGTTTAATCATGAACTGAGAGAGTTGAAACAGACTTTGCATCTTATGTTTGAGTGTATACAGAGTTGTCGTGTGTTTATGATTTTGAGAAAAGCTTCATACTATCTTTTACTAATCTAAATTAAGAAGTTCCTTTCTTTATTGTTTTATTTTGAAGAATGGAAAAATCCACATGTTGTTGAAGTGTAAATATGTGGCCACCGCATCATCTGTCTTGCTTTTTTTTTTTTTTTTAAGATTTTTTTAATTTATCTATTTGACAGAGAGAGAGACAGCGAGAGCAGGAACACAAGCAGGGGGAGTGGGAGAGGGAGAAGCAGGCTTCCCGCCGGGCAGGGAGCCCGATGCGGGGCTCGATCCCAGGACCCTGGGATCATGACCGGAGCTGAAGGCAGGCGCCTAATGACTGAGCCACCCAGGTGCCCCGCCTTGCTTCTTTAAGGCCATTGTTGTAGTTCAGGGCAGCAGGGAGGCCCTGCCCTATTTTTCTGGCCAAGAGAACATTCTTCCAGACACCTGTCAGGTGAGGTTGTTAGTGATCAAGTATCCAGCCCCAAGATAGGTAAAATTGACCTGCGTGACATCTGCATTACCTGGCAGCTCACACTCTGGAGTATCCCCTCTGGCCGCCTGTTATTAAAGCAGCCCCGTGCTGCAGTCAGACTGACATTGGCTGCCTTGAGATATTTGTATTTCATACTTACCTTAAAAAATGTGTGGCTCTGGACATTTGAAATATCAAAATTCACATTAAGTAGATAGGTAGAAATGTTTTATCAACGAAGAGCTCAGGAAGTAGCACATAATAAAAGAGAAGTCGTGTCTCCCCCCTGGTTGAGTTTTTATAAACCTGAGTAGGCCATATCCTGTATGCTTCCTGTGCCCCTGTTACCTTGTCCACAGTCTTGCGGCTGCTTCCATCAGCCCCCGGCAGGCTGGGGAGTGGGGTTGGGGTGCAGGAACCGGCCCGGCCTCGGGACTGCTTCAGGGCTGTCAAGAGAGGTTATTTTCAACTCCTTCAGATTCTGAACACTGGACAAAATGTTCCTGAGCCCCTTCAGCCCTTCCTGAGTGTGTGTGTGTGTGTGTGTGTGTGTGTGTGTGTGTGTGTGTGTGTGTGTGGTTTTTCTCAGTTGTGAAACGGGCTTTATTGATGATCTTTGTGAGGTTTGTCTGGACCTTGTCTCCAAATTGGAAATTGTCAGTGTAGGGATTTAGAGCAGTGATGTTGGCACTGACTTGAGGCCCCACTTCAGGTTGATTGGGCAACCTCTGGAGCAGAAGGGTTGTTTTCTTCTCCTTCGCACTCTGCTTTGAATTCAGAGGGAAATTTGAGTAGCATATCGAATGCAGCTCACGTGAAGAGTCTCAGCAACATGACTCTATCACGCCCCGCCAGCCCCTCTATCCCAGCAGACGGTGGGGCAGGCGCAGGGGAGAGTCTCCCGGCTGTGGAAGAGGCATGAGCCTGGGTCCCTGCTCATGGAGTGTGTGGAGCACATTTCCAAAGGAAGACGTTTCTGTTGCACAGCGTTTCAGCAGCCTGTGTTAGTTCACATTAGATTCCCCCGCCCTTCCTTTTCTTCTTCTTTTTCTTTTTATTTAATAACAGAGAGAGACGATCAATGACAAGACAGCCCGAACAAGCTCTTGCAAGGCCATCGAGGCAGCCTCCTCGCTGAAGAGCCAGGCAGGTAATGTGGTTAGTGCTTCTTCCTTGTCAGCTCTCCCAGGCGCCTGGGCTGGGCTGGAGGCGAATAGGAAGCTGGGCCGGGAAGGGTATGGGGTGGCCTCCAAGGGGTCTGGCAGCTAATAAAGGGGGAAGGGAGGTTGTTGTGCAACTGAATGTGTAAGTGGTCGCAGCGCTCCAGCTACATTTTATTGAAGTTATTTTTCTACTGGTTTCTACGGGGCTTTATTTTCAGTTTAAAATTACACTGAAGAAGTTATTTAAACCAGGAATATCCAGGTTTCTTACTTGACAGTGCCAGTTGTTGCTATAAATTACACCACTTTTGAGTATCTGGTCATCTATGTATATTCAGTAAAAGTAAAAGTAATGACTTTCACATGTTGAAGAAACTAGCTTCAAATGTTTGTGAAAAATAACTCAAAGCAATGAAAGGGGAAGCAGGCTCCCTTTCCCTTCTCATTGTCTTTTTGAAGTGTCTGTCTGACAGTTTATTACAGAGAGCTTACCATCTCCAACTCTTTTTTTTCTTTAAGAGGGTGGGAGGGGGCAGAGGGCAAGGGAGAGAGAGAGAGGACCTCAAGCAGACACCCCCCCCCCCCCGACACACACACACTGAATAAGGAGCCCAGAGCAGGGCTCTGTCTCATGACCCTGAGATCATGACCTGAGCTGAAATCAAGAGTTGGACGCTTAACGGACTGAGCCACCCAGGCGCCCTCCAACTCTTCTTGCCTCTCAGGTTGAATTCCTGGGTGTTCAGAATGATTGATAGTTATCTAGCTAAATTCAAGGGACCACATGAAACGAGGTCCCCTACTCTTCCACCATCTTGCCTCCCAGCCTATCAGCAACTCTTAATTAGAAAGGAAAACAACATTCAGGGGAGAAAGGAGCGAGAGTTGGAAATGGATGTGTTTTCCTTATTTTGCATGAGGTGCTGTGCTGGTTTTCAAAAATCAGATAGACTGAAAAGAAAGACATTTGTGAGCAGTTTGAACATTGAGTGGATATTTGATGATATGAAGGGATTGTTACTTTTAAAAATGGTAGAGTGGTCTTGTGGTTACATTTAAAACTTTATGTTTCAGAGACATGTACTGAACTTTTTACAGGTGAAATGATACTTGTAATTTGCTCCAGAAGAATGTGGCAGGGGATGTGAAACTAGGTGTGGATGGAGCTGTGTTGGCCCCAGGTTGATGGATTGGGGGACAGGCCAGGCAGGGGGACATTAAAGTTCACTGGACAATTTACTTTTGTTTCTGTTCAGATTTTTTCACAGTAACTAAAGTTAAGCCTTTACTATGACAAAGGAGCCCAGAAAATGTATCTTTAGAACTTCATTTATTACAGGGCTAATTTTGAAGCAGTTAAGAGATTGAAGCAGTTAAGAGAAATGTAAGATTTCAAACTTTACTTTATAAACCAAAATTGTTTTACAGCAACGAAACATCTGTCAGATGCATGCAAACCACTGAAGAAGCGAAATCGGGCATCCACAGCAGCGTCTTCCACTCCTTTTAGCAAAAGTTCGTCTCCTTCTGCATCCTTAACTGAGAATGAGGTAAAATACTAATGATAGTGATGACCGTGGTGTTCGTATGAAGGCCATTTAGTTTCCCAAGTTGAAGTGTGAGCAAAAGTCAGACTTAACAAGCATAACACTGGTGTCCTCTCCACAAATGTAGGTGAGTTTCAGATTCTTTAAACTATGTATAAGTCATGGAATGGAAAAAAAAAATCAACTATTTTAGTCTATTTGAGCACCACAGATATACACACATGCACACAGTGTATGTATAAATGTACGTGCATCTACTTTAGTCTGGATGTAGTTTAATTGTTCTTGAAATCTGTCTTAAAATGTTGTGTTCTCTATAGCCCTCACATTGTAATTAATTTTCCACATCCCAGCAAGTCTGCTCTGGTCCTAACATGACACTGTCACTCGAGCTGACTCTAGTCATTGTGCACTCACCCCAGGTGGGACGGAGGGTGGCTTGCCTGCTGTGTTGGATTCCAGCGGTCTTTAGACCTAGGCTCATGGAGGAATGTCCTCATGCATTCCATGGTTGTAGTCCTTTAAATCCTCGTGTATTCATAGATCCTTGAGTGTGGAGGTGAGTCAGAACCACCATGGCAATACGACTCCTCTATTTTCTGGATTTGCAGAGTATACAATAGCTTGAGGCTATTACCTTCATTGTATCATGACATCTGGACTTCATCACCAAATTTAAAGTCTTTGCTGTTCTAAAAACAAAACAAAACAAAACAAAAAACAGCCTCAGAATGCAAGTATGACACTTTTTTTGTCCAGAGGGAGTTTTGGATTCCCGATTTTAGTGACTACCCAAGGAGTTTATATTCAAGTTTTAATTCCTTACTGTTTTGTTCCCTGTGATCCTCTTTTTCTCATTGTAGACGTGAGTTCTGTTTATTTAGAGTATTTATGAGGAGATGCTAACCTTGGGCTTTTTTTGAACAAGGCAGTAAGGCAGGGAGTGGATAGACCCCCGCCCTGCTGGGCAAGAAGGTGGCACTTCTGACCTGGTCTCTGCCACGGTCACTGGTGGGGCCTGGCCGTTCTCCTACTGTCTCTCAGCCTTGGCTGCTTCCTCGCCTTAGATGAGGGGGTGTCTTCTACGGACCTGGGCCATCTGAGAGGGTGCAAACATGGAGAGCTGCTCTGAGTGGGGTCTTCTTTGGGGATTCACACCAGTAGTGGTGGGAAGCTGCTCATGTGTGTGGGAGCTGGGGCTTTCTCATAGCTTGCTATGTGTAGGTGACTAAACATTTCTTATATTTGGGCACATTCAAGAAAATGCAGTACGAATTCTTCACTGAACTTCCAGGGACTTATTGAAACATGGAAAAGACAAATTCTATACAAATTTTTTTCCTTTTTTCTTGTCTGAATTATGATTAGTATCCTGAAAAATGACGATTCTAATTCTAAAGAAGAATACTAAAAATAAAAAGTTTCAGGTCCATAGACCCTTTCGCTTAAAGTCAGCTTTTTTATTTAAGAAGATTTTTAATAAGTTTTTCTTTAATTGCCATTTGATCCACTATCCTATTGAGTTTTTACTTACTCCGTTGTCAGATACAGTTGCAAGAAAAATTCTGAGGCTGAAAACAAATCTTTTCTGTCATTCCTGTCATTCCTGGTCAGAAGCTGTGCCAGCCAAAGGCTTGGATTCAGGGCAGCACAGCCCAGGGTGGACACAGCCGGGGTGGGGTTAGAGCAGGTGGGTCAGGCTTGGTGGTCTGACGTTCACTGGGACCAGGGTGAGTGTGATCTTTGTTTTGAATTTGGGAAGACTTCGATGAAGCATTTTATAATCATTAGATTTCATTGATTTTTTTAATTCTTTAGAACTTCAGAAGTGGATAGTTTATTAAATATGTTTATATTATATATTAAATATATTAAAATCATACACTGTCCTCCATTTTGAAGGTGATACATAGATCCCATAGTATGCATTCTGTTGCTTATATAAAAACATTTAAATTACTAGGCCTTTCCATCAGGCCACTTTCGTGTGGCTTATATGAATCTTTCATTAGCATTCATTTTTATAGAATTATATTGTTCATTAAAACCACTTCAGGTGAACCAAAAGCCTTGTCTGTTATGTGTTAACACTACTGAACTACAGTACGCGTTTACAACGCTGAACGCCTTTTAGCACAGGAGGCAAAATGTAGTGTTATAAAACAACGTCCTGTAAACCACTAGTCCCGTTCTGGTGGGAGTTAGGCCGCCATGGGAGTTGCTGTTTGGGGTTCATACTGGCCCCTTATTCAGGTCACATGCCCACTGCATGTTTGTATGTCCTGCTTTTATCACCCTTGATTGAAATAAAGGGTTTTCACAGAGTTGGTATTTCGAGACATTTTAGGTCACTTGTGGTTTAAGTTCTTCTATAAAAAGGTGTATGTGAGACATAAAATTGCTATTGGAATAATTATTACATACTACTACAGCACCCTAATGAAGAGAATAGATTAAAATTACACACTTGCATGATGAAGGCCTGTGAAGGAATTAATGTGATTTAAGTGTTTTGTAACTTCATTTCTTATTCCCTTAGTAGAGCAAATTCTTATTTTTTTCGCCTTCACTGGTAACAGCTTTTATGGGAGCCCACATCAGCCAAGTTGGATTTGAACTCAGCTGCCCTGTACTGCACTTAAAATGATGTAATATTCCAGGATGTCTGCTGCAGGTGGTGTATCATCGTACACACTAAGGGACATTCCTGTCACAATCATTTTATGGAAGATGTGTGATAATCTGTTTTTACTGGTATTACTAACACATACAATGAAGAAAACAGATAACAAATTTTAAGACCAAGGTAAGATACGTAATCAAGGCCATTTACCTGATCACATTCATCTCATAATAGAAACACACTCATATTGCAATGATCCATGTAGATTTCACGTTGAGGGGACGCCCTTCACCTGGGGCTGCCCTGGGCCTGTGACAAGGACTCCGCGCCGAAGGGGCTGGTCTTGCTAGAGGCCACACTTGTCTCCTAGTTCATGACTTGCTGAGTTTTTATTGAAAAATGCTGGCATCTGCACCTTCAGAAACAGAAAACAAGCAGCACACACTAAAAGGAGTCCTCGTCAGCTAATTCCCATTGCCAATGGAATGTACTCAGTATTGTACATATTAAACTAATTTCCAACATAAAAGGCAGGAGGAGTTTTGATTCTGTCTTTTTTTTACTAAGCAGTTTTACTATGACACTATATACGGCAAATTTGTAGGAAAAATATCATTTACAGTATCATTATGAGCCATTTAACTCTACTCTTTTGATTCAGTGACCGGTATCTTGGGGATACCACGATCAGGTTATTTACAACAACCACTTCATCAGTTGCTTTTGTAGGACATCCTCCATCACATTAAATGTCTAAGTCTTGGGTGACCACCTGGTGTCCTGCCCCTGGGTGTCTGCATGTTTGCATGGTGAGGCACAGGCCTCGCTTGCCCCTTCAGCTCGTGGAGGCAGAAGGAGTGCTGTTCACGTTACCATGTTAACAGCACCCGGTTCATTCCCAGCAGACTCTGCAGATGTGTTCTACCTTCAATGAAAGTTTCTGACTAATACTTGTGTTTCTAAACCGTTAAGTAATGTAACGCATGTTAAACACTTAGGGTGCCTGGCGCCTTGCAAGGACTCAGTGGTTCGCTGTTGTGACAATAATGGTTATAACAATAAAAATAATAAAATCACCATCATTCCATTTTTATCCAAAAGTATAAATTTTGCTTTGGCATGAAAAGCGATCCTCTCGACTGCATTATGCACGTGGGGGTAAAATAAACCTAGAAGTGGCAGACACTGGGTTGGTTTGAATAGCACTTGAGGGTACTAGCCTGTGGCTGGGGGCTTGTCGGGGTGGCTCTGCCCAGAGCCGGTGGGGTACGTGGCCTCCAAGGTGGCCTGAGTCATGCTGTTCCTAAAGGACATGAAAAAGCTCAGGAGTAAATGTAGGGTTCATGGAAAACTAATTATTAAATTTAAAAATGTGAAAAAAGGTCATGTAAAAGTGGTCCAGTTCAAGAAACAGTCACCCCAAGTAAAGACTAGCCTGAAAGGCTTTTGACAAGAATTCATTTGAAATTATAGCATGATGAATTTTGAATGGGCGGCCAGTCAGCTACCAGCATGTGTTAGGTGCATTAGAAGTTAGCCAGAGAGTAGGCGCTTTCCTCCTTAGGAAGAACTGTCAAAATGGCTGAATAGCATATCCACTAGGCAGCATAAAGTTAGCATCAGCTGAGTACATAGGAGGGCAAAAGGGGGTGGGGACAAGGCTAGGGGAGTATGCAGTGTTGCTGGGGGTGTGGGGAAGGTGGCCAGGTGCAGGCAGTGAGAAGGGCATTCCCACACGTGGCAGAACTGTCCTGCTCCAAATGCCAGCAGTGGTCTCGCTGGGTGGGGGATGCCAGTAGATGAGTGGAGCTCCCGAGAGGGCCCACCCATGGCTTCCTGAAGGTGAGTGGAAAGGGCTCCTGTTTTGAAAGAGCTTAGCGGCAAGTAAGTTTGCCAAGAGCACAAAAATTCATTATGCTACTAATTTAACATGAATTCCCTCATTTCCTAGAGAGATCAGAATAACACTGATACATTCTAGTCTTGTCATCTGAACTGCCTGTTGGTGAGATGACTTTTGCTCATGCTGACATAGAACCATTGCAACGGTCCCATTTACTTGCCTCAAACCATCTGCCATACACCGCCTCTGTGCCCGGTGAGAGGAGGTAGGCACACGAGAAGGGACTCTCTAGTGTAAAATGTGAGGCATTCACAAGAGGTGGAAACTTGTCTGAATATACAGCAGTTTAGATTGTAGCTGTTTTACAACTGAAAACTCCCCACTGTGATAGGGTGGTACGTTAAGTAAGTGCACCTGTTGGCAGCCGGGGTTCCGTACTGTTTACCCACCTGCTACGCGCTTCTGTCTCCCCTGTGGGGCCTTTCTTTAGAGTTAATACAAAAGTTAAATGTCTCTGATGGTGATGAGTTTAGGTGTACTAGCATCTCAGTACTCTATACAGTTACATCTGTACAAAGATATCTCTTAATATATCTGTCTCCCAACTGAAAATAACCCCTGTTTTTTAAGAGGATGCTCCTAAAAACTACCAAGAAATCTAGGCCAAATCTCATGGCACAGAAGCACAGCGTCATGAACATAAGGCCACGGGTGGCTCTGCACCGTGCATGGAGGAGTCTTCTCTGTCTCACCTCCTCCAAGAAGGGTTATCCTGCTTCATAGGTGTTCTTTGGGAGGTTCCCCCAGCTTTAGATGTGTCTTGAGCCCGAGGCTTTCTCTGGAAGTTAAGGCAGAAGCACAGAAAGGTTTAAAATGAAGCGTTCAGGGTTTGGGGAGCGGGATAAAGGTGGTGGGGATGCTCCCAGCTGCTTGCACCAGAGGAAAGGATGCAGAAGACTCTGGAACCTGAACCGTTAGTGACAAGGTCGGCGTTCCCTGGGGTCTCTTTGGCCCTGACCTGCTTGCCCGAGACTTGAGACCAGAGGCGCGCGAGGAGGGCCAGCGTTGAGGGCAGAGCAGAGCCAGTGTTTGCCCAGGGGTGGTGACTCGAAAACCACCGAGGGTCTGTCTTAGCAGTGTCCCCCCAAAAAGAAGAAAACTAAGATTGTAAATTAGCATCTTTTAGTTCCCAAAACAGTGCGCCCATGTTTGGGTACAAAATTAAAATGATAAATGCCTTTGAAGAGGGCTCTTGGCCAAAGCCTGACATGAGTGGACGTGGGGCCCCGCTGTGGCAGACAGCTGTGATGCCGTGCATTCTTTCAGTAATAGTACAAGCGTGTTTCAGTCAGGTCCTCCATTCATGTGGTCCAGCCCAGCAGAAAGGGGAGGGTCGGCGAGGGGTCCCTTGGTGACTTAGCAGCCCCGCGTGTGGTCAAGCTGGTGAGGAGGCGGGGCTCCTGTCTGAGAAGGCAGGTACCTGTACTTTGGCAGGTGGACTGGGTTCCTTTCTTGCTTGATCTCTGACCTAACGCTTCTTAATCATGTCTGGCCCTTGGATTATTAACTCGTTCTGGTCCAGGCGGACTTTTGTGTGTGACCTGGCGAGGGCTCTTTCTACTTGGCGCCAGCCCGTAGCACTGTAGGCTTTTTAAAGTCAGTACCGTCCTCCCCGGTTTTAAAAATCTCTAAACAGAGAAAGTGATTGCTGAAGCCTGCTGTTTATCTTTCAGAATATGAATCTGAATGAGAGTCTTTTTCTAAGAGAATTGAATCTGGTTAGAAAAGGTTTCACAAAATGCTCCCCAGTCTGTTATTGGCTTCTTACTGACTCTTAAAGGTTCTTTTTCCCTTTTTCTCTTCTTTTCTTTTTTAAGAAATATACTGACTTCTATATGTTTTAGGATTTTTGGTCGGTGACCTCGATTTTGATCCCTTTAAATACTATTTTTGTTGTTTTACCTAGAATATTAGAAATTACCACTAATTTACTTGCCATTGATGGAAAACCAACCATCCTTAGCATGTAGGAGATGGTACGTACCCTGTTCATCCTTCTCCTTGTACTGCCTGGGGGAGGGGCATGCTCCCTTCCAGGCATTTTTCACCAGCGAGGGCAGGTGTCCCTCAGTGTCAGGCCCTGTTGTCGTGTTAGAGACATTTGTGACTAGCAGGTTACATATTAGGATCCACTTTATAACTTTTTCTGGCCTACATGTAGCTGTTGAGTTTTGGCATATAATTCTTTGGTATAGATTTTAAAGCGTGCTAACCAGTCGGGAATGTTGTACCTTTAAGGAATGACTGAAGGAGGGGTGGGGTGGCCCAGCCCGGCGGCGGTGGGGGTGGGGTGGGGGGTTTGCTCAGCTGCAGGCAGGGGCTTCGTTCCTGCTTTCACGTTGCCACGGGGAGGGCACAACGTGTTGCTTGCAGCAGGCCCCTCCCCAGCCCACTCTCTACGGGATGGCCACTGCTTGAGGGACATAGTTGGGGCAAAGGGGTTGATAGGACATTTTAGAGACTCGTTTTACCCATGATCATGGCCAGCCTTGAATCTGGACCAGTAGCTGCATAGCCTGATGCTGCAGCCGTGGCCAGCACTTGGCTCTCACTGGCACCTTCTGGGGCTGTCGGACGACACAGAAGCACCCAGGTTAGAAGGTGAAGCACAAAGACGGTGTGTGAGCTGGAGATCTGTGTGTTCAATGATTCAGACCTAACTCTAGAATTTAGGGGCAGCTAGGATGGTTCTAGTCAATGTCATCTAGAAGGGTCGCTTTAATAAAAGTTATTCTGAACTGTAGTATTTTAGGTGATGAATGACTGATTTAAAAATTATTTTAATTCCAGTTTTAATATTTCACTGTGATGTTAACTTGGAGGACCTGTCTGAGATTAGTCTTTTGATTTTAAGCTCATTAAATCTGCTGAGCACAGGATATTTATCATGTGTAAATCCAAAATACTGTGTGAAAGTACTTATAGTTATTTCTTCCTTTACAAAAGCGTAACTTAAACATGAAAATAATGTTGGTTTATAGAAATATTTATTGTTCAAGGTCTGTAATTGTATTTCAAAAATGATGTGGTATTCAACTTGTGAAGGGATTTGTTTTGTCAAAAAATTTTACAATCACTGTGTATACCACCGTCCGAGGCGTAGGGGCCCTTTCCCATCACAGCAGAGAGGACTGGGATCTGCATAAGTCACCCTAAATGGCTACATTGTTTCTAGAAGTTGGTTCAAATGTGTTCACTAGGTTACCTTATGTTGATTAATACCATCTTGAAAAATTCCTGTGATACATGTTAAGGAGACAGCATTCCCTGCCCATAAAGTAATGTATTTCTAAGGCAAATAGGCAATTGGATACTATCACATACTGAGTGGGGAGTAGAGGAAGTATTTTCAGACTCAAGAAAACTTTGAAAAGTCAGGAACTAAGCTGCTTGGAGATCTGTGCTGCCAGCGTGGCTTTGGTGGAGTCGGGAAGCGCCGGGAAAGTTCTTTACAGAGTCTGTGTCCGTTCAGTTCCTCCATTGTTCTTTTTCCAAATGCATCCTACTGGATATGGAATAGACCGTAGATGTCGTAGACTGAGATTTGGGACTGTGTTGGGACCATTCAGGTGAATGTGTCGCTTTCACAAACGGCATCTCCGAGTAAGTACCGTCACCTGGTGCACGTGGAGCCTGCAGCTGGAGTAAGGCGTGCTGGTGTGGTGCCCTGCGTACTGTGTTCTTCTTGCGGGTGGTTTGCTGAGCACAGAGCCGTTGGACCCCTCCGACTGTGTGCTAGTTGTCTGTCCGGTCGCTGGGAAGGGGTTGGGTGGGATAAAAGTCGCCATCTCCTGCAATCTGTGTCATGGACTGTAATATTGTAAGGTCTGTATTCTGTATGTGTATCTTAGACCCCAATCAGGAAACAAGCCTCATGTGTGTCTTTAACATTTATATTTCCATTCAAAATATGTATTCAGTGTTTATTTCCTCAAAACAGACTTTGTTAATTTAGGAAATATCTCCAAGTGGAAACGTGCTAACTTTTTCTGTAAATCTTAAATAAAAGGTGCTGTTCCTTTCTTTGATCCAGGACTGGTCTGTGTTTTCTGTCTTTCTCTCCATGCAGTTTTTCTTTTTTTTTTTTTTTTTTTCTTTTTTTCTTTTAAAGCTTTCAATTTGTTCCAGGCACAATGAGGGAAGAACATGGGTTGGTGGGTAGGGCACTGGGGCTCTCTCCCCTGGGCCCATGTTGACGGCTCTTTCTTTGGGCCTCGGTTCCTCCGTCAGACGGTTCAGCCTTTGGCTGCTCTTTGAGTGGGGCTGGGCCAGGAGGTGTGGCTGCTCTTCCTGATGCCCCCAGGGGCCCCCCAGCACCCAGTGGCGTCTTGCCTCAGAGAGCTCAGCACCCCATCCCCCTCCCGTCTGTGATTCCGGATCCGACGGACATGTTAAAAATTGGGGTTTGAATGCAGAGTTTTTTTCAAGTTGCCTTCTTTCTGAATGTTAAATGTTAAAGAAGTAGGGGGTGAGCTGATAGGGGCTCCCTCTGGCCAGCTTGGGGGGGGAACCTTGCTGTGCGAGGACCCCTGTAATGTAGTATACATTCACGCCGCTATTTCCATCTTCCTGGAAAAGGTGAGGAAATGAAGCTTAAGAGGCTGCTCTCTCCGAAAACTGTCTTGTTAAGGGATGTGTCAAGCGTAGAGTAGCGAGAGGCAGGAACAGTGGGCCCACACACCTGTCAGCCCTGCCCCAGAGGCTGGTCAGACCCAGCACGTCCCTCACACATCTGCGCACTCACACCAGTTCTAAGTCCGTGTTTATTGGGTGTTTTCCTTCTGCTCCCTGTCACATCAGTGAGCTCACTCTGGAAAATGTTCATTGATAAGACTACAGAATTGGGTGGATTGGCTGATGGGGTTTGTTCTGTTCTGTTTTGTTTCAGTGTGGCCCGACTTTAATTTCTAGCTTTGTGTTCACTAGCAAACAGCAGGCCTATAACATGATTACTTGTCGTGACTATCAAGGTGTATAGGAAATGTAGTTTATACTTTTGTTGTGTTGAAAAATTCAGTTTTCAACATTCATTTACCTAACAGCAAATGAACACTAAATGTGTTTTTAGTTTGTTTTTTTTTTTAATTTGAATTTGGTATATAAGAAAATTTTCTTACTAAAGATTTATGGATTTCTATGTAGAGATTTATTATTGCCGCTCAGACGCGGGCAAAGTGTTGTGTGCCATGAGGAGGGAGAGGGTTAGCTCGGGGGCTGGGTGATTTCTGATGATGAAGGGGTTGGATGAAATACAACTGGGGGGATGGTCCTTTGGTTTGCTCAAAGATTCCACATTTTTCTCCCAGGCCTTTCTCTTAGACTCACCTGTTAACAGAGTCGGCAGGTTTTACTTACCCTGCCTTTTCCCACTTGAACCTTCCGGGGAGAATAGGCCCCTCCCGGTCAGTTAGTTACGGGGCTGTGACAGCTCCTGGAGCACTGACGCTGGGGCAGCACTCTGCTGTGACAGCTCCTGGAGCACTGACGCTGGGGCAGCGCTCTGCGGCACAGACACACCTCCAGAGTAGCCCGCAGGCTCCAGAGCAGCCGCAGTGAGACAGCAAGACCGCGGTACAGAGGCTTACCCTGGGACTCTGCACTTTGATCCTTTAAAAAATTCATTAGGTATTAATCTGTTTCTCTTACTTTAAAGTAGTTGGAACTTAAAGAGACTGGGTAAGAAAGGTCAAGATTCTCAGTCCCAGAGCGCACCTTAGGTCACCTACTGGAGCAAATTGGGTTTTCGTCAGAGTCCTCTGTCGGGAATGCAGAGAGATGTGAAATCTTGTGCCTTTTCTACAGAAATGTCACTAAATGTCGAGGAGGGTAAAGTCCATTCCTGAATTTCTACACAGTTCAGTGCCATCACAAGAAACAGCTGACACTGTACATTTGCGACCAGTAGCTGGCAGTTGGGGACAGGTGCTGAGAAGGCCTGTGTGTGAGGTGACGCGGGTGGGCCGTGTGAGGCCGCCACTCTCCGCGACTAGTGAACTGTCGTCCGCCTCCTTCACCTCCAGGTCTCAGACGGCCCAGGAGACGAGCCCTTGGAATCCCCGGACGAGAGCGCAGATGAAACTCAGACCGAAGTGTCCGTCTCATCGAAGAAGTCTGAGCGAGGAGTAACCGCCAAAAAGGAGTACGTGTGTCAGGTGAGGGGAAGGCGGCCGTTTGGTTTGTCCCTGGACCCGGTCCCAGGCCACATCTTCACTCTTTCCTCGAACCCCACCCAGCATCCCACTGATTTTGTTTTGAAGGCGTGGGGTTGCCAGCAGAATCCTGGATTAAGTGCCCCAGGGAGGGTCCCGCATCCACGCACGGGCTCTGTCGTTTCTGTTACTGAGTTACAGCCGTCCTGTGTAAGAGACACACGTTGTACGTGCATGCTTGCTGAGGCGCCTGAGGCCGGCGGCGTCGGCAGCAGCACCGTGGCCCGCTGGGGCCGGTCACTTACCCACTCTGTGACTGGGCCTCCTCTGGGAGATGGAGGCCGCAGGGAATCCCCTGGATGAGTTTGATTTATGGTGATAGAAATGTGTGTGAGTTTTCTCGATTTTCACATCTGATTCTCAACCTCTCGAGTGTGTCCTCTAGGGTTTGGGTGCCGGGTGTGGCTTTATCGCTGTCCCCTTTCTGCCCTACAGCTGTGTGAGAAGACAGGCAGCCTCGTGCTCTGTGAAGGCCCCTGCTGCGGAGCTTTCCACCTTGCTTGCCTCGGGCTCTCCCGGAGGCCAGAAGGGAGGTTCACTTGCAGCGAATGCACTTCAGGCAAGTTCTCTTGCAGCTTTTCAGCCATACTTCCCGCCACAGGCAGGCCTGTGAGCATCCCCTTCCAGCCATGGAGTCTTCCTCCGAGGCTCCTGCACAGAGTGCGTTGGTGCACTTTCACACGTGCATCCTGACATGTTACTTGTCTTGGAGACCCTAGTGGAGGACAGCTGCTTCCCTGCCGGTCTCTGTGGCGCCCCACCCCCGCAGGCTGGCCCAAGCCCTGCTCTGTCTGAGGTGGCTGGTGTGGGTGCCACGGTGCCGTAGGGCCAGCGCTGCTAGTACAGGTAAGCTAGTCAGTCCCGGAACACGGGCTGCTTTAGAGACACGGCATGAACCTGAACTTCGGTTTCAACAGAAAGAATAGCTCCATGCTCTTGCCTGAGCAGCCGTCAGCACCCAGCAGCACAGTCTGGGGGCTGCTGGGAAGACAGGCCGTTCCGATACAGCTCCTCCTGTCCATGGCCAGACCTCAGGGTCTCCTGGCTCTCGTGGGAGCATTGTCCTAGGTTAGGAAGACACCCAGAGTCTTCCAGAGAGTTCCTCCGATCCCAAGCCAAGGCTGTCCGATGCACCAGTACCCCGCTTCTGGGGGCACATGCCTGCCTATGACTATAAGTGATTCTTCACCGTACTTGGTTAACTGCTCTCAAAAGGGAGAGTAAAAGCCTTTCTTCAGAGGAGTGCCTCCTTTGAAGCTTCTGGCTATTTCGAGTGGGTGTTCCTACCTAGGCTGCCTCCTACTCAGACTTTCTTGTCCTCCAGGGGGAGCTGGAGCCCAGTTCATAGCAAGGTAACCCTTGATGGCTGGACTTCTTTGAAGCATGCTTGGACTAGTTAGCAAGGTCAGAAACAGAGCCAGAGGCCTCAGCAACACGGGCTGCCTCTGACAGAGCTGCTGGAGTTTAGTGGCTTAGGAACGACAATTTAATTCTTGTTCTTTGCACCTTTTTCTGCCCCTTTCTTTAACCGTTTGTTAGGGATTCACTCATGTTTTGTGTGTAAGGAGAGCAAGACAGATGTGAAGCGCTGTGTCGTGTCGCAGTGTGGGAAGTTTTACCACGAAGCTTGCGTGAGGAAGTACCCTCTGACCGTGTTTGAGAGCCGAGGCTTCCGCTGCCCCCTCCACAGCTGCGTGAGCTGCCACGCTTCCAACCCTTCCAACCCGAGACCGTCGAAAGGTACAGGTGCACCCCTGGAGCTTCGCTGTGGCTTCAGTGTGCTCGTGGGGCCGCACGGAAGGGGCGGGCTTGGTGGCCGGCCCAGCTGTCTTTCTGTCACTGACTCAACACGCGCCGGGTTAGGGTTTTTCTTGAGAGGATTTGCCTCATGCTGCATTTTCCCTTCTTCCTGCCCTAAGTGTCTTCTTAAAGATTCTTAAGTTTAGGAGGGGGAAACCTTTGAACCATTTTGATTCTATTCTGGTTTTAGTGCTCTTTCATATATAAGAAAATTATTTTTTTTTTAAGATTTTATTTATTTATTTGAGAGAGACAGAAAGAGCATGAGTCAGGGTTGGGGGGAGAAACAGAGGGAGAAGCAGGCTCCCCGCTGAGCAGGGAGCCCGATGCGGGGCTCGATCCCAGGACCCCGGGACCATGACCTGAGCCGAAGGCAGACGCTTAACGACTGAGCCACCCAGGCGCCCCAATCCTAGTTATTTTTTTTCATCAAATACTTCAGGTTTATTTCAGCATTAATTTTCTTAATGTGTGGGGGCTTGGTCATTTCAAGTTGCCCTGTTCACTGTTGGGTCTTCAGTGCATGTCTCTGCCTTCAGGTAAAATGATGCGGTGTGTCCGCTGCCCGGTCGCCTATCATGGAGGGGACGCTTGTCTGGCAGCCGGCTGCTCGGTGATAGCTTCCAACAGCATAATCTGCACGGGCCATTTCACTGCTCGCAAGGGGAAGAGGCATCACGCTCACGTCAACGTGAGCTGGTGTTTTGTGTGCTCCAAAGGTGAGGGCCGTGCCGCTGGGGGCTGCTTGACAGTGTTATTCTGTTGGATTCGTGTGAGTGGGGAGGGAGCGCTGCTTCTCATGGCTTCTCAGCACACAGCTCCAGCAGGTAACCCCAGGGGCCGCGTGCGGAGGCGGGGCTTCAGCGCTCCTCCAGCTTTGGGTGTTGACGTTCGTGATGTCCCCTAACTGTCACGTGCAGTCATACACCGTGATGTTTCTGAATTAACTGTGATTGGTGCACAGACTGAGGGGAAGTTATTCATGGTGGTGGTAAAATGTGCTTTAAAAAAAAAAAAAGAAAAAATTTAAGGGAGAGAGCGTGCGCTTGCATGAGCTGGGGTGGGGCAGGGGGAGAGAGAGAGAATCTCAAGCAGACTCCCCGCTGAGCAGGGAGTCCGATGCGGGGCTTGACCCGAGGACCCTGGGACCATGACCTGAGCCGAAATCAAGAGTCGGAGGCTTAACCGACTGAGCCCCCAGGTGCCCCTGAAATGTGCTTTTGAGTCTGTAGCCAGGCGGCTGTTGTTAAGCTGACGTCTTAGCTCGAGGCGTGGAGCTGCCATAGACCTCAGGAGGCGGCCTGAGCCAGCTCGCCCTCCCTTGCAGGGGGAAGCCTCCTGTGCTGCGAGTCCTGCCCGGCCGCCTTCCACCCTGACTGCCTGAACATCGACATGCCCGACGGCAGCTGGTTCTGCAATGACTGCCGGGCCGGCAAGAAGCTGCATTTCCAGGACATCATCTGGGTGAAGCTCGGGAACTACAGGTGCGAGAAGTAGAGCCCCGCGCTTGCCCGCCTCCTCGTTCACATGTGTTCTTTTCCCTTTGCAGGACTGAAAGCACTGAATTGATTGTCACTCTGTCTGAAGAGTCTGTGAATCCTCTTTTTAATATTTATAATAGATGGTGGCCGGCAGAAGTTTGCCATCCCAAAAATGTCCCCCCAAATATTCAGAAACTGAAGCACGAGATTGGAGAATTCCCTGTGTTTTTCTTTGGGTCTAAAGATTATTACTGGACGCATCAGGCGCGAGTGTTCCCGTACATGGAGGGGGACCGGGGCAGCCGCTACCAGGGGGTCAGAGGGATCGGAAGAGTCTTCAAAAACGGTACGGAGACTTCCAGATGCAGTGAAACTACGCTCTGGGGTACTTTTGCTAATCCTGATTTCTGCTGTTGGAAAGTTTGGTTTCTGTAGAAAACACTGGGCTGAGTGTTCTAGCTGCACTTTAAATGAGAAAAAAGTAGATTTGCAGACGGATTTGTTGAGGTACAGGATAGAATATGCTGTTCAGTAACTTTTATTATAACATCGGTTTGTGATTAATTTCACTAAAATGCATTGGCGCTACCGTTAAGAAGTTAGTTTTGGTAACGATTTACAGAAATTTCTTACAGCTTGCCTTTGCATAAGATGGAGATGTGGCGGAAACTTGGCTGCCGTCTAGACCAGGTGCCCCCGAAGTGCCAGGTGTGGGCAGGTAGACAGGTGCCCGCCCTCTGATTCCACAGCTGAGGTGGGGGGCAGAGAGGGGTAAGAGCAGGGTGTCGTTCAGCTGACAGACAGGATGGGAATGCGACCACTTGACTGGAGCGAGTGGGACAGAAGGGAGACTTGGGGTGCACGCGCGGTGAGTCCAGGGAAAGCAGGCGTCTCCCGGCCGGTCGCACGTAGGAGGCTCGGTGGGCTGCCTGTCTCCTCTCCTGCGGATCCTCTCACACCGTGGGTGCACAGAGACCTTCTGACAAAGGGGGAGGCATCGCAAGAGTATCGGGTAGTCGCCATTAAACAAGAAAGATGTTGGAATTGAGAGGTGGCTCAACATGGCCAGTGTGAGAGGCAGCCGGCGATGGTGAAGTCAGGGTCTCACCATCCTGACTTACTGCTGGGGTCCTGCAGGTCAGGGTGGCCCCAGCGCACACGGTGTCCTCCAGGCAAACCTTAGTGGTCAGTCTCCTCCACTCTCCCTGAGCCTGGCGCTCACTCCTCAGAGCGTGTGTGCTCCTTGAGAGGAGCAAAATTCCATTTTCATTTTCTGTCTTAGGACAGTGGGTTCCCAGGATTGATGCCTGTATGGTGCATCAGATCCCAGTGGAGGGTGGGGAGCTGTAGCAGCATCCACCTGGAGAAGCCGGCCCTGGGGCCTTCCTTGTGGCGAGGTGGCACGATACTGTACCGCCCAGGGCTCTTGAGCCGGACGTGCTCTGAGCACCCTTCACTCGACGGCATCTGCGGTTTGGCGGTCCCTGCCCCGCATGGTCTGCCATAGCCCGCAGTTCCGTGCACGCTGGAGACCGCGCCTAGCAGGGAGCTGGAGGCCCGCGGTCAGCCGTTGAGATGCAGCGCTGGAAGGGTGGAGGGATGAGTTTACTGAAACAAAACCTCTTACTCACACTCCTATATCTCATTGACTTTTTAGCACTGCAGGAAGCTGAAGCTCGTTTTCGTGAAATCAAACTTCAAAGGGAAGCCAGAGAATCACAGGAGAATGAACGCAAGCCCCCGCCATACAAGCACATCAAGGTGACGTGCGGATGGCTCAGGTGTCACTAAGGGACTGTGGGTGGTCCTCAGGCATCAGCCTCTCAGACCTCTGGCTGCAGCGGCTAAGAGGGTCACCACGAGCAGGCGTCTGTAGCCCCGGCCTGCACAGCTGCCGGAGAAGTCGCAGGCAGAAACAGATGCTGTCAGTGCCGAGCATGTGTCCTTTCACGGGAGGGTGAGGGGCGCAGGGCTGGGGGGGGGGCGGGGTCTCTGCCTGTGAGGTTTCAGTTTTACCTTTGTGTGAGGCTCAAGCTGAGAGCCAGCGAGGGGCTGGAGTAACAGTCCTGGCCAGGCTGCCTGGAGCAGGAGGGGCTGAGGGCAGGCCGACTTCCTGGAGCACGCCGTCACCAGGTGCTGGGGACATGCTCGGATGAGAGGTGGTCAGCCCGGGCCACTGCTCAGCTGAGATGTGGCTCGGTCAGCTGGAGCCCTGGAGACAACATGACCTTCCCATCTCAGAGGGTGTGGACAGCAAGGAAGGACGGTGGGGGCGCTCCTGAATGTGGCCCCGTGTTGACTGCAGGGAGCCTGGGCTCTGGAAGAGATCAGGAGTGCTCCTCACAGCCGCAGCGCTTGGTGAGCCAGTGCCACCGTGTCCTGTTGCCTGGGGCGCGGGAGCCTCTCAGCGCGTGTGTGTCAGCTGGCTGCTCAGGGGCTGCAGTCCCTGTGTGTAGGAAGGAAGCACTGTCTGCAGTGATCTGTGCTTAGTGTTTTCTCTGGCGAATTTGCAGAAATGGAGCTACTGGGTCAGAGAGCTCGGGACTTTTAGATACTTTTTTTTTTTTTTAAGATTTATTTATTTGAGAGAGAGCGAGAGTGTGTGTGCACGCGTGAGCAGAGGGAAGGGGAGATGGAGGAGAATCTCTCGCAGAGCCCGACGTGGGCCTTGATCCCACAGTCCCCGAGACTGTGACCTGAGCCAAAATCAAGAGTCGGACGCTCAAGCGACCGAGCCCGCCCAGGCGCCCCACGGGACTTTTAGATTCTGAAGGCGTGTTTTCAGCTTGCTTCGGTGTTGTGCTGTCTGTCACCCCAACAGCAGGGCAAAGCATCTTCTACCACGTTTCCCCTTGAATTGTTAGTATCTGCTTTAGTCTCTCTTCCCTTCTCTCTCTGGCTTTTTTGTTGGGTTGCTCTTGTTCCGTCATTACAAACTGTGAGTTCAGGAGGGCAGAGACCGCGTGTCCTTGTGCTCACCACCACTGCCCCGGCCCCCTGCCTGCAGGTCATCAGATCCGGGCGCTAGAAGGCCAGCTGCCCCGCACTGTGCGCAGCACCTGCTCGTGTTCCTCCCTTAGAGCAGCCAGGCTGCAGAAGTGTCTGCTCTCTCCTGTAGATGAGGAGCACGGAATAGTTGGGGTGTGGGATGAGGGCTTCGCTCCAGCCCACCTTCTAGAGCTCCCAGGTCAAGGGTGGCCTGTGGTGGGAGGTGCACCTGTGGGAGGTGGGATGTGCCCCCTGCCATCCCTGCCGGGCCTCCGAAGCTCAGACCTTCAGGTGGGGACAGGAGTAGGGGACGGGGCGTCAAATGCTTGTTCTCTTGGCGCATCAGCTCATAAGATGCCAATTTTCTCCCCTGCAGGTGAATAAACCTTATGGGAAAGTCCAGATCTATACAGCTGATATCTCTGAAATCCCGAAGTGCAACTGTAAGCCCACAGATGAGAATCCCTGTGGCTTTGATTCGGAGTGTTTGAACAGGATGCTGATGTTCGAGTGCCACCCGCAGGTGTGTCCTGCAGGCGAGTATTGCCAGAACCAGTGTTTCACCAAGCGCCAGTACCCCGAGACCAAGATCATCAAGACAGACGGCAAAGGATGGGGCCTGGTCGCCAAGCGGGACATTAGAAAGGTGTGTGTCATGCCCCTTTCCCTTGCTTTTAAGAAATTAGGGTTCATTTGGTGGCTTAAACGTGGATTTGCTTATTGGGCTTTTGCACTCATGAAAGAATGGTATTTTTAAAAAAAGGTTTTGAGTTATTATAATGGAATATTGTAAAATGTTACATGAAAGCTGCCTATCCAAGTAAAACTCAAAAGTCCCCTTAGAGCATGCCTCCTGTTGACATTTCGGTGGTTGCTTTAGGATGTGAAAGACTGGGAGGGAGCCCTTCGCTGGGTAAGTGGACAGACACTCCAGGGGGTCACGAACGGGTGGGAGGAGGCTGTGCTGTCTGGGGCAGTGCAGGGCAGGTCGTCAGTGCCAGAGGCCACATACGGTCCACCTGCCTCCGTCCTCTGACCGAGTGACCGGCTGCGTCCATTAGGTAGGGGCAACTGGAATTGGCTTGTTGCCCTCTGTCTAGCCAAGCCAGGGCACGGCCTGGGGGCAGCGGCCTCAGACCCGAGGTCTGGTCTCGGCCTGATCCTGAGCAAAAAAGGCTGCCTTGAAACATGCAAAACCCCTATGGTCGTGTTCCCCTGCCTGCCTTGGCGGCCAGTTCTTCTGGCCTCCTGTTGGGTGGACTCTGCTGGTGAACGGGCAGAGCTGCAGCCGGAAGTCCGGCAGGAGCTCAGGGTCCCACCGTAGTGTCCCCAGGGGCAGTTTGCTGCAGGGAGCAAGAGTTAGGGTGTTGCTGCTTTGGGAAGGATGCTTGGATGAATTCTTTCTTGACAGCCTGTATAAAACGCGTATAGAGTCATGTGAGTTGACTCGGACTAACGGGGACTCTGAGAGACCCCGCCCCCGATGGCGTGATGGCACGTGCCTGGTGCCCCGCTCTGGCTGCCTCACCTATGGGCTCTTGCGCTCTGGAATTGAGAGCTGGTTCGTCTGTGCTTTGTCATCATCACGCTCTTCTGGTTTCCAGGGAGAATTTGTGAACGAGTATGTTGGCGAGCTGATTGACGAGGAGGAGTGCATGGCAAGAATCAAATATGCGCACGAGAATGACATCACCCACTTCTACATGCTCACCATAGACAAGGTAGTGCTGACTGATCCTCGCGGCTTACGTCTGCAGTGCGCCGCCGCCTGTAGCAGCAGACCTTGTCTTGTGGTGACGGTACCGCGTTGTCCACGTGTCACTCTTAAGATGTGTGTGCATTTTCTCCGGACGTGTACGGTGTCTTCCGACAGCTGCCTGAGGGCCGGAGCGGGCGGTCTGTGTGCGTGAGTGCGTCCTGGGAGCCTCACGTGTCCCACTGGTGCATGAGGAGCGTGCCGGACAGCTGGGCTAAGGGTCCGTGAACACAGGAGAAAAGCACGGGTTAGGAGAGTGACACACGCGTTCAGTTACACGGCGGGGCTTCCTGTTTGTTCATCGCTTGTCTGAAGCCCCGACGTGCAAAAGCCGCTGGAACATAGGCGTGTGCCAGAGGGAGGATATGGGTGAGAATGCTTGTTTCCGAGTCAGGGCGGGTGGGAGAGCGCAGGCGGCTCCCGCGCGGGTTGGCGGCAGGTGCCCGACGGGGACCGGCCCTTTCCGGGGTAGCAGCGTGGTGGGCTGGTCTGACCCCAGGGGCAGCCTGCTTGCTGCCTGAATGTTGCTTGAGGGGAAGGCAGACACGATGCCTGTTTCTGCTCCTTCTTGCCCTTAATCTCATAATCTAGCAGGAAGATGTGGCTGTTTTTGGGAATGCTTGAAAACAAGATAGAGGATGGTCACGCACCACATGCTTTGAATAACTCATGGAAATGACAGAAACACAGTGTGATGAGGTCTGGAAAGCAGCCTGTTGTGGAGATTAGGATGGTCCCAGAGACCTCGCAGGGTCGTCCCCAGGGAGCTGTGGCCCCAGGAGCGCTGGGCTCTTGGTCATTGGCTGCAACTTGACCAGTCATGGGGCCTAGACCCTGCAACGAGGATTGTGCTTCCTGCCGAGACCCTAAATCTTGGGGCTGGGATGCTGGACAGGACGTCGTGGAGACAGTGAGGGAAACCGTTTCCAGGTGCTGACAGTTGATGCCTGGACAGGGTTGCTCCTTGTGAGGAGAAAGTGGTGATGTGTTTCAGGCTCGAGCAGCTGAGTTAGGTAACTCGCAGAGGGAAGGAGGAGTGAGCGCACGTGTACATCTGTGTAAAAGATGACGGAGCAAACGTGGAAATGTCAGTAGTCGGTGTATCGAAGTGAAGGCTGTACTGGTGGTCGTTGTGGTAGTAGTCCATTTTTCCTGTAAATTTGAAATTTCTTAAAAAGAATTGGTTAGGGGCGCCTGGGTGGCTCAATCGGTTAAGCGTCCAACTTTTGATTTCGGCTCAGGTCATGAGAGTCTGCTTAAGATTCTCTCCTCCTGGGGCGCCTGGGTGGCTCAGTCGTTAAGCGGCTGCCTTCGGCTCAGGTCATGACCCCAGGGTCCTGGGATCGAGCCCCGCATCGGGCTCCCTGCTCCGCGGGAATCCTGCTTCTCCCTCTCCCACTCCCCCTGCTTGGGTTCCCTCTCTCGCTGTGTCTCTCTGTGTCAAATAAATAAATAAATAAAATCCTTTTTTTTTTTTTTTTTTAGATTTTATTTATTCATTTGAGAGGATGAGAGAGAGAGAGAGAGAGAGCATGAGAGGGGGGAGGGTCAGAGGGAGAAGCAGACTCCCCGCCGAGCAGGGAGCCCGATGTGGGGACTCGATCCCGGGACTCCAGGACCACGACCCCAGCCGAAGGCAGTCGCTTGACCAACTGAGCCACCCAGGCACCCCAATAAATAAAATCTTAAAAAAAAAAAAAAGAAAAAAGAATTGGTTAGAAAGGTGAGCATCCTGGACTAGAGAGGAGGCTGCTTTTCCTCCCTTGTGCCTGTCAGGAACCCCACACCTCTGTCCACGTAGGCTTCTATAAGAGGCAGGCCTGCAGATCCCATAGGCTGGCAAACAGGAATTCTGTAGTACAGAATGAACAGAAAACTAAGAATAACCAGCCGTTGATGAAGGAGGACCGTCTGTCCAGCCCCCTCGAAACTCTCACAACACCTGTGCAGGATGGCAGGTTAGGGGCAGAGAGTTCTGCCATGCTGGGGCCAGATCCATGGAGGCAAGGGTCTGTATGCACAGCTTCCCGGGGGCCATGGGGCATGGAACAGGTGGTGCTCGAGTTTGAACCCTTGCGTGGGGACCGCCGCCAGAGCCTGCTCCAAGGTCTGCCGTGCGGCTGGGCCCGAGGGGCCTGCGTGGACCCCACGGAGGGCTGTAGTCCCAGGGGAGGGGCCAGTAAACTTGGCCCAGGGGGTGGCCAATGTATGCTTCCCTCTGCCATCCCCTGCCCTTGGGGAGTGGCAAGGGAGGTCATTTTCTTAGAAATTCAACCCCTGGACCTGTGTCTTACTATGTTTTGGAGTCTAAATTTAAACGACTTGTGTGTTGTAAGAAACGAGAAGTTGACCATTTAACACACAGATTGGTCTCTGAAATGATAATCTACCCAGGGCACCTGACCGAAGCCAAGTTAAAGCCCTTGACACACGAGGGACACTTAATTCATACCTCGTGTCCTTGCTATAAAAACAACACGGACAAGCCCTACCTGAGCGTTTACAGAGCACAACGGAGCAAGAGCTCCCTAAGGAGACCTTCAAAAAGTCTTAGCTTTTGGTGAGAACCGGAAGTAGCAGGACCCCCGTCTGAAAGTGGTGGAAGCAGGACCTCCGTTAGAAGTGGCGGGATTCATTGAAGGAGACGTGGGCATCACGAGGGAAGAGCAGGGTGCAGACGTGAGCGGCTCAGACACGGAGCCGTGGGAATGAGCCCAGAAGGCGGCTGCGGAGGCACTAGGCAGCCGCAGGGAAAGCGGCTGGAGAGGAAGCCCTGGGGCTGTGGACCGCAGTGCAGAAGGATGAAAAGGTGAAAACTTTGTCAGAGAGGCCCGGGGATGTGGAAAGTAGGAATGTTCGGTGGATGCTCCAGAAGCAGAGACTGGGGGATGGGGGGAAAGGTCGTATGAAAAAAGGATTTTCTGGAAGCTGATGAAACTGACCAAGGTTTGAACAGAATGAATAAAAATAAGTCTATACCTAGATAGGTTATTTAAAAAAAAAAACAAAACCCAACCCAAACCTGTAGGGTAGCCAAGACGGCAAAGATCGAAAGCCCCAGAGAGAAGAAGAGCGCGTTCCAGGGAGCGGCTGCCCCAGGGCTGTGTGGGTAGGCTCAGCGGTTGAGCGTCCGACTCTTGATTTTGGCCCGGGTCACGGTCTCAGGGTCGTGAGGTGGAGCGCCCGGCGTTGGGCTCCACACCGGGCATGGAGCCTGCTTGAGATTCTCTCCTTCCGCCCCTCCCACTTGTGCACTCGCTCTTTCTAAAATATACAATAAAATATTTAAAGTAAAAGAACCAGAAAGGCTCTAAGAGTACACTAGGAAAGAAAAGACTCGGCAGCCGCTCGTCCGGAGAGGGCCGCGCTTGGTGTGCGGACGTCAGATGAGGCTGACTTTGGAGGGAGTGTCGTGGAGCGGCTGCGGCAGGCCTCGGCCGGGGGCGCAGTCTCCTGGCTGGGTGCGGTTGTGGGGGTGCAGGAGGGCCCAGGGAGGCGGCAGTGGGGGCGGGCTCCATGTGTATCTGAGAGCTTGGGGCGATCTTAGAAGCAGTTCGATGAAAAAAAAAAAAAAAAAGGAGACAGAAGGAGATCCACAGTCAGCAGCATTAATCTCTAAGTTAAAGAGTCTACACGTGGAATTCTGGTAGGAGAGGGCGGCAGTTCACTTCCAAAGCGACTACAACAAGAAGTACGTACCAAGCGTACCTGGAGCGGAACTGAGGACTGAGCATGCTGAGTTCCCACTGAGTTTCCAAAGAGGACAGCGGAGACAGGCACGGGGGGCTCCCGGGAGGCGCGGGTGACAGGCCTCGGGAAGGACCATCTTCCAGGAGTGAGAAAGAGAAGGGACCCGTGGTGGGGGCAGCGGTGGGGACCCCCGTCAGGCTGGCAGCAGAGAAGGGTACCTGAGACAGCAGGACCGCCAGTCCGGCTGCGAGCCGCCGCAGACCCCCAGCGCGCTCAGAGACGGGCCGAAGGGAGCAGCGGATGAAAGCTCTACCCGGCGCTGAGCGTGGATTCTGAAGTGTGAGGAGCTGGAGGGGGCCAGACAGCCGGCAGAGCTGAGTCGGGAACTCAGCGGGCTCAGGACGGGGCAGGAGGAGACACGGGCGTCTGCCGGGCAGAGCTTCCGCTGCACGGGGCATGTGGGGAGCAGCAGACGCAGGGCGGACCCGACTGCTTGAGGAAGGACAGAGGAAGACCAGGAGACACGCACAGCACGGGGAGCAGGCCCAGGAGCATCCCTGCGTGGCCCCAGCCTGGGGACGAGCCTGCGCCTCCGCTGACCTTCTGGAAAACTCAAGGGAAATGAAAGAAAAGGACCCTGTATTTCAGGGAGATCCATCCAGAATGGCCAACAGAATAAAAATCGTATTAAAATTACTGGATGTGACAAAGACTCCTTCGCCAGCCAGACATAAACACTGAATTGCTTCTCGGGAAGAGAGCGAGGCTGGCTTAAGGCCGCAGCACAGAGGAGTAGAACCAGCATGGTCTTCAGAACAGAGGGAACCAAAGATTCTGCGGTGAGCTGAGTGGTTCATCGGTACTGTGGCTACAGGGTAAGAGGCGAGCGCCAAGGAACTGAGAAAGTGCAGACCCGCTCTGACGACAACTCAGGAGATGGGAGAGAAGGCCTTTTCTTCCTGTTGGATGAAGGCCTGAGCGAGGCTCAGGAGGGAGACAAAGATGCTTGCTGCTTCTGCTGCTCCGGGGCGGCACAGGGAGGCCGAGCGCGCCGGTGTTTGCCCCCTCCCCCCATACCCCACACCCACCGACACACCCACATGGTTAGTTTTAAAATCAACGTTGGCGGGCCATCCCAGAGTCCACGCAGAGGGCTACATCTGCAAGATTAAAGGGGGGCGTATCTTAGCGACGGCACTGTCGGCGCTCCCCGTGGAGCTCCCTGTCCCAGGGGCAGGCGGCAGGGCAGCAGGCGAAGGACATCCCCCTGCCTCCACTCACGGAAGTCGATATTCCAGACACAGGAGCTAGGGAATGTTGGGGGTATCTTTTGTAGCGCAGGGGGAGGGAGGGCTGGGCCAGCCTAGTCAGAAACCCTGAGTGCATAAAGCAAAAGATAAAGAGCTGTAGAAAACTGGGGAAGTTCTCAGAGAAGGCTCCATAAAGGTAAAAATCGAGTGTTGTCCTACGAGAAAGATTTGACACGTGGTCACCAAGGGTCTAGTACCCACAGCACAGAACAGAGTGAAGGCGTGGTGGCCGTCCCCGGGTGCAGACACGCATACGCCCGGGAACTGCCCACAGGCGCCCCTGGGGGCCCGTCACTCTGTGCACGGTGTTGGGGACCAGGGCTGACCAGGGCTGTCCCACTACTGGCAGGCATCGCAGGCCGTGTTCTGGAAAGGGTTTGTGGGAACGCCGGCACGGGTGCGTGAGAGTGCAGACGGCAGCATCGTCTTTGGGGGGATGGCGCCCCTGGCGCTGGGGTGGGCGGTTAGCAGGGCCCTTATGCGGTGGGAGAGAGCGTGCTGCAGAGCAAGCCCGTTCTGGTGCCATTTCTCTACGTAAGGAACACCTGGCGTGGGTGTGGCTGAGGTGGGACGTGTCGGAGCCAGCCTGGCTTGGACAAGGGGGACCCTGTGGGGCGGCATCGCCAGGCAGGGGGGCCCAGCACAGGACTCCTGGGGCCCCAGGAGAGACACCCCACAGATGTGTGTGTGTTTACACGTTTGTGTGCCCCGTTCAGACACAAGTTTGCACAAACTCATGACTTTCGTACTTTGCCTGATTTTAAGTGTCCTCCTGCCCGCTGGGACATTTCTTACCTCGACTGCTCCCTGTGGCATGGGGACCCCTTGTGCAGTCCAGCCAGTGACCTTTAGGCTCCAGTCTCCCCATTGCTGGTGATGAACACATCCTCATATGCAGGGGCACAGGGCAGGGCCGCCGTGGGCCTGTGTGTCTTCGGCGGCAGCGGCTTTTGCTTCTTCAAAACTGTCCCTGCCGGCCTGTGGCCGGCCCCTGTGTCTTGGCCAACGTTCCCGTCGCAGTGTGAGGTCAGATTGCATTGTTGTTGGAGTTTGTACTTCGTCAGCTGCTTAGGGATGCGGACACCTTCCCAAATGCACGTCTGTCTGGATCTGATCTTTGGGCACTGCTTGTTCGTATCCTTGGTCCATTTTGGAACTGGGCTCCTGTTGCCTTTGTCTGTGAATGTTGTTTCCCCCCGGCCGTTAGTGTTGACCTTCCCGTCTCCTGGCTTCTTGTTTGCCATCCGATGGGTGGTATTGGGGAGCACCAGCTGGCTGCCCCATCCTCACCAACACTCACTGGGGCTTGGTCCTCTCCACGTGGTCGTGACCCGCCCCCCGTGAGTGAGAGAAACAGGACTGGTCTGGGGGTGTCCTGTCCGAGTGGACATGGGAGACCACGGTTTCCAGCACAACATTGTTGTCCAGCAGGTGTTAAGACGGAGAAAATTCCCTTTAAACAAGGACGCGATGGCTAAGCACTGCCCGCGTATTCCAATGCTGCTTGAAACTTGAGTTGTACCTTACAGGACCGTATAATTGATGCTGGCCCCAAAGGAAACTATTCCCGATTTATGAACCACAGCTGCCAGCCCAACTGTGAGACCCTCAAGTGGACAGTGAATGGTGACACTCGCGTGGGCCTGTTTGCGGTGTGTGACATTCCTGCAGGTATGACACCTCCAGGGGCTCCGCACGGGGGCCTGGGCTGCACGGCAGGTGCCGGTGATCACAGCTGCCGCGTGAGGCCAGCCTGGAGCAGCCTGGGGGGCGGGCGCGGGGGGCGGGGCGCTGCAGGTGGCTCTACTCTGAGCACACGTGGAGAGCCGTGAGGGGGCGGGAGTGTGTTCTGTGGACCTGGCGGAGGCTCTCGCCTTGACAAAGAGGCCAGTATTTCCAGTGCTGTGTCTTTTGTCACCTAGGGACAGAGCTGACCTTCAACTACAACCTCGATTGTTTGGGTAACGAGAAAACAGTCTGTCGGTGTGGGGCCTCCAACTGCAGTGGGTTCCTCGGGGACAGACCAAAGGTAAAGGCATGGCTCCCATTGTCCCCCGCTGACATCAGCACTTCCGACGTCTGCGAGCACGTCCCTCTTAGTGGAAAGTGGCTTCTTCCGAGTTGACTTGTAGCTGTGACAGGCGGGCGGGGGTCTCTGCAGGCTGTGGGTGAGGATGGCCGCAGGGAGGCGAGGCTCCTCCCGAGGGACTGTGCTGGGGCTGCTGTCGCCAAGTACCACAGGCTGAGGTGTGAACCACAGAACTTCTCGAGGCCAGAAACCCGAAATCAGGGCGTAGTCAGGGCTGCACTCCCTCCCAGCGCTCTCCCAGCTTCTGGTGGTTTCCAGCAACCTTTGGCGTTCCTCGGCTTGTAGACGCTTTCCTCGTCTCTGCCGTGATCTTCACGGGGCCTGCTCCCTGTTCTGGGTCTCTTCCTCTTCCTCTAAGGACACCCTGGTCGTGTGGGATTAGGGACCCCTACCCCAGTGTGACCTCATCCTAATTTAGTTACAGGTTAAGGTCCAATTCTGAGATGCTGGGAAGGTCACAAATTTGGGACACAATTACCTGCCTCCTTGTGCCACATAACCTGGGCCCTAAAACACTGGCAGATCCCAGGCATCTGGCCCTGAGTTGGGTGTCCATGTTGGTGCCTGCTGCTTCAACCGGAGAATGATTTTCTCTCATTCACAATGAAATTCTTACCAGAAAGAGCCAAGGATGCACCCCGGCCCAGCAGGAGCCACTCTGTGGCCCGAGCATCCCGTCAGCAGATTTGGGGGCCGCTATGAGGCGCCGCTGCGGGAGACTTTCGGCAAAGCTGGTTTTACTTTCTGTGCTCAACTGTCTTCCATTTAGCGAGATGGATGGCCCTCCCTGGCATGTGTCCTGTGTCCCTGTCTCCTGTCCTTTCGGTGTAAGAGCGTCTCCAGGGGCCTCCGAAGCCCCCGCACCTCCACTCTGGCTCTTCGTAGTTTCTTCTTACTTCCGTCCATGAGATTCTTTCAAGTGAACTGCACTTTTTTCTTCTAGACCTCAACATCCCTTTCTTCAGAGGAAAAGGGCAAAAAGACCAAGAAAAGAACCAGGAGGCGGAGAACCAGAGGTGAAGGGAAGAAGGAGTCCGAAGACGAGTGTTTCCGCTGTGGGGATGGCGGCCAGCTGGTGCTGTGTGACCGCAAGTCCTGTACCAAGGCCTACCACCTGTCGTGCCTGGGCCTGGGCAAGCGGCCCTTCGGTGGGTGAGCGGGCCCCCTGGCAGCCTTTGGGGGTCCCTGTCGATGGCTCTCCTCTCCCGGTCACAGATTCGCTGGTGACTCAGGTAGTGAGGCCCGGCCCGGGGGGGTCTGCACAGGGGGTCAGGGTCCGCGGTGCGAATGGTCGTGGAACCTCTGAGGCTGCCCCGAGCGCAGGCCACACTAGAGCTGACGGCCCGGGAGGAGGGAACAGGCCGGGAGGGGACAAGCGGTAGGCTCTGCCTTGCGCTTTCAACCTCGTTTCGGAGAGATCATAGGCGCCACTGTGAAAACGTCCACAGAAGAAATGTCTCAGAAGAAAAACGGGCCTTTAGCCAGAGAAACTGAAAACCTATAAAAGGAAAACTCCGACGTGTTTGAGTGTAAAAAAAAGTAATTATGACAGAGCACGATTTCGTAGGCAAATGGGAAAGCTCTTTGCGGGAGGTGTGCTGGTGACCCGTACACACTAACGTCAGGAAGACCGTGGTCCAGGCCACAGCGAGGTCACGGGAGAGAAGTCGGCGTGTCAGCTGGGCCACCAGAGCGCTGCCTCCTCCGTGCGCAGGGTGGCAGCCTGGGACTCGGTGCGCGCGCCCTCCGCCAGGCCCTCCGCCAGGCCTGCCCGCCTTCGCTTCTCTGTACGTTTTCACAGCTCGATAGGAAGCAGTGTCTTGTCTGAATTTGTGTCTGTCTCACTGGATGGTCTTAAAATTGGTTTTCAACCACGAAGAGGTTAGAAGTTGTTCGGTTCTGTCACTTCTGTTAATTTGTCGTGTTTCATTGCAGGGAAGTGGGAATGTCCTTGGCATCATTGTGACGTGTGTGGCAAACCTTCCACTTTGTTTTGCCACTTTTGCCCCAATTCGTTTTGCAAGGAACACCAGGACGGGCCAGCCTTCAGCTCCACCCAGGACGGGCGGTCCTACTGCTGCGAGCACGACCTGGGGGCAGAGTCGGCTCGAAGCGCCAAGACTGAGAAACCCTTTCCGGAACCCACCAAGTCCAAGGGGAAGAGGAAGAGAAGAAGGTGCTGGCGGAGAGTCATGGAAGGCAAATAGCGCCAGGCAGCGGCTCGGCCAGATCCAAGGGTAGAGGGCCACGCGGGGGACTGGCCCGGAGGACCCAGCCGTGTAGGCCTCCTGGCGGGGGGTAGGGGGGGAGCGCCTGTCCACCACTGAGCCATCCTCAGCAGCGCCCGCTGCGTCTGCACTGACGACCCGTCTGGGCCGCGAGGTTCAGAAGGTTCCCGGACACACAAGCCTTACTACACAGCATTACAGCTACACTTGAATTTCTGAGAATGTCAAGGTCCCCTCCCATTCTATTTTTGTAGGTTAAAGTTATAATTGAAAATTAATTGGCATATGAAATGTTTCTATCTCACCCAAAATGTAGAGAGTAGTATTTTTCTAAAGGATCACTATTATCTCTTTAATCTTAACAATGTTACTTGGCCTGCTTACCTGTCTTCATCACTCAGGAGAGACCAGGGTGGGGCCTGGGCAAGGACTCAGACCCTGGATTCCCTGGAAACCATGATTTTGATCATTATTTTGCTCATATGAAACAGCTGTATGATTTTTTTTTTTTTTGTACTAATGTGAAATTTTTCCTCAAAATGCTTCTTTTCCATCCTAGTGAGAAGCCGGCCCCAGGAGCAGTGATAGTGGTAGCGTTGTTGTAAGATGCCCCCGTAGTTTGTTCTGACGTGGATCTGGACTGAGTGGCGCCACCACGTCGGCCTCCCAAGTGTGGGGTCCGCGCGGCCCAGCCCCTCCCGACCAGGCCGGGGCTGGCGCTTCTCACCTGCCTGTCTCCTGAACGCACTCGGTTCTTGCCAACATTTGGGGGAAGACTTTGTATATTTTTTTCATTTGGCTTTTCTCTACCAGTTTCTGGCTTTTATTCTCAATATATTTTTGCTAAACTTGTTTCACAAATTACCACCGACTGAAATGTGTATTTACTGATGCGGCCCCGAGTTGTCCCAGCGAAAGGAGCGGAACTCGGTAGTGAGTTTGTGTCAAGAGAGGAGTTCGTGAAAATGGCTCTGTAGGAGCTGTGGTGTGCCCTGTGGAACTGCAGGTGACAGTTGGGTGCAGGGCAGGTGCTCGCCACCCTGGGGACCCAGAGCACGTGGGAGACGTGCATTTCCAAAAAATGTTCCCTCAGGGTCTGAGGAGAGACCCAGAGTTTAGAACTGTTCCCTCTAGTTACTGCCATTGAGTCATACGTGTGGGTCTGTTCGTGGAAAACGTGCTCAGCTGGGACACGCCGTGGAGAAGCGCTCGCGCCGGGGCTCCGGGCCTGTACCACGGGCGCAGCAGCGGGCGGGCGTCCGGCCTGAGTTTCCCCGGGAGATGGCCACTAACTTTCACTTATTAGAAGGCCCAGCCCCACAAAGTGAGAAGCTGCTGGGAATATGAAGTTGTCTTCTCTCTTGGAGTTCCTCTTGACTGTGGGGAGTCCGGAGCGCCCCGAGGGCAGGGGTCCCGTCAGACCACCCGTGTGCCCTCCGCGGGGACTGCAGTCTCGGTGCTTGCAATGGGAGGGAAGGGGATACTCAGCGGCAAACGCTGTTTTCTGCTCTTTCTTCTTAAGATAACCTAAGGAGGACACGTATCCTGCAGAGAAGTATACACAGCCCTTCTTGAAAACTGCTCCTGAGGTCTCCTGCTCCTTGCACAATTGCAGGATGTCCTTGGACCCAGAGCCCTGTTCACGGCTTCTCCATGGTTCTGTGGCATGAGCTCTTGGGGGTGGTGGTCTCTGCCAGGTTCTGACCACAGGGAAGAATCTGCTGCTGGTGTGAGGCTCCCTGGTGTCCGCAGGTCCGCGCCTCCCCCAGCACTAACAGCAGAGTTTTACCGACTGTGGCGGTCCCTTTGGTGCCTCTCCTACCGCCGTCCTGGAGAAAGGAGCCATACACGGCGACCCAGGAAACATGGGATCTTGATCATCAGTTGACTCCTGCATGTGGCTCAGGTGACCTCTGGAAATGCACTTGCTTTGGTAAGACACGGGGACTGGGCGGGGGGGGGTTCAGTTTAGAACTCTAATTTCTCTCAAATCGTCCTAAGAAAATACTGGATTGATGTATAGATTTATGCTCCTTATTCTCTGAACAACTTGGAAGGCTGTTCCAGCAACGGGTCCGGCGGCGCTCCTACACCCTCGCGCTCTGGGCCAGGGCCCGAGGCCGCGGGGTCCCTGCAGGAGTCCGCTCTTCAGAGCCCGGGGCCTGGGGTGCGGGCCACGCACCTTGCTTGTCCTTTCCCACCAGCGAAGGGACTTCTGCCGAAGTCAGACCATCAGACTGGGCTTGCAGTGCACTTTGGGGAGCAGATTAACTTATTTTTGTATTTGACGTAGTAAAAAATCTTGTGATTTTTTTGAGTCACTTTGATATTTTCAAAATCTACGATCTTTCTGAAGGAAATACTGGAAAAATTATTTTAAATATGGTTATCCTCTTTCCAAAAACTGTTGAACTAATGAGCAAATAACACTAACTTTGAAAAATCTCTAGAAAACTGGTTTATAAATCAGTACAACAAGGCTGCAGCATGGCGGCTGAGCGCCAAGGGCTCTCCCATGGGGGCCAACGCGCTTCGCTCCGAGTCAGAGGGAGAGCTCGTGTAGGGGATTTGGTCTTTCTGAACATCAGCTTCAGTCCTTTGTCATGAACACGAAGCAGAAACAAAACGAAAATTGCCCCAACATCTCCGGATTCCTCCGCATCAGGAACGGCCGGCACTGTGGCCCCGGAGGGTGAGGTCGCGCCTGTCCGTGCCAGCACTGGTCTCCGGGTGTGGGGCCCGGGGACGTGTCCACCCTGGCACTCATGACACGCGACCACTAGGGGAATCGAGTGTGGCGCCCATGGAGCACGGGGGAGACTCCATTTGCCCCGTCCCGCAAGGAGCCGCGCGCAACACCCTGCCTCCCGGGCCTCCCATACGCTCAGGTCTGCGCTTCGGATGCCTCGAGTTGTGATCCTGATCACACAAACCACGGGGTGTGTGTAGTGCCCACCTTCCAGAACTACCGTATTTCCGGGAATTAAAGATAAGCCTGTTTTGACGAAAATTAACACAAATGACTGTTGCCAAATTCTCGATCCTCCGAGCAGCATGGTGTTGGGTGTTAGTCACTAGAGTGAATTGCTCATGGGCGTCGTGGTGTCCGCCGTACCCTGTTGAGATGTGAAACGCCCTGTCAGAAATTAAATATGAACTGAAACGGTCTGTCGGTGTCGGAGCTTCCTACAGGATGAGGTCAGGCTCCTTTTAGGAACACTCGGTGCTCTCACTGGTCTGGATAGACTTAAAAACTTGAAATTCCTGCTGGGGGGTAACAGACTGAACTGTAGACGTGAGAACTGCCAGTCAGGGGAAAATAGCATTTAAAGTGGGACATTGTGTTTGGAAAACTGTATATGAGTATTTTTGTATTAAAATTTTTTTAAAGGCTTTTTTTCTTAAACTTATTGTATATGGGGTTGCATTTTGAAGTCTGGGACTTTTTCCCACTTTTCCAGTTCCTTTGGCACCTGGCACAGCCCTGACATGCCCCCGTCCCCCGATTGCCGTCCTGCTCGCGACTTGCCAGGGAGAGGCTGACGGGGCCTCGGGAGGTTCAGCCAATACCAAAGTAAGTGGGGCTCTCCTTCTGGAAACATGCCCCCCCCCCCCGGGGTAAATAATTTGATTACCAAAAATCCCCATTGAGAGAGAAATGGTCAGGAGTCAGCTGCCGACTCTTCTCAGCTGGTGTTCACTCAGCTCCAGGTCCTCTGTCTTCTCCGATAAAGAGCCTCTGGCCGTGTCAGCGGGGGGTGACTGTCCTGCGGCCCCCACCAGCCCCCACCCCCGAGAGGGCCTGGAGCCCTGGAGCAGAGAGGCCAGGCTGGCCCAAAACACAGCTCCGGGGCTTTCTTTAGAAAAGCTATACTTTAATTACTTGGATCGTTTGTACAATGAAAACAGGCACCAGAAGACTGGTCTCAATGCTCACAACCATACAAAAGACAAATACAAAACCTGCGCATGGCGTGTGCAGCCCGGCGTCTCCCGCTCCGGGGCACGTGGCAGGCCGTCCCCACCCCGTTCTCAACTGTGCTGGGCCTCACTTTGGTCCCCTCAACCTCGTGGGACGGGAAGAGCGGCGCACTAGCAAGGAAGAGCCCTCCCTCGTGGTCAGTGGAATTTAAGAAAAAAATTAAAAAAAAAGATAAAAGTCTAACAGGCAGAGCTGTCGCTAAAATTAGGAAGTTATAAGTTTTTTGGTTAACTTTAACATTCAAAAATGCAATATTGAATCCAAAAAAGTATCTGAAATCACACAAAAGGTAACCCATATTAAAATTTAAAAAATAAGTCCAGAACACCCCCAAGAAATGAACCTAAAAGCTTCCGTGGGCTGGGGCTCGGCAGCAGTCGTGGGCCGGTCACGGGTCGTCCCTCAGCCCCGCAGTGAAGGTGGGCGGGGGCGGGGGGGGCCCTAGGACACATTGGCCATGGGCTTGTACTTCTTGAAGCGCGTCCACTGGCCTGTGGCATAGTTCATCTCGAACACGGTGTCCACCAGCATGGTGGTGCTGCCCTGGCCATCCGACTTGGGCAGGTCCTCCGTGTGCTCGCTGAGCTTGATCTGGATCACGTCGCCCTGCTCCTGGCACGGGTTCTCTGTGGAGGGCAGGGGCTGCTGGGCGGGGCACTGGGGGGTGGGGGTGGGTGGGGGGCGGGGAACCCGTTCCCCCCACCCTGCGGGGGGGGGGGCCCTCATCCCCCCACCCCGGCGGGGCCGGCCGTGCACACCCACCTCGGGAACCGGCCATGAAGCCCAGGATGAGGGCCTTCTCGGGCCGCGTGACTTTGTTGGCCGTCTTGAACATCTCCTGCGCAGCGAACATCTGCTCTCTCTGCAAGCATGGGGAGAGGGGGTGTGGGTACCCGGGCCCACCCAGCACCCCTGCCCGTGTCCACCTGGAGGCCCCTGCCAGGCACTCTCCAGGTGTGGGTGGCTGAGGCCACACGCCCTTCCTGGTGGCTCTCGCCTGTCACCTAAGGCACACCTACCGTGAGCGACAGGTTCTTCTTGGGCTGCTGCTGGGCAGGGGGCTGGGTCTGTGGGGTGACCATGGCCACCGGAGGTGTCTGGGCGGCCGGGGTGACGGCTGGAGGTGTGGTGGGCGTCAGCGGTGAGGTGGGTGTCGAAGGCGCAGGTGCGGCTGGGCTCGGGCCGCTGTTGTACATGGGGGCCCTCTGCTTGAACTGCGCTGGCAGCGCGGGGCTGGGGGCACTGGGCTCCTCGGGCGGCCGGCTAGCCTGCAGGCCAGCTTCCCGAGAAGACGGTGCTGTAGGCAGAGCAAGATCTGGTGAGGGGGCCGGCCGGGCCCGGGGACCCCCGCCCCCACCCCACCCCCCTCGGGAAAGTGGGGGGCAGGCTCTGCCCCACCTCCCAGGCCCTGACCACTCGACCCTGCTTGCCCTGAGACCTCAACTCCGGGTCCGCACGGCGGGGGGCGGCGGGGGGGGGAACAGGGACACCCCCCCCCCCCCCACCTTGGAGCCAAAGGTCTCCGGCTTCTCTAGGCCGGCAGACGAGATGCGCGGCCCGGGGCCCCCCGCCCAAGGCCCTGGTAAAACAGGAAGGCCGCTGCCTCCAGCCCGATGAGGCCACTTGCGCTCCCGGGACCAAGCTCCTGGTGGGCAAAGCCAAGCCCAGTGGAGTGAGAGCCCCAGAGGCGAGGCCATCACCCCGGATCCTCCTCTGCTTCAGAGAGGCTGGGACCGTGAGGGGACCCCTGGGCCCCGAGGCGCGGTCAGCCAGGCCACCCCCCTCCCCCAGCAGACCGCGCTCCCGCCGCAGTACGCTAAGGGGCCGCTGCCTGTTTGCCCCCAGAAAAGGCGGAGCAGGTGAAAACTTTGGGTTCGTTCCTGGAAACTCGCGCCAGCAGGTCAGCACCAGCAACGGCTCAGGAAGGAGGACACAGCAGCCCCGTGGCAGCGAGTCCGAGTCCGAGGCCGCTCCGTCCCACCCCAGCGCGCGGGCGGGGAGCTCACCTGCCGGGCTCTCGGAGCTGGGGACGTAGGACGAGGCCGGGACCGCGCTGGGTGTGGCAGGCAGGTAGCTCGTGGACGGCAGTGCCGGCTCGCTGTTCAGGGACCCGAGTTTCTGGAACACAGAGTTTACAGTCCCTCCTGGAGGCGGGGGGTGGGGGGGGCGCCCAGGGCTGGCTCCAGCGTGAGCCTCCACCCCCAACCCTGGGGCAGGACAGCGGGCTCCGCTCCCCTCAGGGCGGGACTGCCCCCATCTGCTTAGGGAGCTTCTCAAAGCAGCCGCCGCTCGGGAGAGAAGTTGCTCGAGGTCCCCCCTTACCACAAAGCCAACGATAAAGGGAAGACTCCCTCGTTGTAGGAAATGAGGGAACAGCCCCGCAACAGGAAGAAACTAAGCCACTACCCAGAAACCACCCTGGCCCCGGGGCCCTTCTCCAGCCCTAGCCCGGGGCCTTGAACCCACGCGCTGCACGGTCCGTGGGGACGAGACTCCCAAGCAGCAGGCCCTGTCTGGCCGCTGACCTCCCCAGTCACGGGCAGGCCTCGAGCCCCACACGCAGGGCCGACGGCCAGCGCCTGCCCGCCCGCCCTCCCTCCCTTGCACCTGCAAGGCCGGCACTGCCACCTCCGCCGGACAGAGGGGAAACCGAGGCACAGCAGTGAGGGGACTCGCCAAGGAGCCCCCCCCCCCCCCCAGAGCACACGCAGCATGCGTGCGCGCAACCCTACTGCGATGTCCTCCCCCCGCCCCGGTCGGGGCCTCCGGCCGGCGCTGCCACCCACAGGGCACATCGTGTGGCTAACCAGCGGGCCGAGGGCGGCGCGCACGACGGCGCACGAGGGGCTGGGGGGGGCGGCAGGCGGGCCGTCGGGGACGCAGCCCCACCTGTGTGGACACCAGGCCAGCCGCGTAATCCGGGGTGGCGTTCTCCACCACGGTCTCCTCCTTGGCCGGCTTTTCCACCACTTCCGCATCTGCCAACAAAGCAGAGTCCTCGCCAGTGCCCCCGCCAGCGTGGCACCCCACGAGCGGGCCCCCGGGGTGCGGGAGGGGCCCCGTCAGCCGGCGGCCGGAAACACCTCGCTGAGCGTGCGCCTCAAACCCAAGTCTCCGGCAGAGCGCGCGGTGCGCTAGTTTCAGCGAAGCTCTGCCACGTGTGATCCCGGCTCCCCCGTTAAGGACCATCTCGTCACAACACACAGGCCACCGGTGGCACGAGAAACACGAGACGGACTGGTCGGGGGCGCGGGCCCGACCCGCACGGACCCTGCAGGGAGCCCCGCGGACGTACCGAGCGTCTTCCTCCTCCTCTTGGCCTCCCGGCCGGCGCCCACCATGTCCAGCTCAGAGATGTCGAGCAGCTGCCAGAACAGACAGAGGCCCGCCCGTGACTGCCGTGTGGGCGGCGCCGGGCCGCTCTGCTGAGGCCGCAGAGAACCGAGGGGAAGTGCCCACCTTCACTCCCCTCTCCTTGCGCAGCGGTGTCCTCGAGGGCGGGATGGGGGTCCGGTTCCCGGCAGCGCTGAAGACACTGGGGGCGGCGGGACTGCGGAAGGGCGCCTGCTTCGGGATGCCTTTGAGCGGGGCTGCGGAGAGGACAGCGCCCGTCGGTGGCTGCCTGAGGACGGGGCCGCCCCGCACGGCAGGGCTGCGGGCAGGGGCTTGTCTCCTGCCCCTTCCACGCTGTGCCGCAAGAAGCAGAGCCGCTCCGCCAGCCCCCTGGACGGGAGCGAGGCCCAGTGCCCTCCCTGCCCCCCACAAGCCTGTCAGGGGCTCAGCAGGCACGACCCCGATTCAAACGGACTGGCTGGGTCTCTGAGGGGGTGGGGGTGACGTCACCAGGGCACCAGCGACCCCGGGCATTAGGGGGTGAGGGGCCACCTCTCCGGGGAGCCAAGCGCTCAGGCGTCAAGTCAAAGAGCGAGGCCACAGGAAGTGATGACATCACAGCCAATCTATGACATTTTTGCCAAAAACACCAAAAAAAGATCCATGCCTACAGCCACCCACCCTAACACACCAGGACTCTCAGCCTAGCTTCCTTCTTGCCCCTCTCGGTGATGAGGACCGTTCACGGCTAGATCCCCAAACGCTCTGCAGACAGAATCCCCCCCGCCCCCCAAGGCTGGTCCCCAGGCTGTCGAAACGGACTCGCCTGACACACAGGGACGGTGCCTCCTGAACAGGGCCTGTCCCCGTCCCCGGGCGTCTGGCGCCTCCCCTCCGCCGCCTCCAGGACCCCATCTCAGCACTCAAACATGGACCCACGCTGCCATGCCACAGTGTGACGCGGGCGCAGGCACCGCCAGGACCAGAGAAGCACGCTGGACCTTGAACTGGACGCTGTGTCAAGGGCACAGTGACCACGCCACTGCCCCCAGGACCTCGCTGGGTGGGGCAGGCCCTACAGAACGGGGACCCCCCCCCCCGCCCAAGGCTTCCCTTTGGGCTCCGACAGGTGTGTGCATCTCAGATGACCCAGCTTCCCTGCTATTCGGTCGGCCCTGGGCCCTGGGCCGCGGGAGAATGGCCATTCTGCCCTCTTTGGGTTTTCTGTCCAGTGCCTTCTGGGGACAAGCCCCAGGGCAACCGGGTCTTCTGGTCACAGCATCTGTTCTGTTTGTGTGCAGGGCTGTTTCCAACCCTGAGGGAGGGGGGAGGTGCGGCCTGACAACACGAGTTGCAGGGGCGCCCCTCTCTCTCTGCCCACAGAGCAGCTCTGGCCGTGACCCACACCGACCCACACCCGCCTGTGTTCGCTACACAGAGAGGGAGGGAAACCAGCGTTTCCCTCAAATTCTGGTCTGGCTCCTCTTAGCATGTTCACACAAACTTCCAGGTGCTTCTGCAAGTGGAAAACCTGAACTCAACCCTGAGCTCTCTCGTCATTTCACGTGTTCCCTTCACTAACACACCTCAAGGCGCCTTCAGGGCCTGTGGCCGGCGCCGATCTCAACACTTAAATGACGCTGCTAACAAGGAAAGACCGTGACTTTGAGGCTGAGCCCCAGGTTCTGACAGGCCAGGGACAGCTCAGACCTGGGGCCGGCCCAGGAGCGTGCAGCCTTACTTGTGGTGTCCATCTTGCGGAGCAGCCCCCGGCCCTTGGCGTGGAAGGGCACCCCCGCGCTCCTCTTCAGCTGCTGGGCCGTCTCGGTGGCTGTAAAAGGGTTGCGTCAGGTGAGCCACGCGCCCTGCACCGCAGGGGCGCGACGCCTTACTAAATCTGGCTCCCGAAGAAGCCTGATCTGTATGCACTGTTACAGACACAGGGCCCGCTTTTCCTAAATAAGCATTCACGCATTCCCTGAGCAGCCCAGTCCGACTTCCAATGTCCTGTTTTCTGCTTAGCAAACCCTACTCTCAAGGAAGCAGAGCCAGGGGGGCAGAAAGAACCGCACTCCAGAGGCCCCAAGAGGGGCTTTCTGTCTCTCCGGTGGACCGGAGGGAGGCCCCATTGGCCCGGTGGAGCATGCCCACACAGGCGGTCACCGGGCAAGGTGTGCTGTTTCTCCTCACAGATGCATAAATATGAGGAAGGAAACGAGAATTTCCTGAGATGGCTCGGTGGGACGGGAGAAGGGGAAGGTGAACCGCGAGGTGGCGGGGGGGCGGGGGTGGCGCACCAACTCACCATGCGGGCACCGGGGCCTGAGCCTGCGCCCCCGTCCTGCCGGCTCCATGAAGCCACAGAGCAGCCCCGGACCCAGGACCCTAGCTTCTTGGCAATCAGGGCATTTATGTATACGGTTCATACCAAGTCCACAGCCATTCAAAATAAAAGCTAAATGAAATCTGAGTTTTGCCATTTGGTTGAAGGACTCCATTTCCTTGCCTTTTTATCTGGCAAATATCTTCCACATGCATTCGATAACACCACTACTTGAGAAAACATTAAATAAAATGGCCAAAAATCTTTAAGGTCAAAAGGACATCATCTGCAACTCCAGAAAAACACAAAATTCTAAGAGTGAGGGCCCAGCCTTTCAAAAAGCCCTCACGAGGCCACCTTTCTCACTGCCCACGTGACGTGGTTTGTAGATTTCATTTTTTGTAACAAAGATTAGACACTTTAACCTAAAAATTCTGAAGTTTCTAAAGCAGACTTCAGAACACGATTTAGCATAGCAGTGATAAATTTCTAAAAAAAAAAAAAAAAAACCCCAAAACTTTATGTAGCCACTGTCTTGAACGAAGTTTAGGTATCATAAAATCTAAAGGAACTCTAGAAATAAAAAGCACAGAGGAAGACAGAAGCGTGACCTGAGCCGTGGAGTCCCTAGCGCTGCTGGGCCTCCAGAGGCGGCCGGGGCGGGGGGGCACTCACATTTCTGCAGGAGCTCTGCCCTCAGCGTAGCGCTCTTCGGTTTCCTTTTTAACTGAAAATGTTTCACTGGGGGAGTGAGGGGTCCGGCGAGGGTCGTCAGGGCGTTTTTATTCAAGTACTGGCACTCCAGGGGCAGCATGGCGGATGCTTCACACTCGTTCACTGCTCATTCGAGAACCAACACAACACGTTAGGAGCTGCCAGGCCCTCACCTGGCCGTGGCTAGCACAGCTCATGTGAAAATGCGAACCGAAAATGCAGTCTCCCATTTATGGTCCTGGATCTTCCGCTTTGTTTTCAACACAGAAAACAAGTGCATGGACTCCCCAGAGGCTCCACTCCACCATCACCCAACAGTCAAGGCCGCCAACGCAGCTGGCGGTCAGACGGGTGGCCCAACCGCTACATCCTGGCTTGCCTGCTACTCGTCAGCCCGGGCACCACAGATGAACGTCAATACAACCATTTTTGGAGGGTGCTGTAAGCACCCTAAGGGCATCAGAAATGCTGAGACACGCCCCCAGCAGCAGGAAGGGAAAGTCTGTGGTGGTCACAGCCTGTGGTCGCTCCCGGCCCCTGCTGAATCCTGGCCCTCAGAAGCAGCACCCAGGCAGCTATCTGGCTCTGGGTGTTCACCCAGGAGTCTGAGCTCAGGAGAAACCCTGGGGGAAGGAGCTCAAACCCAGCCCCCACTCTTCCTGTGCACCCCTCCCCCATGCCAAACCCTCTAGGACCAGGTCCCCCAGCGGCCGAGGAGCCCACCTGCAGCTGAAGACAGAGCAGGCCCTTCCCACCCAAGAGATGTCACCCAGGTGGGCATGGACCTCGCTGGACCCTTGTCAAGCTAAGCACCAGGACAGAGACATCTTGGGTCTACTTCCCGGTGCTCCTGCAGCATCCGTGGAGCGTGTGGGCCATTAGAGATCAAGTGAAAACCGACAGTGTGACAGGGTAGTCACCTCGTAGGGGAGAAAGGGCTGTGTCAGGGGCCACCTGCAGGGAATGATGGTCCAGCCACTCGGCCTGCAGCAGCACGGGTTCCGTCTCTAAGGGGCACACCAGATCCAGTTCTCCAAATGAGGAGAGGAACCTGGGGAGGAACAGCCTGCCTCCTCCTCTATGTTCTTTCTGACCATTTGAGAATATTTCCTAAATGGTTTTCAGCTCACGTTCAAAACAACTGAACTGGTGATATTTTCAAGATGCATTTCTGAGCATCTACTCTGTGCCAAGGAATGTTCTAAGCTCTAGAGTGCATTGCAACCTGAAGGGGCAGAAGCCATGGCCTCAATGAGCTGAGCAGGGAGAGAGGGCACGTGAACGCGAAAACGGTGTGAAATCTCAGATACAGCAGCAAGTGCGGGGAGCAGCGGCCTGTCCTGAGCTCTGTCTGGCTAGAAGCTGGGGGGCAGCGTCCAGGGCGGCAGGGGCGGGCTGTGTACACAGCGCGCAGGCACAAAATGCAACATTCTAGACGCCAAATTCACTCCAGAAAAAGAGGTTTAAAGGAAGACCTGTTTCCCTCCTCCCAGCATAAAACACACACACAAATACCCTTTTCTCTAAGTTCTCCTAAAATATCTTGAACGTTGGGATTCTGCTCTTCGAGGTCAAGGTTAAGCGAGCCTGTGTCGGGAAAGGACTTCAGGATGTCAGCTACCATGAGAACCCAGGGGTCCGAGTCCAGGGTGGCCAGCTGGATAATCTCCGCCAGGGCACCTTTCATCTGCCGAGAAAGGAGAGACAGTAGTCCTGAGCGGGGGGCCCCCAAGAGACACCACCCCTGCCCACCCCTCCCAGGAACACCCCCCCCACCACCACCACTCTGACACGCGCCAGCGCCTTGCTCAGGATGGTAGGACGGAGTGGGGCAGAAGCCAGCGTCTGTGCACCTTCGTTTTTAAACAGAGGGGAGCCCCCTCTGCACCCCGCTGTAGCTTCTGCGGGGCACACGACAGCATCCCACCTCTACAGCAACTGCCTCCACGCCCCATCCTCTCGGGAGCCTGCGGGCTCTCCTTCCTCTGTGCCCCCCACCCACGGCCATCCCACTTCCCCGGGCTGCCACAGCCTCTGCCAGCTTGCGACTCCCACTCACAGTGATGCCCCCACCTGGGCCAGTTGCCTGCCCACCCTCCCCTGGGGGGCCGCATCTCCCCACAGCCTCCGAGATGGCTCCCAGAGGCACCCAGGCCCCTCGTGTGCCCAAACAACAGCAGACGGGAAGGCTGTCCAAAGACGGGCAACTGCCTTTGAGTGCATGCTACCCAGAACCTATGGCAGGCCACCAACACCCCTGCTTAGGAAACCTGCTGATGGGGAAATTTCGGGATGGGGAGGCCGGCCCACAGTCCTGGGAGCACTGACGTAGGTGGCCCAGCCACGCTCAGCAGAACAGAGGGCTGGGGAAGGGGCAGAAGGCGGCGCACAGCTCTGGCTGTGTGACCCCCCCCCCCCCCGCCCTGTCACGCCACCTCTCCGGAATGGGCCAGAGCCCGGGGAGGCCCAGAGCTCCTTTCCATTCCTCAGATGTGAGATTCGTCACTCCTGGCCTGACGGTGTCACCACACCCAAGTGCACGTCGGGTCCCACCCACCAGGGGAGAGGCACCCCTGCCCGGAGCTCAAAGCTCCGATTCTGACACTGGGCGCCCCCTGTCGGCCACACACAGGACCGGGCGCCAGTGGACGGGTTCTAAAGGCCGTCTCTTGAAAGATGCAGAAGTATGTTCTTTTCATGGCAAAAACTGTAAACGTTTATTTTTTAACATCTGTGGTGGGGGGCGTTTTATTGTTATAGAAGAATGGCCCCACCCACCACCTTCCCCCTTTTCTTTAGCTGAGCTATAAGCTCTATTCTACATTAAAAACAAAAAGGCACAAAATGAAAATTTAAACAATTTTGCTTGTCTCTTACTACAGAGTTAAGGATAAAAACAGGTCTCAGGCAAACTAAAATTATATATAAAAAAATTACTCCTATCTAAATGTGTCTTCAGTGGCTCAGTAAGATGACAGGTTCCACCGTCAACGATCACCCCCAAAGCACTGAGAACAAGAAACACAGACTGTGTATGTGAGGAAAGTCCTGAGCGCCCATACTCGCAGAGGACAACGCAGGAAGGGAGAGGCCACAAAGGTGATGTGGGCCCCACGGGCCGGCACACCTCACACACCCGGGAGACCAGCATCAAAAACGTGGGCAGCAATCAATGTTGGCAAAGGGGCAGAGAGACTGGAGCCCTCTGGACACACCGCTGGGCACGTAGCACTGGGAGCCGGGCTGGCGGTTCCTCAAAGAGATGAGCATGGAGACCAAGCAGCTGCAGTGGATCCTACGGGGCAGTGGAAAAAATGAGGCCACCACACACGCACCGATACAGAAGCCTCCCAAGATGAGATTTACAATGAACCAGACCCTCTAACAACCTACCCGTTCTATAGACCCCGAGTCTCTCCCGAGAGCCACAAAAGGTGGGGTGTTAGGGACACAGACACAAGCAAGACATAAGACCTGATCTCAAAACGCTCACAAGTGAGCACAAGATAAACAGAGAATCCACTTGTGTTCACGAAAGCCTACTGTTTTGGGGCACCTGGGTGGCTCAGTCGTTGGGCATCTGCCTTCGGCTCAGGTCATGATCCCAGGGTCCTGGGATCGAGCCCCACATCGGGCTCCCTGCTCCGCGGGAAGCCTGCTTCTCCCTCTCCCACTCCCCCTGCTTGTGTTCCCTCTCGCTGTGTCTCTCTCTGTCAAATAAATAAAATCTAAAAAACAAAAACAAAAAAACCCCACTAAATCTTCAACAAGAATCCTACATTCAGCCATGTTTTCATGGTAGGCTTTCACTGGGTTTCTGGGGGGACACAGATGCTTGAATAAGAAGCTTCCAGTTCGGGCGCCTGGGTGGCTCAGTTGGTTAAGCGACTGCCTTTGGCTCAGGTCATGATCCTGGAGTCCCGGGATCGAGTCCCGCATCAGGCTCCCTGCTCAGCAGGGAGTCTGCTTCTCCTGCTTCTCCCTCTGACCCTCTTCCCTCTCGTGCTATCTCTCATTCTCTCTCTCAAATAAATAAATAAAATCTTTAAAAAAAAAAAAAAAGAAGCTTCCAGTTCGGGCGCCTGGGTGGCTCAGTTGGTTAAGCGACTGCCTTCGGCTCAGGTCATGATCCTGGAGTCCCGGGATCAAGTCCCACATCGGGCTTCCTGCTCGGCGGGGAGTCTGCTTCTCCCTCTGACCCTCTTCCCTCTCGTGCTCTCTATCTCTCATTCTCTCTCTCTCAAATAAATAAATAAAATCTTTAAAAAAAAAAAAAAGAAGCTTCCAGTTCTTGCAAGAGGGCAACCTGGCATGGGCCACTGGAACATCGCATGCCCTCACAGGTGTGTGTGCTCACAGGCTCTCCCTCTCTCTCTCTCTCTCTCTCTCACACACACACACACACCACACACAAATCCCTGAGAAAAAAAGTTGGCCTGCATCTAAATGCATGGTTGGAGACAGATCTGGGACTCTGAGGAAAATAAAACTGGCTTCCAATCTCACAGCATTAAAGACCCATTAGTGAAATGAGAGAGGCACATATAACAGCTTCTTAAAACTTCAAAAGCACAAACCATAAACCAAAAAATTTATTACTGTGTATTAAAATGAAAGATTTCTGTTCAGTGAAGGGCAAACGAAAAAGTTAACAGACAGGTAACAGAATGGCAGATGCAATCTGTAATGTTCAAAACCAGCAGTGTTTACTATCCAAAATATACAGAGTCCCTGCAAATCAACAAGACAGCAACCCCAATAGAAACAAAGGCAGATGCTATTCTTTTTTTTAAGATTTTATTTATTTATTTGTCAGAGAGAGAGGGAACACAAGCAGGGAGAGAGCCAGAGGGAGAAGCAGGCTCCCCGCTGAGCCGGGAGCCCGATGCGGGGCTCGATCCCAGGACCCCGGGATCGTGACCTGAGCCGAAGGCAGATGCTTCACCGACTGAGCCCCCCAGGCGCCCCGAAGGCAGATGCTGTTCACAGGCAATGAATAAGGCAGAAGTTTGAGAAGGCAGCGAACACAGGAACAGCAGCCTCAAATGAACACAAGGTAGCACTTTCCAACCACCTGATCCACAAAAACAGAAAAGTGGACGGACCCGAGGGGGAAGGGTGGGGGCCCAAGCGCACACTGCAGGTGGCAGTGAGGGTGGCACCATGTCACCATTTAAGCAGCTATGTTCTACGACCCAACATTCCCACCCCTGGGCGCAGATCCCAAAGAAACCTTCACAGTGACCCCTGGGTAAGATAAGAAGCTCTGTGCTGCGGCACTACTTGTCATAGCCGGGCTGGAGAGCGGTGTGCACAGGGACACCAAGCATGGGGGCGCAGCGTAGCAGACCCGGAGTCTGCCCGTCTTCTGCGGGGGGCCTGACAGTGCCTACTGAGGGCTTGCGGGCCACGTCAAAAAAAAAAAAAAAGGAATGACAGACACAGCTTTGAACAATCCCTTTACTAACGTGCAAACGTTCTTAGCTCACAGGCCTTACGAACAGGTCACAGCCAAGTTTGCCAACCCTGGGATTAGATGAAGAGCAACATGGGTGAATCTTGAAAATAATGTTTTGTTTAAAAACTCTGACTTAAGTACATAGACAATATAATTTACATCAACTAAAAATAATATGCTCTGGGTGCCTGGGTGGCTCAGTCGGTTAAGCGACTGCCTTCAGCTCAGGTCACGATCCTGGAGTCTCGGGATCGAGCCCCGCATCGGGCTCCCTGCTCAGCGGGGAGTCTGCTTCTCCCTCTCCCGCTCCCCCCTCTTGTGCGCTCTCTCTCTCTCTCTCAAATAAATAAATAAAATCTTTAAAAAAAATATATATGCCCTGAAGGATGTGAACAGGTTCTCTACCAAAGAAGATTTGCGGTACGAGCCTGACGAGAGATGCTCGGCGTCGTTAGTGACTATGGAACACTGAGCCCTAGGACAGTGCCTGAGAGGGCAAGGACACCACCAAACGGAGAGCGTGGCAGCTGGAGCCCTGGCCACTGCCAGAGGGAAGGTAACACGAGACCGCCACCTTGGAGAGCAGCCCCCCAGTTTCTTTAGAAGTGAAATACAGAGGGGTGCCTGGGGGGGCGCAGTCGGTTAAGCATCCGACTCTTGGTTTCGGCTCAGGTGCCGATCTCAGGGTCGTGGGATCCAGCCCGAGGCAAGCTCTGAGCTCAGCAGGAGTCTGCTGGAGATTCTCTCTCTCTTCCCCTCCCCAAGTACTCTCTCTCAAATAAATAATTCTTTTTTTAAAAAAAGGGAAGTGAAACACACACCTAGCACCTAGCTACCCATCTCCTGTGTGTTTCCCCTGGAGAATGACAGTCCACACGAGGAGATACCCGTTTCTGGAGCATGTCCACACGGAGGCAGCCTACTCAGCAGTCAAAGTTAAGAACTATAGGGGGCGCCTGGCCGGCTCCGCCGGAGCACGCAGCTCTTGATCTCAGGGTCATGAGTTTGAGCTCAGGCTGAATGTAGAGATTATTTAAATAAACTTTAAAAAAAAAAGTTAAGAGCTAGGGTGCCTAGGTGGCTCAATCGGTTAAGTGGCTACCTCTGGCTCAGGTCATGATCCCGGGGTCCTGGGATCGAGTACCCTTACCGGGCTCCTTGCTCAGCGGGAGCCTGCTTCTCCTTCTGCCTCTCCCCCTGCTTGTTTGTTCTTTCTCTCTGATCAATCAATAAATAAAAATCTTCAAAAAAAGTTATGAGCTATTAGTACACATGGACACATGGGTTAATCTTAAAATTATGATGTTAAGTGAGAGAAGCCAGACCAAAAACATCACTCTGTATGATTCCATGAAATAATACTCTAGGAAATGTGAACTAATCTACAGTGACAGAAGCAGATGCACAGGAGAGGGACAGGAGACCCAGGTGGTGATCCTTCTCTGTGCTAGTTTACAGGTGTGCAGAGGTCACATCACACGCATTAAATACAGGCAGTTTAGGTCAATTACACCTAAAAGCAATACACACACTTTTAAAGGACACATGCAAAAAGACACATGTTAAACAGAACTGGGGCGCCTGGGTGGCTCAGTGAAATGTCTGCCTTCTGCTCAGGTCATGATCCCGGGCTCCTGCTCAGCAGGGAGCCTGCTTTTCCCTCTCCCTCTGCCCCCACTCCCTCTCCCTTCCCCTGCTTGTGCACACACGCTCGCTCTCAAAGAAATACATAAAATCTTTAAAATAAATAACGAGAAGAGAACGGTTGGTGCCTGCGGAAATGTGGGAGCAGAACGTGGGGGTAAAAGTAAGTGCCACAGCACAGACTCCGTAGGAAGGAAGAAGGAGTCAGTAAACAGTTTAACCACAGACGAAGGAAGGGATGGGGTGGTAAGTTAGACACTATCCAGACCATAAGAAAGAAAGGAAACCACTAGAAACTGCACAAGGGAGACATTCGGCTCAGGAGACAGAGGGAAATCCCACATGCACCTCCTTGGAGAAGCAGACAACAAGGGAGAGAAACTGAGGTATAGGCAATTATGTGACGGGATAACTGCTGAGATTTTCTAGAATAGACGGAAGATACCTGTAATTTCAAAAAGCCCACCAAAACATGCCATAGGAAAATGCAGGACTACAGAGTGACCCAGTGTCCTGGGCCAACGCTCTGAGGCCATCAGGGGGAAGCCTACAACCTGATGCAGGCTCCTGCTTGCTGTGGGATGGAGCTGCACCCCACAGGCAGAAAAGAAACAACAGAGGTGCTGGATGGGGGCGGGGGGGGGGGCATGGCAGCAGAGTTGAGGTAAAATGTTAATGAAGTGGTGAGTCTGTGTGTCAGAAGGTCTGTGTCAGAACCGTGACGTGCACCTGGGTGCAGCGTCCTTGAACACAACACAGGTGAGAGCGAGGCTGTCACGTCCACACGTTCCTATCCGACTTTCCGCCCCTGACTTGGAAAGTGAGGCTGTTTCTCTGTGTCTAAGCGTCAGATCCTCCAAGTAAAAGCGGGACATTTCATTCTTGTGAAGATGATTTCAAGCAGCAAAGTTTCCGAGCTGTCATTTTGGACAGTGGGTTCTCGGTGAATAAGAGCCACAGTGAGTAAAGGGTGCGCTATGACCACCCTCCCAGCTGCAGTGTGACCTTGGGAGAAACTGCCTCTGGTTCACTCTGCAGCTGGTCTTATCTTTCTGATAGTCCAGCTGATGAGTCTACAGTTCCCCAGTCCCTGAGCACTGGCATCCCTAGGACTCCCCCTGGTCATCTCATGAGTTGGTTAATTTTGCATAATAAACAGTACCTCACGGCCACCTCTGCTTCCCCAGAACTTCCACTGGTGCCAATGTCAATGTCTTAGACCAAAGTGATCACCGGTTTTATCCAGTACCAGCATTTATTATTTCCTAAACACCCTTTCAAATATAGCCAAAACATCAAGTCACTATTTACCTTTTACGACACTTTGTAATTTAATTTAGCAAAACACCTCATGTACATTGTCTCCCAAAATCATTAGCCTACATTTTCAAGACATCATTCTTACTCCCCTAACCAGATAAAAATTCTTAGAGCAGGAGCCTCAACTGAATTCTGTACCCCTCACTAAATAAACCAAAGCAAGGGATCATTCAAATCTCTCTTACTCCTCCCAGGTATTAGCTAAGAACTGTTGTTTATTTAGCTTTTGAGAGGAACAGATACATCACAAAACAAGTAAACTGGTTTCAGGATTCCACTAAGAAACACAAGCTGTAGCAGATGCTATGATGGTTAATTTGACTGGGCCAGGGGTGACCAGACATCTGCTCAAACAGAAGTTCTAAGTATGTCTGGATGAGATTAATATCTCAATTGGTAGACTCAGTAAAGCAGACTGCCCTCCCTAATGTGGGTGGGCCTCATTCACTCCACTGAAGACACAACTCCAGCTTGACTGAACTGGAACACGGGTCTTTCCCAGTCTTCAGATATGGACGAAACACTCATTCTTCTTGGGACTCCAGCTTGCTGGCTTTCTAACTAGCACTACACATCAGCTCTCTTGGGTCTCAAGCATGCTGGCTGCAGATCTCAGGACTTCCTAAATTCCATAATCATGTAAGCCAATTCCTTTCCATAAAAGCCACCCCCCCATATATGGCATATATAGGTATTTATAGGGCACACACACACACACACACACACATGCACGCACGTGGACACACCCTACTGGTTCTGTTTCTCTAGAGAACTCTGTCTCACACAGTGTGGAACACATCTAGCCCAGTTATCTAGTCCCCCTGTATCTATGGTCCTATGTAGAAAACCTTAATCTTTAGAATAACATCCCAAAAGTATCAGACCCTTAAATAACTTAAGAAAGATAACTAAGTGAATTAAGATGTTTTAAAAATTTTCTTGGGGCACCTCGCTGGCTCAGTTGGTAGAGCATGTGACTCTCAATCTTGCGGTGGTGAGTTTGAGTCCCACACTGGGTGTAGAGATTACTTAAAAATAAAATATAGGGGCTCCCGGGTGGCTCAATTGGTTAAGTTCTGCCTTCGGCTCAGGTCATGATCCCAGGGTCCTGGAATCGAGCCCCGCATCGGGCTCTCTGCTCAGCGGAGTATCTGCTTCTCCCTCTCCCTCTGCCTGCTGTTCCGCCTGCCTGTGTGCCCTCTCTCTGTCAAACAAATAAAATCTAAAAAAAATAAAATAAAAAATATTAAGAAAAGAAAAAATTTTCTTAACACCAAGAAAATAAAAATGCTTTTCAGAAAAGTAAACTACCCAGAATTACCTAATTGTTTTTCAATCCAGCTAGTAAGTTCTTAATTATAACTTCTTATAATACGGAGGTGCCTGGCTGGCTCAGCTGGTAGAGCACGTAACTCTTGGTCTTGGGGTCACTGAGTACAAGCCCCATGTTTGGTACAGAGCTTACTTAAAAGAAAATAAAAAATTCTTATAATATGGACAAAGTCCCAGAACTACATATATTGATATATATCAATGAAAAAAGCTGATATAGGGGCGCCTGGGTGGCTCAGTTGGTTAAGCGACTGCCTTCGGCTCAGGTCATGATCCTGGAGTCCCAGGATCGAGTCCCGCATCGGGCTCCCTGCTTGGCAGGGAGTCTGCTTCTCCCTCTGACCCTATCCCCTCTGATGTGCTCTCTCTCTTTCTCTCTCTCTCAAATAAATAAATAAAATCTTTAAAAAAAAAAAGAAAAAAGCTGATATATCTATATTAAAGCTGGACAAAAAAAGACTTTAAGGACAAAACATTACCACATATAGAAATCTCTATATAAAGATCCATGGTTCAGTTTACCAGGCAACTATAACAGTTCTAAATTTGCATATACCTAATAACATAGCCTCAAAATACATAAAGCAAAAGTTGATAAAACCATAAGGAATGACAAATCTATATCATAATAGAGATCAACATACGCCCCTAATTGATAAAATAGTTTTTTAAAAATCAGTAAGACTACAGTAGACCTATATAATACAATAAACAAATTGACATAATGAACTGTTGGGTTCATTGGGTAGTGGATCTCAAAACTAGAGATTAACATGCTTCTCAAGTTCAATCACAATGTTTACAACAACTGACTATATATTTCGCCATTAAGCAAATCTTAAATTTCAAACAACTAAAATATTGTACACTGTATTCTCTGACAAGTACTCAATTCAGCTAGAATTCACTAACAAAAACATAACTATAATCTCTCACTCTCCAATGTATGGAAACTAAGAAACAATTCTAAACTATACAGCATCAGTGAAGAAATCATCATAGAAATTAGGAAATACTGTGACTTAGTAATGAAAATGCCATTTATCAGAACTTGCAAGGATGCAGCTAATGCTGGGAGTAGAAGAAAATTTATGGCTTCACACATATATTTTAGGAAAAAAGCTAAAAAATGAAGTCGCACTCAATCTCCAACTTAAGAGATTAGAAAAAGAACAAAATAAAAAAGAAAGTAGAAGGAAAAAATAATGAAAGTGCAAAAAAGTAGTGAAACAGAAAACAAATACATAACAGAGAATATCAACAAAGCCAAAAGTTGGTACTTTGAAGTCTTAGAAAATTGACAAGTATCTGATGAATCAAGAAAAAGAAAAATGAGAGAAAAAAAATGAAAAAGGGAACATCACTGCACATGCTTCTGATATTAAGAAGATAAAAGGATATTAACTATGTTATGCTAATAAATTTGAAGTTTAAGTAGAAATGGCTAATCCTTTAAAAATATATATAACATTTAACCTTTACTTAAGACTATAAAACCAAAAAACAATACTCAAAAATCTTCCCACAAAGAAAATCCAGGTCCCCCATATGGTTTTATTACTAAGTTCTACCAAACATTAGCAAGAAATAATTTGATTATAAAACTTTCCAAAGAAAAGGAAAACAGAGGATACACTACAATCCCTTTTATAAGGGTAGCATAACTTCATACCCAAATCTGACAAGACAATATGAAAAAGTAAAATTAGAGGGGTGCCTGGCTGGTGCAGTCAGTTAAGCACCCTACTCTTGGTTTCAGCTCACGTTATGATCTCAGGGTCATGAGATCGAGCCCCACAGTGGGCTCTGTGCTCAGCACGGGGTCTGCTTGAGATTCTTTCTCCCTCTTTGTCTGCCCCTCCTGCTCATGCTCTCTCTAAAATAGATAAATAAATCTTAAAAAAAAAAAGATAAAGTAAAATTAGAGGTAAATTTCACCCATGAACATAAATATAAAATTCCTATACAAAATATCAGGACAACATAATCCAACAATATAAAATGGCTAAATTGGGGGCACCTGGGTGGCACAGTTGGTTGAGCCTCTGACTCTTTAGTTTCAGCTCAGGTCATGATCTTGGGGTCCTGGGATCAAGCCCCACATTGGGCTCTACACTCAGTGCAGAGTCTGCTTCAAACTGTCTCTCCCTCTGCCCCTTCCACCCCATGGTGTTCTCGCTCGCTCTCTCTCTCAAATAAATAAATAAATATTAATAAATAAATAAAAATAAAATGACTAAATTAGGTTTATACCTCAGGGATACAAAGTTGGTTTACACTTAATGCTATTCCATAAATATGGAGAATTACATGCCAATTGTAACAAATTAACCATTTGTTAAAACTCAAAACCCATTCATGTTCACACCACAGGATGGCTATATCAAAAAGACTGATGATAACAAAGGATGGGAAGGTGTGAGAAACTCGAACACTCAAAAATCACTCGTGTAAAATGTAAACATGCTAAGGCCACTGTGGAAAACAGTTTGGCAGTTCCTCAAAATAGTTATAATATGATCCAAGCAATTCTTCTTCTAGGCATATACCTGAGAATTGAAATCCAATGTCCACATTGAAAACACAGGTCTATAAAAACTTGTTATGAATTCTCACAGCAGCATTATTCATAATAGTTAAAAAGAGTAAACAACCCAAATGTCCATCAACTGACAAATAATTGATGAATAAAATGTGGTCTATCAATACAGTGGAATATCATTCAGTTACAAAAAAGGAATGAAATAGAAACATACTACAACATCAACGAGCCCCGAAAGTATTACACTAAGTAAGAGAAGCCAGGCACAAGGACCACATATTATGTGATTCCACTCACACGATGCCCGGAACAGCTAAATCCCTAGGCACAGAAAGCAGATTAGTGGCTGCCTCAGGCTGGAGAAGGTGGGAGTAGTGGTGGAGGGGAGACTGCTAACAGGTATGGGTTTACTTTGGGGCTGATGAAAATGTTCTAAAATTGACTAGGACGATGGTTACACAACTCTGAATATACCAAAAACCACTGAATTGTCCATTTCAAATGAGTGAATTGTATGGTATGTGAATTATATCTCAATAGAACTCCTAAGAAAACTCATTCATGATTACAACTTTAAAAAAAATTTTAAGAGCTCCTGGGTGGCTCAGTCGGTTAAGTGTCTGCTTTTGGCTCAGATCATGGTCCTGGAGTCCCTGGATCGAGCCCCATGTTGGGCACCCTGCTCAGCAGGGAGTCTGCTTCTCCCTCTCCCTCTGCTCCTCCCCCTACTCGTGCTCTCTCCCTGGCTCACTCTCTCAAATAAAATCTTAAAAAAAAAAAAATTAAAAAAAATTTAGAAGTAGGGGCATCTGGGTGGCTCAATTGGTTGAGTGTCTGCCTTCTGCTCAGGTCATGATCCCAGGGTCCTGGGATGGAGTCCCCCATCTGGCTCCTTGCTCAGCAGGAAGCCTGCTTCTCCCTCTGCCTGCCGCACCCCCCTCCCTTGCTTCTTTCTTTGTCAAATGGATTAAAAAAAAAAAAAAGTTAAAAAAGATAAATAAATAAAAAATATATTAAAAATCTAGAAATAGAAGAGAATTTCCTTAACCAGATAAAATCTATCTACCAAAAATAATAGGAAACATAGTATTTACCAGCAAAACAGTCAAAGTTCTCATTGTGTGATAAGAAAAAAGACAATGTACTGGAGGGGTCCTGGTGGGTGCAGCAAGGCAAGAAAAAGTAGTAAAAAGTAATTGGGAAGAAATTAGTAAGTACACAGAAAAAGAAAGAGTCAACAGGAACATTATTGCAATTGGTAAGCTTTAACACAGAAGCTATTCACAAACTCATCTAAAAAAAATATTTAACAGATACCATTTATGACAGCATGAAAAATATGTCTAGTAACACATCTAACAGAAGATGGAAGATCTCTATGAAGAAAGCCATAAAATTTTATAACAAATAAAGGAGATCTAAATAGAGAGGTATGCCCATATTCACAATTTATCAGATTCAATATTATTAAGAGGATTTCACCCCAGAATGCACTATAAACTCAACTCAGTCTTAATCAAAATCTCAACATGATGTATGTGTAAACTGAGGAGTGAAGATTAAATATATACAGAAGTAGAAACAACTTAGAGTGGCCAAAGATGCTTCTAAAGAATAAAGTGGGAGGGTCTGCTGTGAGCTGGCAAGACATGTGTATACAGTGGCAGTAACAGGACCTAGTGGGTTATTGACACAGTGATATATAAATAGCCTGAAGGAACAGAGCAGAGCCCAGGCACAGACCCACAGAAGTGACAGTGCAAATCAACAGCTGCTTCAATAAATGGTGCTGGACTAATCGGACATCCATGTGGAAAACAAAACTGGACTCCCAGCTTGACACAATGGTCAATTCCAGGTAGACTGAAGACTCCAATGTGAAAGGCAAACTGAGCTGCTCAAACACGACAGCAGGAGCACCCTCCCTCCAGGCAAGGCACCACATCCTGAACAAGACAAACTCCGCCCCGATCACAGGGGAAAGCAAGACTGGCACCGGCCCCCAGTTACAGCTGAGAGCGTCTGTACCTCCACAGATTCTGTGAAAAAGCCTACGAGAGGCTTAAAACTGGAAAAGAGCTGTAAAATATATAACTGAAAAAGAACTGCTAGCCAACGTTTATATATATATGTGTATATATATAAAGTTTTTTAAAAAACTACATAGCAAAAAAAAAAAGACTGTCAGGAAAAAAACCCACAAATGATGTAAAGAGGTAACTCACAAAAAAGAAAATCAGTGAATAATACATGAAAGGATGCTCAACCATGTTAGTATTAAGGCGAACACAAGTCAAAACCACCCAACGCGGTGACTGTACTTACTTACTGTATTGCATATTTGAAAGCTGCTAAGAGAAGTCTTAGAAGTTCTCATCCCCCCCCCCCCCCAGTTCTGCATGTACGGTAGACTTACTGTGCGGATCATAAGCAATATATGCAAACACTGTATCATTATGTTGCATGTCTGAAACTAACATTGTATATGTCAAATTACACCAGGGGGCACCTGGGTGGGACCAATTCTTGGTTTTGGTCAAGTCCTGATCTGAGGGTCCTGTGGTTGAGCCGCAGGAGGGGCTCCCCGTTCAGAGGGGAGTCTGCTTCTCCCTCTGCCCTCCTCCCTCACGTGCGTGCTCTCTTTCTCTCAAAGAAATAAGAAAATCTTTAAGAAAATTTTTTTAAGTGGTGCAGGTACTTTGGGAAAAAACAAACAAGAAAAGCCACCGAACACCTTTATGCACCCAGCAGGCTGGCAAGTGTGGGTGAGGAGTTTAATCTGATACAACCACTTTGAAAAACAATGTAGCATAATGCGATGACCCCACAACCCCAAAGCTAGATATCGTACCCTAGAGAAGTCCATGCTTCCTGACACCCTAACGCAAACACAATAACGCTGGCAACAGCATTATCCACAACAGCCAAAAGCTGTCCACAACCCATTGTGTCCCCAGAACAGGACGGATCAAGCGCTGCCCGCTCCGGGAAGGGAACACTATTCAGCAAGGAAAATTAACCGGGAGTCGCGGCAGTGTGGATGCATCCACCCCGGGCACACGCACGCGCACAGCAGGCGCCGCTACTCGGCCAGCCCCACAAATGTGCACCTGTGCACCGGCTCCACCGGGCCACAGCGAACTTAGAAACTACAGCAGTGTCCTCACAAAAACTGCAACAGTCGTGGCACAAAGTTGAAGCAACCACGGGGCTTTAGTATCTTGAAAAACTACTTTACCTCGCACGAAAAACGACACCATATGCCGTTATGGAAAAAAACAGAAGACAAATCTCACACATCCACTCATTTGAACACAGTGAAGTGTTCGTGCGTGTTAAGAATTCAAAGAATACAGGGCCCTGAACGAGCGGCTATTCCGTAAGATGCCCAGAACAGAACCCGGAGTCCACCGCGCTCCCCGGCTCCGGATCCCGGCTCCGGAACCCGATCGCGGCTCCGGGGCTCCCCAGCCTCCCCTCCCGGCCGGTGGGCTCCAGCCCCTCCCCACCAGCAACCCGGGCGCGGGGAGGGTGAGGCCTGTGGGTCAGACGGTCCGGAGCCAGGCAGGCCTGACCCGGGAGAAGATTAAGAGGGTCCGTGGGCAGGGGGGCGTGAGGGTCGGGGACGAGGGTCCCGGGACGGGAATGAGGGTCCGTGCCAGGGGGAGTGAGGGTCGGGGGGTCCCGGGACGGGAATGAGGGTCCGTGCCAGGGGGAGTGAGGGTCGGGGGGTCCCGGGACGGGAATGAGGGTCCGTGCCAGGGGGAGTGAGGGTCGGGGGGTCCCGGGACGGGAATGAGGGTCCGTGGGCAGGGGGAGTGAGGGTCGGGGACGAGGGTCCCGGGACGGGAATGAGGGTCCGTGCCAGGGGGAGTGAGGGTCGGGGGGTCCCGGGGCGGGAATGAGGGTCCGCGGACAGGGGGAGTGAGGGTCGGGGGGTCCCGGGACGGGAATGAGGGTCCGTGGGCAGGGGGAGTGAGGGTCGGGGGGTCCCGGGGCGGGAATGAGGGTCCGTGGGCAGGGGGAGTGAGGGTCGGGGGGTCCCGGGACGGGAATGAGGGTCCGTGCCAGGGGGAGTGAGCGTCGGGGGGTCCCGGGGCGGGAATGAGGGTCCGTGGGCAGGGGGAGTGAGGGTCGGGGACGAGGGTCCCGGGGCGGGAATGAGGGTCCGTGCCAGGGGGAGTGAGGGTCGGGGGGTCCCGGGGCGGGAATGAGGGTCCGTGGGCAGGGGGAGTGAGGGTCGGGGACGAGGGTCCCGGGGCGGGAATGAGGGTCCGTGCCAGGGGGAGTGAGGGTCGGGGGGTCCCGGGGCGGGAATGAGGGTCCGTGGGCAGGGGGAGTGAGGGTCGGGGACGAGGGTCCCGGGGCGGGAATGAGGGTCCGCGGACAGGGGGAGTGAGGGTCGCGGACGAGGGTCCGCGGGCAGGGGGAGTGAGCGTCGGGGGGTCCCGGGGCGGGAATGAGGGTCCGTGGGCAGGGGGAGTGAGGGTCGGGGGGTCCCGGGACGGGAATGAGGGTCCGTGCCAGGGGGAGTGAGCGTCGGGGGGTCCCGGGGCGGGAATGAGGGTCCGTGGGCAGGGGGAGTGAGGGTCGGGGACGAGGGTCCCGGGACGGGAATGAGGGTCCGTGCCAAGGGGAGTGAGGGTCGGGGACGAGGGTCGGCGGGCAGGGGGAGCGAGGGTCGGGGACGAGGGTCCCGGGGCGGGAATGAGGGTCCGCGGGCAGGCGGAGTGAGGGTCGGGGACGAGGGTCCGCGGGCAGGGGGGGCGTGAGAGTGGGAGGGGTTCCGGGTGACGGTGAAGGTCCGGGGCAGGGCTGCGAGGGGGTACGCAGGGACCGTCGGAGAGGAGGGGGCAGGGCCCGGGGTCTCGGGTCACTGGAAGGGGCGGCCCCGCGCCCCCACCGCCGCCCGCCTCACCTCGTCCACGGTGCGGCGCGGGAGGTGCAGCGTCCCGAGCAGCAGCTTGAGCTTCACGGCCGATGAGAGGCCGTGGAAGCAAAGGCGGATGTTGTCGATGACCGCGGCGGTGAGCAGGGACGCGATGCTGGGCGGCGCCCACAGCTCGTCCGTGGCCCCCAGCTTGTTGTGCAGCCACAGGCCCGTGTCGCTCTCCCGCATGGACGCCATCTTGGGGGGAGAAAGCCGGGTGCCGCCGAGCCGGCATCTTATGAAGACACCTACGCGCCCGCGGCGAGGACCCCCAACATGGCGGCGCCCGCCGGAGAGGGCCGCGGTGGCGTCTCTGGAGGGGCGGGGCCTCGGCGAGGCGCTTCGTGGCGACGCCGAGGAAGGCCCTCCGGCCGCCGTAACGTAACATGGCTGCGTCCGCGGCCGTACGGCCGTGGAAGATGACGTCAGGAGAGGGCGCGTCGCGCCCCTGTGGCCGGTGGACGCGGCTTCCGGGGGCGCGGGCTGGCGGGTGTCCCCGCGCGCTGCAAAGCGGAGCGCGTTTGCCGGGTTGGCCGACGCCCGGAGGCGCCTACCCCGCCGCCCGCGCTCGCTCCGTCCCCGTCCGGCCGCGACGCAGACGGGTCCCGGCCTCGCGGCGGCCGGGCGTCCAGAGTAGCCGGGAGGCAGGCTCACGTGTGCTCGCCTTGCGTTCTCGCCCAGCTTTCCGAGCGAGCCCCTCGGCGCGGGCCCTGCTGGAGGGAGGAGTCCAAGGTCAAAAAGACGTGTATGACAGCTACCAGGTGCGGCCCGGTGTGCACGCAGGCGTGCTGCCGTTCGTCCTTTCCGCAAAGTGCGCTGAGCACTTGCTTTGCGCCGGGTGTTCTTCCGGGTGCCGTTGTGAGTTCTGCGCTCCAGAGGGAAGGGCGGTGCACGGGAGCACAGCAGTGAGGGTGGGGTGGAGAGAGGGCCGGGCGGGGGGCCCGGGAGCGGCGGGAGGGCGGAGGCCCGGCCAGCCTCTCTGGTCCCCGGTGCCGCTGGGTTTGCCTTTTGCCCGGCCGCTGTCCCAAGAAAGGACGGAGTCGCTGTGCGTGCGGCTGCTCCCTGTGCTCAGGGTCAGCTGCAGGCAGCCTTCCTGGGGCTTGTCCCTGACACCCACGCCTGCCAGACTTGGGCCTGCCCTTTCCAGATGCCCAGAGTGGGGGAGAGTCAAGGGTCAAGCCCCCTTTGAAAGGAGGTCAACCCTGCCTTGCCGGGTGTGTGTGTGTGTGGGGGGGGGGTGTTTTTACCACTCCCAGGCTTCAGCTAGCCTTGGGAATAATCAGGGAAAGCACAAAATTGAGTGAGTGCCCCTTTGCCCGGAGGGGGCCATCTCTACCATGGCCAGCCCTCTGCTTGCACCAGGCCAGCTTCCTCGCCTGCTTCCAGAGGTCTCTGCTGGAGACGTCGCTCAGAGTCGGGATGGGTCTCTGGTGGACCAGGAGGTGCTCGGGAGTATGGCCACAGACCAAGAGCAGTGGGGACCTGTTTACCATGGCGGGGCCCGGCTGGCGCCATCTCTCTGAGGAGGGGAGGCTGAAAGAGACAGCAGGCAGTGAGCAGGAGCAAGGGCGACCTGCACAGGGAGCACCTCAGTGGCTCAGGAAGGGACCCCCTTCCCAGTTCCTCACCTCCGCTCACACACATACTTTGCCCCTCCCCCATCATCTCCAAGAGTGCCCGTTCCCAAATCTCCCCTTCCGACCGACTCCCTCCACACCCATAGGCTCCATCTTTCCAGTTCATCAGGAGCGCAGTGGGGAAGGAGGTGGGATGGACCCACTGCCTCACCTTTCTGCACCCGCGCAGTGGAGAGGTCTGCCGTCCAGACCCCCCAGATCAAATCCCACAGCTCACCTCTCTCCCCAGGCACCTCCCCCCACTCACTCTAGTGTGTTCCGGGATACCGGCTGATGTGTGTATATCATTAACAAACCTTAAATGTTATGTGTACGTTTGTGCCTTCAATGGACAGAGATGAGATTATGCCAGATCTTGTATCCACCACGTTTTAGCTTTCCATTCCCTAGGAATAAACCCTTACATTGCTTCCAGTTGCCCACCCTACAGACAACCCTCCTACGAGTCCCTCCAGGACTGTGTATAAGGGTCTGGGAGTTGCCTGCCCGTGAGTGGAGGTGTTGACCAAAGGGCATATAGGTAATGTTACAAAGGGCTACCAAAAGTTTCCTAGGGGACTGGGTTAGTTAACCACGGCCCCCCCAGCCATGTGCTGTTCCAGCTTATGTAGGTTTACAAGAGCCAATTGTTTTATTTTCAGGAATTCTATAAGCTTGTCATTAAACATAGCATTATTAAAAATTAAACTTCATTTAATTGTATTCATTTTACTACTTTATCTTTTACAAGATATCTTATTTCAGGGGCACCTGACTGGCTCAGTCCGTGGAGCCTATGACTCTTGATCTCAGGGTTGTAAGTTCGAACCCCACGTTGGGTGTAGAGATTACTTAAAAAAATAAAATCTTAGGGCTGCCTGGGTGGCTCAGTGGGTTAGACGTCTGCCTTTGGCTCAGGTCATAATCACGGGGTCCTGGGATGGAGCCCCACGTCTGGCTCCCTGCTCATTGGGAAGTCTGCTTCTCCCTCTACCCCTCCGCTTGTGCTCTCCCTCTCTTTCAAATAAATAAATAAAATCTTAAAGGGCAAACCTCTTGGGTCCCCTCCCTCTTCGGGAGCTTTGTATTTTCGCTCAATAAACTTTGCTTTGCTGCCCACCAAAAGAAAATAATAATAATAAAAATAAAATATTAAAAAAAACAACAACTGAGATATCTTTCTTCATTTCACATTACCCATGCTCTAGATGTTATTCACATCTGCCGTATGGGAGCGCCTGGGTGGCTCAGTTGGTTAAGCGACTGCCTTCGGCTCAGGTCATGATCCTGGAGTTCAGGGATTGAGTCCCACATCGGGCTCCCTGCTCATCAGGGAGTCTGCTTCTCCCTCTGACCCTCTTCCCTCTCGTGCTCTCTCTCATTCTCTCTCTCTCTCTCAAATAAATAAATAAAATCTTAAAAAAAAAAAGCACATCTGCCGTATGGGAATGGTGGAAACACTGTGTAACCTACTACTGCCTGGCTCATCCCAGCCTCATTTCATTGACCTAATACTGGCAGCCTGAACTCAGCAAGGATGGGATTATTTACACCAGGGATATCGCAAATTCTACAAACCAGGGCTTGATTGATAGTTTTGTTGATTGTCTTAGACTTAAGAAAGCTATAGAAAGAGCTAACAGTGAAGATTAAACTTAAAAAAGTGTGTTTTGTCTTTTGCCCTTACACTGTAAATAGTACACCCGCACACCAGTGCCGTATTTCTTCCAGTACTCAAAAATCATTGTCTAATTTAGCAAAGAAGGCCCTCATGTCACCGACTAATGGGTGAAGTTCTGAAGTAAGTATGCTGGAGCTAAAAGAAGTTACAGCTTAATCATGATAATTTGAGGGTAAGAAAGAGTTTCACAGTTAATTACATATCAAACTTAATGGCAACACATTTAGTGGGAAAAGAGCAGAGTAGGATGCAACTTCATGTGTCAAATAATGACTGAATTATAACTACTCGTCGGTCAACATGAAAATCTTTTGTTCACTGTGTGCAAATGTTCATGGCAGCTTTATTCATAATAGCCAAAAACTTGAAATAATCCAGAGAACTCTGACCCTGTTTGTAGCCTTCTATAGAATATGTTTTGGTGGTAATGAGTCCTCTGCTTTATGTCCTTGAAACCAATTCTGGGTCCTTAGGAAAAATTCTACTTAACCACTGGCTCAACAAAGAAAGAAGACAGACCACTAGGCAGTGGTATTTGCAATATCAAAAAGCAAGAGTGGATTAATGGGAAATCCCACAGATGAATGGGAGAGGAGAAGAATCAGCCATTCATAGAAGAGAACCCCAATCACTTGAGAAGTACTCCAAGAGATGCTTAAACTGATCAGTAACCTGAAAAGTCCAAATTAACATAACAAGATACCTCATTACACCCATTAGATGGCAGAATTAGAAAGTCAAAGTTTTGTTCTTTTTAGGTAATCTCCCCAACATGGGGCTTGAACTCCTGACCCTGAGGTCAAGAGTCACAGGCTCTATAGACCAGGCCACCCAGGCACCCAAAAGTCCCAACACCATTTGCTGAAAAGACTATTTCTCGAATGAACCACCTTTGAATCTTTGTTAAATATCTGTTGTCTATATTTGTGTGGATCTATTTCTGGACACTTTCCTATCCTGATTTATTCATCTATCTTAACACTATGATGTAGGAAAGAAAGTTAGGTTTCAAAGCTGACAGCCAAAAAAGAATTCTTGAGACATCTTTAGTGTAAAAAGGTGATTTTACCAAAGCCCGGGGACAGGACCCGTGGGCAGGAAGAGCTGCACTGGGGTCAGGAGGAGTGGCCCATTGTGTACCTTCAAGTTGGGAGGGGGTTAGGGACAGCGTCAGTCTCTAAGGAATTTGGAAGCAAGGTTTCCAGGACTTTGAGGGGGCTAGCTATTGTTGGGAAAATGTCGTTCACTGCTGTGTAATAAAACCTGAGTCATGAGACCCTTCAGATGTGTATCTGTGGGCCATATGCTTAGGGGATGATTGTCAACATGTATCTTAGGAGATAGAAATAAAGGAAGTTTCCAAAGGAATTTTCTTTATTTTTTCATTTAACAAATATATATATACATATTTTTTATTAACATATAATGTATTATTTGTTTCAGGGGTACAGGTCTGTGATTCATCAGTCTTACACAATTCACAGCGCTCACCATAGCACATACCTGCCCCAATGTCCATCACCCAGCCACCCCATCCCTCCCACCCCCCACCACTCCAGCAACGCTCAGTTTGTTTCCTGAGATTAAGAGTCTCTTATGGTTTGTCTCCCTCTCTGGTTTCATCTTGTTTCATTTTTCCTTCCCTTCCCCTATGATCCTCTATCTTGATTCTCAAATTCCACATATCAGTGAAATCATATGATAATTGTTTTTTTCTGATTGACTTATTTCACTTAGCATATTACCCTCTACTTCCATCCACATCGTTGCAAATGGCAAGATTTCATTTTTTGATGGCTGCATAACATTCCATTGTATATATACACCACATCTTCTTGATCCATTCATCTGTTTTTTTTTTTTTTAAAGATTTTATTTATTTATTTGACAGAGAGAGAGACAGCGAGAGAGGGAACACAAGCGGGGGAGTGGGAGAGGGAGAAGCAGGCTTCCTGCAGAGCAGGGAGCCCAATGCAGGGCTCGATCCCAGGACCCTGGGATCATGACCTGAGCCGAAGGCAGATGCTTAACGACTGAGCCACCCAGGCGCCCCAATCCATTCATCTGTCGATGGACATCCTGGCTCTTTCCATAGTTGGGCTATTGTGGGCATTGCTGCTATAAACATCAGGGTGCACATACCCCTTCAGATCACTGCATTTGTATCTCTGGGGTAAATACCCAGGAGTGCAATTGCTGGGTCATAGGGTAGCTCTATTTTCAACTGTTTGAGGAACCTCCATACTGTTTTCCAGAGTGGCTGCACCAGCTTGCATTCCCACCAACAGTGTAGGAGGGTTCCCCTTTCTCCACATCCCCGCCAACATCTGTCGTTTCCTGACTTGTTATTTTTAGCCATTCTGACTGGTGTGAGGTGGTATCTCACTGGTGTTTGATTTGGATTTCCCTGGTGACAAGTGATGTTGAGCATTTTTTCATGTGTCTTTTAGCCATTTGTATGTCTTCTTTTCAGAAATGTCTGTTCATGTCTTCTGCCCATTTCTTGATGGGATAATTTGTTCTTTGGGTGTTGAGTTTGATAAGTTCCTTAAAGATTTTGGATACTAGCCCTTTATCTGACAAAATGTTTGCAAATATCTTCTCCCATTCTGTCGGTTGTCTTTTGGTTTTGTTGACTGTTCCCTTTGCTGTGCAAGTTTTTCCACTTGATGAAGTCCCAGTAGTTCATTTTTGCCTTTGTTACCCTTGCCTTTGGAGACGTGTCTAGCAAGAATTTGCTGTGGCCAAAGTCGAAGAGGTTGCTGCCTGTGTTCTCCTCAAGGCTTTCGATGGACTCCTGTCTCACATTTAAGTCTTTCATCCATTTTGAGTCTATTTTTGTGTGTGGTGTCAGAAAATGGTCCAGTTTCATTCTTCTGCATGAAGCTGTCCAATTTTCCCAACACCATTTGTTGAAGAGACTGTCTTTTTTCCATTGGACATTCTTTCCTCCTTTGTCAAAGATGAGTTGACCATAGAGTTGAGGGTCCATTTCTCGGCTCTCGATTCTGTTCCATTGATCTGTGTGTCTGTTTTTGTGCCAATACCATACTGTCCTGACGATTACAGCTTTGTAATAGAGCTTGAAGTCCGGGATTGTGATGCCACCGGCTTTGCTTTTCTTTTTCAACATTCCTCTGGCTATTCGGGGTCTTTTCTGGTTCCATACAAATTTTAGGATTATTTGTTCCACTTCTTTGAAAAAACTTGATGGTATTTTGATAAGGATTGCAATAAATGTGTAGATTGCTCTAGGTAACATAGATATTTTAACAATATTTGTTCTGAATGTTCTTCCATTTCTTTGTGTCTTCCTCGATTTCTTTCATGAGTATTCTATAGTTTTCTGAGTACAGATTCTTTGCCTCTTTGGTTAGATTTATTCCTAGGTATCATGGTTTTGGGTGCAATTGTAAATGGGATTGACTCCTTAATTTCTCTTTCTTCTGTCTTGTTGTTGGTGTATAAAAATGCAACTGATTTCTGTGCGTTGATTTTATATCCTGCCATTTTACTGAATTCCTGTATGAGTTCTAGCGGTTTTAGGGTGGAGTCTTTTTGGTTTTCCATATAAAGTATCATATCATCTGCAAAGAGTGAGAGTTTGACTTCTTCTTTGCTGATTTGGATGCCTTTGATTTCTTTTTGTTGTCCCATCTCTCATTTGTTGTCTGATTGCTGAGGCTAGGACTTCTAGTACTGTGTTGAATAGCAGTGGTGAGAGTGGACATCCCTGCCGTGTTCCTGACCTTAGGGGGAAAGCTCAGTTTTTCCCCATTGAGAATGATATTCGCTGTGGGTTTTTCATAGATGGTTTTTATGATATTGAGGTATGTACCCTCTATCCCTACACTGTGGAGAGTTTTAATCAAGAAAGGATGTTGGACTTGGTCAAATGCTTTTTCTGCATCTATTGAGAGTATCTTATGGTTCTTGTTCTTTCTTTTATTAATGTATTGTATCACATTGATTGATTTTCAGATGTTGAACCAACCTTGCAGCCCAGGGATAAATCCCACTTGGTCGTGGTGAATAATCCCTTTAATGTACTGTTGGACTCCATTGGTTAGTATTTTCGTGAGAATTTTGACATCCATGTTCATCAGGGATATTGGTCTGTAATTCTCCTTTTTGATGGCGTCTTTGTCTGGTTTTGGGATCAGGGTAATGCTGGCCTCATAAAATGAGTTTGGAAGTTTTCCTTCCATTTCTATTTTTTGAAACAGCTTTGGAAGAATAGGTATTAATTCTTCTTTAAATGCTTGGTAGAAGTCCCCTGGGAAGTCATCTGGCCCTGGGCTCTTGTCTGTTGGGAGCTTTCTGATGACTGCTTCAATTTCCTTAGTGGTTATAGGTCTGTTCAGGTTTTCTATTTCTTCCTGGTTCAATTTTGGTAGTTTATACGTCTCTAGGAATGCATCCATTTCTTCCAGATTGTCTACTTTGCTGGCATATAGTTGCTCCTAATATGTTCTTATAATTGTTTGTATTTCTTTGGTGTTGGTTGTGATCTCTCCTCTTTCATTCATGATTTTATTTATTTGGGTCATTTCTCTTTTCTTTTTGATAAGTCTGGCCAGGGGTTTATCAATCTTGTTCATTCTTTCAAAGAACCAGCTCCTAGTTTTGTTGATCTGTTCTACTCTTCTGTTGGTTTCTGTTTCATTGATTTCTGCTCCGATCTTTATTATTTCTCTTCTCCTGCTGGGTTTAGGCTTTATTTGCTGTTCCTTCTCCAGCTCCTTTAGGTGTAGGGTTAGGTTGTGTCTCTTTCTTGTTTCTTGTGTAAGGCTTGTATTGCTATATACTTTCCTCTTAGGACTGCCTTTGCTGCATCCCAAAGGTTTTGAATTGTTGTGTTTTCATTTTCATTTGTTTCCATGAATTTTTAAAATTCTTCTTTAATTTCCTGGTTGTCCTGTTCATTCTTTAGTAGGAAGCTCTTTAGCCTCCATGTATTTGAATTCTTTCCAACTTCCCTCTCGTGATTGAATTCTAGTTTCAAAGCCCTGTGGTCCAAAAATATGCAGGGAATGATCCCAATCTTTTGGTAGCAGTTGAGACCTGGTTTGTGACCCAGGATGTGATCTACTCTGGAGAGTGTTCCATGTGCACTAGAGAAGAATGTGTATTCTGTTGCTTTGGGTTGGAATGTTCTGAATATATCTCAAAGGAATTTTTCTATGTTAAAGTAGACTTACAGGGACGCCTGGGCGGCTAAGTTGGTGAAGTGTCTCCTTCGGCTCAGGTCATGATCCCGGGGTCCTGGGATCGAGCCCCGCTTTGGACTCCTTGCTCGGTAGGGAGCCTGCTTCTCCTTCTGCCTGCTGTTCCCCCGCTTGTACTCTCTCTCTCACTTTCTGAAAATTAAAATCTTTTTTAGAAAAGATTTTATTTATTTATTTGACAGAGAGAGACACACAGAGAGAGGGAACACAAGCAGGGGGAGAAGCAGGCTTCCCACTGAGCAAGGAGACTGATGTGGGGTTCAATCCCAGGACCCTGGGATCACGAACTGAGCCGAAGGCAGACACTTAATGACTGAGCCACCCAGGCGCCCTGACAAATAAAATTAAAAATAAAATAAAATAAAGTAGACTTACAGGATCCTAGGGGTTGGGCTAAGATTGCCTTTTGCCCTTAGCAAAGTTTCAACATCGAGGCAGGTGAGTCCCTGGAGGAAGGTCACTCTGCCTGTTTCAAGGACTTGTCAGTGGGCTGTAGGGAGTAAGGAAATGGAATAATTTCTGTTCTGCCTCTGTTTCCCACATCACACTACACCACACTGTCCTGACTACTGTAGCTTTGCGATTAGTCTTGAAATCAGGTAGCGTTTGTTCTCCAACTTTGTTCTTCTGCCAAGTTATATTGGCCATTTCACATTCCTTTGTATTTCCACATAGATTTTGCAATCGTTTGTCAATTTCTAGAACAAATGTGTGGGTGCAAAGTTGTTCAGTTTCACTAGTAACTTTTTTAATGTCCATGCAATGATAACCCACTTTTATTTCTGTTATTAGTAATTTGTGTCCTCTCTTTATCTTTTTAAAAAAATTGAGATATATATTAGTTCCAAGTATCCAACATAATATAATACTTATATATTTATTTATTTATTAGAGAGAGAGGGAGGCAGAGGGAGAGGGAGAAGCAGGCTCCCCACTGAGCAGGGAGCACCATGTGGGGCTTGATCTCAGGACCCCAAGATCCCGACCTGAGCCGAATGCAGACACTTAACCAACTGAGCCACCCAAGTGCCCCTCTTATTTTCTAATATATTCATTAAGTGCTATAAATTTCCCTCTAAGCACTGCTTTCACTGCATCCTATGAATTTTGATAAGTTGTGTTTCATTTTCATTTAGTTCAAAATATTTTTAAATTTCTCTTGCATTTTCTTCTTTGACTCATGTTATTCAGAAGTGTGCTGTTTAATCTCCAAGTATTTGGGGGCTTTTCCAGCTTTCTTTCTGTTATGATTTCTAATTTAATTCCATTGTGGTGTGAGAGCAGACGTTCTATGGTTTCTATACTTTTATTTTTTAAATATTTTGTTTATTTGTTTGACAAAGAGAAAGATAGTAAGAGCAGAAACACAAGCAGGGGAGGTGGGAGAGGGAGAAGCAGGCTTCCCACGGAGCAGGGAGCCCGATGTGGGGCTCGGTCCCAGGACCCTGGGATCATGACCTGAGCCGAAGTCAGATGCTTAATGACTGAGCCACCCAGGCGCCCCAATATACTTTTAAATTCGTTAAGGAGAGCATTATGGCCCAGAATGTGGTCTGTCTTGGTGAGTGTTCCATGTGACTTTGCAAAGGATGTGTATTCTGCTGTCATTGGCTGACGTGGTCTATAGTCCATTATATCTGATTGATGATGGTCTCAACAGTGTCCTTCCTGATTCTCTGCTTACTGGATCTGTCCACTTTCAACAGTGGGGGGGGGAGGGTTGAAATCTCCTGCCATTAAAGTGGATTCATCTGTTCTCTCTTGTTCTTGCCTTGAGATATATTTTATCTGATATCAATATAGTGATACCAGTCTTATTTTTAATTAGCATTTTCATAATATGCCTTTTATCCAGTCTTCTATTTTCAGCCTTTCTATGTCTCCTTATGACGTAGTTGTGTTTCATAGAAACAGCATATAGTTGCGTTGGGTTGGCTTTTTTATTCGGGGTGGCATTCTTTGTTAACTGGAATATTTTGTCCATTATCATTGACTAAAACTCACTGATATGTTTGTTCTCTCCTTTTGAGTCTTCTTTTGGACTGATTATTCCTTATTATTCATTTTATTAACACACACATTTGCTTAAAAGTTACTCACTCTGCTTTTTTTAGTAGACTCACAATGGGTCTGCTTAGCTTATCATCATCTAGACAGAATGATACCAACTTCCTATGGCTAGATGGTCTACCGCTTCAAACATCTAAAGAACTGGACAGACTGTGAAACACAGCTTTTCAGGCATAGGAAACAGGTAGTGCAGAACGGTGATCCTTGAAAGAGGGAAACAAGGAAAGCTCTACAATGTCCCGGCTACCCCTGAAGGAATTTTCCAGCCTTCAGAAGAGGGATGAGGAGCCCAAACAAAGCTAGGCAGTAACCCTGACTTGAAGGGACAGAGCTCAGAATTTGGGGTGCCCAAGGTGACTAGCGCTTTTAGGGTAGAGTACTGGAGAGAAACGGGCTGCATAGGGTCCTGCGGTATACTCCCTGCAAGTCCTCAGCTGAGCGCTGAGCAGAACACACTTGCGCAGTAACCACCCGCAGCTAGGGGAAGAACCACTGCAATGGATAAGGATGAACAAGCCTCAGAGTTCACCTAGGGCCAGAAAAAGGTTGTGGTGCCACCAGCCATGTCGAGGAGAATCTTCCAGAAACTATTGTCTCAGTAGCAGATCAAATTGGCCTAAAGAGTGTTCTGAGCCCACCTAACAAAATGTAAAAGGAAGACCCAAAAGGATCAAATCGTGTCCAAGTGACTTAACTGCATTCCAGAACAAGCTCAAATATATATATAGGAATAGAAAATCTGTTTCCCAACATTGTAAAATTTACAATATCTGGCATCCACTAAAGCTTACCATAAATGCAAAGAGGCAGGTAAATACAACTCATAATGACAGGAAAAAATTAGTTATTCAGAACTGAACTAGAAATGACACAGATGATAGAATCAGTAGACAAAGACATTAAAGTCATAACTGTATTCCGAATGTTCAGGAAGCTACAAGAAAGATTACAAATGTTAAGTAGATGTGTAAAATTGTTGAATCACTATATTGGACACCTGAAACTAATAACACACTGTATGTTAACTCTGCTGGAATTTTACAAAAATGTTAAGTAGAGATTAAAAAAAAAAAACCCAAATGAAAGCATATGTCCATATAGAGATTTATAGGTGAGTATTCAGAGCAGCTTTATTTGTAATAGCCAAATACTGGAAATTACTGAAATGTCCATCAACAGGTGAATGCAGAAACTGTGGTTTTTCCATACAATGGAACATTACTCACTAATAAAAAGGAATGAAGTATTGATTGATACACCCAACAATGTAGATAAAACTCAATATAATTATACTAACTCAAAGAAGACAGGCAAAAAATAGAATATATGAATCTACTTACATAACACTGCAGAAAATGCAAACTAGTCTATAGTAACAGAAAGCAGATTGGTTGGTGGTTGTCCTTGTGGGGAGCTGCCTGGTGAGGGAACGTTGGGGGTGATGAGTATGTTCATGACCTTGATCGTGGTGATGACACCATACGCGTAAACACATGTCAAAATTGATCGGATCGTTATTGTATGTCCGTCATGCCCAGATGAACCTGTAAAAAAGTGACAAAATGAATTTAATACCTACATCCCTCTGTAAATACAGATCTTTTGGGTATTTTATCTAGAACAGTTTAACTCTGTTTACCCTTTCCTGATGTATGCGTTGTCAGATATCTTATGTCTATTTATCTTTTTGTTGTGGTTTAATGTAGTCGTATTTTCTTTATCTTTCCCACCAGATGTTCTTCTTGCCTTGCTCCTCGCTTACCCTCAGATCTTCCATCTGGGATCTCTTTATCTCAGATGAACTCAGATTAACTCAGATGAACTCCATCTTTTGGAATTTCCTTCCCGAAGACCTTCTGTCTGTCTGAACATGTCTTTATTTTGCTTCATTTTTTTCTTTAAAAATATAAGTAAACTTTTTTTTTAGTGAATACATATGGAAATATGCACAAATCATAAATGTGCAGTTGAAATTGCACAAAATAAATACATCTGAATCAAGGACTAGAGTATTACCCACACCCTGGAATCACCCAATTGCCCCCTCCCTGTGTAATCCTTGTAATGTGCTGCTGAATTCTGTTTGCTAGTATTTCGTTGAGGATTTTTGCATCCGTGTTCATCATGGATGGTGGTCTATAGTTTTGTTTTCTTACAGTGTCTCTGTCTGACTTTGGTATCAGGGTAAGCCTGGCCCCATAGAATGAGTTGGGAAGTTTCTCTCCCCTTTAATTTTTGGGAAAAGTTTGGGAAGGACTGGTGTAATTCTTAAATGTTTGGTAGAATTCAGCTGTGAAGCTGTCAGGTCCAGGGCTTTGCTCTGTTGGGAGATTTCTGATTACTGATTCAGTCTCCTTACTAGTCGTAGGTCTAGTCAACTTCTGTGTCTCTGTGATGTAGTCTTGGTAGGTTCTGTGTTTCCAGGAATTTGTCCACTTATCTAAGTTATCCGATTTGTTGGTGTACAACTCTTCACAGGACTCTGGCAATCCTTTTTATTTCTGTAGAATCGGTAATAATGTTCCCACTCCATTTCTGACTTTAGTCATCAGAGTCTTCTCTCTTTTTATTCTTAGCCCGTATAGCTAAAGGTCTGTCAACTTGGATGATCTTTTCAAAGGAGCAGCTTTTTGTTTCATGGATTTCCTCTATTGTTTTCCCATTCTCTATTTTGTTTATCTACACTCTCATCTTTATTATTTCCTTTCTTCCACTAGCTTGGGGTGTAGTCTGTTCTTTTCTTCCTAGGTCATTAAGTAGTAAACTCAGATTGTTGATTTGAAATCTTTTCTATTTTTAAATATGTTTATAGCTATAAATTTCCCCTAATGCTTAGCATTGTTTTCACTGCATTCCATAGTTTTGTTGTGTTGAAGACTTTTTTTTTTTTTAAAAGATTTTATTTATTTATTTGAGAGAGAGAATGAGGGAGAGAGAGAGAGTACATGAGAGGGGGTAAGGTCAGAGGGAGAAGCAGACTCCCTGCTGAGCAGGGAGCCCGATGCGGGACTCGATCCCGGGACTCCAGGATCATGACCTGAGCCGAAGGCAGTCGCTTAACCAACTGAGCCACCCAGGCGCCCGAAGACTTTTCATCTTTATTTGTTTCTAAGTATTTTCTAATTTTCTTGTGATTTCTTCTTTGATCAATTGATTTAAGAGTATGTTACTTAAGGGGCGCCTGGGTGGCTCAGTCGTTAAGCGTCTGCCTTCGGCTCAGGTCATGGTCCCAGGGTCCTGGGATCGAGCCCCTCATCGGGCTCCCTGCTCCGCGGGAAGCCTGCTTCTCCGTCTCCCACTCCCCCTGCTTGTGTTCCCTCTCTCACTGTGTCTCTCTCTGTCAAATAAATAAAATCTTTATAAAAAAAAGAATATGTTACTTAATTTCCACAAATTTGGGAATGTTCCAGTTTTCCTTCTGTTCCTGATTTCTACCTTCATCCTGTGGTGGCCAGAGAAGACACTTTGTATGATATCGACCTTTTAAAAAACTACTGAGACTGGGGTGCCTGGGTGGCTCAGTGAGTTAAGTGCCCGCCTTCGGCTCAGGTCATGATCTCAGGGTCCTGGGATCGAGCCCCGCGTCGGGCTCCCTGCTCAGCGGTGAGTCTGCTTCTCCCTCTGCCTCTGCTCCTCCCCCTGCTTGTGCACTCGCTCTAGCTCTCTCTCGGACAAATAAATAAATAAAAACTACTGAGACTTACCACGTGGTCTCACACATGGTCTGTCCCGGAAACTGTCCCGAGTGCCCGTGAGAACGCGTGTGGGGTTGTCGCTGGGCGGGTGCTGTGTCTGCTGCATCTGGTCGGTTGCTTGGGGTTAGTCCTCTGGGCCCTTACTATCTTCAGTCTGGTTGTTCATCCACTACTGAGAGTGGGGGACTGCCATCTCCAACTGTTACTGTACTTCTGGCTATTTCTCCTTTCAATTCCGTCAGCTTTTGCTTCATATAGTTTGATGGTCTGTCATTGGGTGTGTGAATGTTTATAACTGTTATATTTTCTTTTACTGAAATGTTATTAATATATACTGTCCTTTGTCTCTTGTAGCCGTGTTTGAATTTAAGTCTGTTTTGTCTGATGTGAGTGTGGCCACCCCTGCTCTCCTCTGGTCACTATTTGCATGGAGTATGTTTTCCATCCCTTCACTTTCAATCTATTTGTGTCTTTGGATCTCAAGTGAGTCTCTTGTAGACAACCTATGGTTGCATCCTGTGTTTTTATCTATTCTGCCCATCTCTGTCTTTTGACTGGAGAGTTTAATCCATTTACATGTAAGTAATTACTGATTAAGGAGGGACTTACTTCTGTCATTGTGCTGTTTTCTATGTGCATTATAGATTTTTTGTCTCTCATTTCCTGCATTACTGTCTTCTTTGTGTTTAGTTGCTTTTTTGTAGTGAATCGCTTAAATTCCTTTCTCATATCCATTTGTGTATATTCTATAGCTGTTGTCTCTATGGTTACCATGAAAATAAAGTTATAACACTCTAACTTTGCTTTATAACAGCTTAACTTCAACAACATGCAAACACTCTGCTCCTTTACAGCTCTGTCCCCACCCCTTTCAGTTGTTGATGCCACAAAATTACATCTTTATACATTGTGTGCCCCAGACATGAGCTAGTAATTATCTTAAATGCATCAACCTCTTAAATTTTGCAGAAAACAAAATGTGGAGTTACAAACCATTGTTATAATAGCTTATATAGTATTATAAGTTGACTAATTGAACATAATAAAAAAATAGCTTATGTAACTGCCCACATATTCACCTTTCTTGAGATCTTTATTTCTCCATATGGCTTTGAGATACTGTCTAGTGTCCTTCCATTTCACCCTGCAGGACTCCTTGAGCATTTCTTCCAAGGCATGTGTAGTGATCACATCTCCCTCAGCTTTTCTTTATCTGGGAATGTCTCAGTCTCTCCCTCACCCTTGAAGGACAGTTTGGCCAGATGCAGGATGCTGGGTTGACAGGTTTTTCCTTTTAGTTCTTTAAATATTGGCCCACTGTCTTCTGGCCTCTAAAGTTTCTTATGACAGATGTGCTCACTGACCTTATTGAGGATCCCTAATATGTGATGAGTACACACAAGCTTTCAAGATTCTGTCTTTATGTGATGCCTGGGCGGCTCAGTCAGCTAAGCGTCTGCCTTCGGCTCAGGTCATGATGGTCCTGGGATCGAGTCCTGCATTGGGCTCCCTGCTCCGTGGGGAGCCTGCTTCTCCCTCTGCCTGATGCTCCCCCTGCTTGTGCTTGCTCTCTCTCTGACGAATAAATAAAATCTAAAAAAAAAAAAAGAAAGAAAGAAAGAAAAAGATTCTCTCTTTATCTTTGGCTTTCAAAAGTTTGATTATGGTATGTCTTGGCGTTGATCTCTTTGATTCATATTACTTGGAGTTTATTGAGCTTCTTGGATATTTGTATTTAAATATTTCATCAACTTTGGGAGTTTTCAGCCATTATTTCTCCAAGTATTCTCTCTGCTGCTTTCTCTCTCTCTCTTCCTTCCAGACCCCCCAACGTGTGTGCCGGTCTGCCTGACGGCGCCCCACAGATCCCCTGAGCTCTCTTCCTTCTGGACCCCCCCAACGTGTGTGCCGGTCTGCCTGACGGCGCCCCACAGATCCCCTGGGCTCTCTTCCTTCTGGACCCCACAACGTGTGTGCCGGTCTGCCTGACGGTGCCCCACAGATCCCCTGAGCTCTGTTCACTTTTCTTCAGTCTTTTTTCTGTCTGTTCCTCAGACTCAATAATTCTGTTGTTCTCTCTTCAAGTTCATGGATTCTTTATTCTGCCTGCTCAGATCTGCTGTTGAATCTCTAGTGAATTTTTCATGTCAGTTACTGTGCTTTCCAGCTCCAGGATGTTTTAGTTTCTTTCATGCATTTTCCATCTTTTTGTTGGCATCTCATTTTGTTCACACATAGCTTTCATCTTTCTGACATCCAAACTCTCATCCTTTCTTGACTTTCTCTACGTCCTCTCTCAGTTCCTTGAGTATCTTTTTCTTTTTTAAGATTTTATTGTTTTTAGTAATATCTGCACCCAATGTGGAGTTTGAACTCACAGCCCTGAGATCAAGAGTCACATGGTCTTCTGACTGACCCAGCCAGGCGCGTCTCCTTGAGCATCCTTAAGACAGTTGTTTTAATGTTTTTGTCTAGTAGATCTGCCATTAGGTCTTTTTCAGACAGTTTCTGTTGATTTTTTTTATCCCTTTGAATGGGATGCTTTCCTGTTTGTGTGCCTTATGATTTTTTGTTGAAAACTGCACATTTGAATCTAACAATGTGGTGACTGTGAAAATCAGATGTTTTCCCCTTCCCCAGGGTTTGCAATTTTGTGTTATTGTTTTGATTATTAGTTTTATTTTTTAACTGCTGTAGGCTGTCTCTGGGCTAAGGATCAGCCTGACGTGTAACTTAAGGTCTTCTCAGGTCTTTTCTGAGCCTTTCCCTGGGTATGCATGGTCACTTTCTAATTTTCCCCTTATGTGCAGGCTTTTTTTTTTTAATTTATTTATTTATTTGACAGAGAGAGAGAGAGAGACAGAGAGAGCAGGAACACAAGTAGGGGGAGTGGGAGAGGGAGAAGCAGGCTTCCCACAGAGCAGGGAGCCCGATGTGGGGCTCCATCCCAGGACCCTGGGATCATGACCTGAGCCAAAGGCAGATGCTTAACGACTGAGCCACCCAGGTGCCCCAGGTGCAGTTGTTTTTTAACAACAACTTACTATCTGGCTCCCAAAAGGAGGAAAAAGAGGAAGATAAAATGAGTGGGGAGAAAAAGGGCTCCAGCCTTTTAATCCCCCAGAAGGCACTTCAGCTGGAGGGAGAGGGGCTTGCAACAGTGGCCGCCCACCTCTGTGTCTGCACCTGTGTGATCAAAAGCAGTCCTCAAAGCACAGATCCCTGATATTTGGAGGACAGGGTCCTTTTTGCCCACCCAAACTCCTGCACACTATGTGCTCGCTGCTCCAGAAACTCAAGCGCAGCTGTGTGCTGTGAGGCTGGGGCTGGGGGCTGAGGTAGTTGCTACTGTGGTAAGAGCTGAAACTGATCTGAATTAACCATAATTTACCCGATGTTACACACATTCTGCCCCTGCACCTGTTGACCAGGTCGGGAGATGGAGTTCTGGTGTTTCCTGCTGTGCCATCTTCCCAGAATCTTCCAACCCGTCAAATTCTGTCACCTTTCCTGCTCCCTATTTCCTGATATAGTCACGGTTTTTTTTTTTTTTTAAGTATAGCTACTTTAAAACCTGTGTCTGATAATTTTTGTGTTTCTGATCATTTGTGGTCATTCTCTTTTTTTCCACACATGGCGCTTTGCTCCCTTGTGCACTTGATTTGCTTTACTATGTACTACTCATTGCCCTTGAAAAATTATTGGTTAGATTTCCAAGGCCTATGATGTAGATACCTTTCTCCTGGGATCATTCGAATTTGCTTCCACCAGTTGCCATGGGCAGAGGTATTTTAAGACAATTGCAAAACCATTTTAAATCATTTTAAAATAATTTCATTGCTGCAAACCATTTAACTGTAGGAAACAAACTGCGGGTTGCTGGAGAGGAGGTGGATGGGGGGATGGGGTAAATGGGTGATGGGCATTAATGCAGGAGGGCACATGTGATGAGCACTGGGTAATATACGCAAGTGTTGAATCACTAAATTCTACCCCTGAAACTGATAGTACACTATATGTTAATTAACTTGAATTTAAATAAAATCTTGAAAGAAAAAAGAAAAATTTCATTGCTATTGCTTGAATTTTCTTAGCACATCATTTGGTATAAAAGTTGGTTGCAATTCCACACCAGAGCAAGCCCTTGTGTTACAGCCTCTCGGCGGTGGGTCTTCTCTTCCCTTCTCCCTCAATATGAAGACAGCGCACTCCTGGGCCTGTGGGCAAGGAGAGAAGGACTGGGCAGAAAGCCCTGGCCCCCACTTCTATCCTCCCAGCCCTGCCCAGCTACTAAAGCCGCACCTGAGTTAACCTGACCTGATCCTCTGCACCCTGGACTCACACCTCCCTGTCTCCCCCAGGCCAAACTTGATGTCGTCTTTGTCTCTTCCTGTTCTCTCACATCCTTTGTGTATACAGGACTCCCATGGCTCTACCTCTCCACCTTGGTCCTCCCTCTGGGAAGGTGAATGCAGGGGTGGAGGGGGGATGAGGGTATGTTGACTGCTGGGAATTGGGGATGGTGGGCCTGTGGGTGCACGTGGTCTGGAAGGAGAAGGTCCTTGGGATATGGTCCCAGGAAGATCCCAAGGCAAGCAGAAAGCAGCTGATCCAGCCTCTTTGAGGCTTCTAAGAGCAGTGTCTACATGTGGCCAGACCCACACCCTGGTCACAAAGTGGTGGTGGCCAGAGAAGAGTATGGAGGAGTTGAGGGCTCTGGGTGTCGGGGTGGAGGGCATCAACGGATTCATTCCCAGAGGCACCTGGCTGGCCCAGTCAGTTGAGCATGCGACTCTTGATCTCAGGGTCATGAGTTCGAGTCCCAAATTGGGCATAGAGATCACTTAAAAAAAAAAAAAAAGATTCATTTTGAAGGAGAGTCCAAGATGGTGAAGGAGTAAGAGAACTTAGTTTCATCGGTCCCGGGAATTCAGCTAGATAGCTACCAAATCATTGTGAACGCCTGCGAACTCCACCAGAGACTGAAGACAAGAATAGCTACAATTCTACAAATAGGAAAGCGACCACTTTCTGCAAAGGCAGGAGGTGCGGAGACGTGGATCGGGAGCGATATATGGGAAGACAGGCCGCGGGGGGAGGGAGCCTCATAATCAGGCTACACCAAGTGAACACCCAGCCAAGACCAAGTTTACTGATCACTGAGAACTAACTGCAAAACTCCAGGGCTAGGGGAATACAGCACACAGAATTCATGTTTTTTCCCCCCCAAGATTCTTTAGTCTTTCAATTTTAACTTTTTGATCTCCTTCCTTTTTCAACCAATTTCTTATTTTATCAACTCTTTTTAAATTCTCTTTAGTTTTCATTTTTACAGTTACATTTTATCCTTTCATTGTAGTTAATTTTATTTTTGTATATATGTTTTTCTCTCTTTACAACTTTGGGATCTAGTCTTCTAACAAACAGACTTAAATACACACGGGATCCAGTGTATTGCCCTATTCTGTTCATCTCTCTGATTATATTCACTTTTTAAAAAAAAATTTATTATTTTTAAATCAGTTTTGGTCCCTTCTGATTTGTTTAGTGTATATTTCCCTGGGGTCATTGTTGCCATTTTAGTATTTTGTTCTCTCGTTCATCTATTCTCTGGACAGAATGACAGGATGGAAAAACTCACCTCAAAAAAGAGAACGAGAGGCAGTACTGACTGCCAGAGACTAACCAGTATGGACATAAACAAGATGTCAGAACTAGAGTTCAGAATAATGATTATAAAGATACTAGCTGGTTTTGAAAAAAGCATAGAAGACACTAGAGGATCCCTTTTTGGAGAAATAAAAGAACTAAAATCTAACCAAGTCAAAATCAAAAAGGCTATTAATGAGATGCAATAAAAAATGGAGGCTCTAACTGCTAGGATAAATGAGGCAGAAGACCAAATGATGGAGAATAAAGAAGCTGAGAAAAAGAGAGACAAACAACTACTGGATCACGGGGGGAGAATTTGAGAGATAAGTGACACCATAAAGCAAAACAATATTAGAATAACTGGGACCCCAGAAGAAGAGGAAAGGGGGGCAGAAGGCATATTGGAGCAAATTATAGTGGAGAACTTCCCTAATCTGGGGAAGGAAACAGGCATCAAAATCCAGGAGGCACAGGGCACCTGGGTGGCTCAGTCGGTTGGGCGACTGCCTTCGGCTCAGGTCATGATCCTGGAGTCCCGGGATCGAGTCCCGCATCGGGCTCCCTGCTCGGTGGGGAGTCTGCTTCTCCCTCTGACCCTCTTCCCTCTTGTGCTCTCTATCTCTCATTCTCTCTCAAATAAATAAATAAAATCTTTAAAAAAAAAATCCAGGAGGCACAGAGAACCCCATAAATCAATAAAAGTAGGCCAACACCCTGACATATAATAGTGAAGCTTGCTAATCTCAGAGACAAAGAGAAAATCCTGAAAGCAGCTCGGGACAAGAGGTCCATAACCTACAAGGGCAGAAACATTAGACTGGCAGAAGACCCATCCACAGAGACCTGGCAGGCCAGAAAGGACTGGCATGATATCTTCAGGGTGCTAAATGAGAAAAATATGCAGCCAAGAATACTTTATCCAGCTGGGATGTCATTCAAAATAGGAGGGATAAAAAGCTTCCAGGACAAACAGAAACTAAAAGAATTTGTGATCACCAAACCAGCCCTACAAGAAATATTAAAAGGGGTCCTCTAAGCAAAGAGACACCCCAAAAGTAACATAGACCAGAAAGGAACAGAGACAATATAAAGTATCAGTTACTTTACAGGTAATACAATGACACTAAATTCATATCTTTCAATAGTTACTCTGCATGTAAATGGGCTAAATGTCCCAATCAAAAGACACAGTGTATCAGATTGGATTAAAAAAACAAGACCCATCGATATGCTATTTGCAAGAGACTCATTTTAGACCCAAAGACACCTCCAGACTTAAAGTGAGGGCATAGAAAACCATTTACCATGCTAACGGACACCAAAAGAAAGCTGGGGTGACAATCCTTAGACAAATTAGATTTTAAACCAAAGACTATATTAAGAGATGAGGAAGGACACTCTATCCTACTTAAAGGGTCTATCCAATAAGAAGATCTAACAATTCTAAATATTTATGCCCCTAACATGGGAGCAGCCAATTATATAAGCCAATTAATAACAGAAGCAAAGAAACACATCAACAATAATACAGTAATAGTAGGGGACTTTAACACCCCACTCACAGCAACAGACAGATCATCTAAGCAGAAGATCAACAAGGAAATAAGGGCTTTGAATGACACACTGGACCAGATGGACATTACAGATATTGTCAGAACATTCCATCCCAAAGCAACAGAATACACATTCTTCTCTAATGCACATGGAACATTCTCCAGAATAGATCACATCCTGGGTCACAAATCAGGTCTCAACTGGTACCAAAAGATTGGGATCATTCGCTGCATATTTTCAGACCACAATGCTTTGAAACTGGAATTCAATCACAAGAGGAAAGTTAGAATTCAAATACATGGAGGCTAAAGAGCTTCCTACTAAAGAATGAATGGGTCAACCAGGAAATTAAAGAAGAATTAAAAAAAATCATGGAAACAAATGAAAATGAAAACAACGGTTCAAAACCTTTGAGATGCAGCAAAAGTGGTTCTAAGAGGTAAGTATATAGCAATACAAGCCTTTCTCAAGAAACAAGAAAGATCTGAAATACAGAACCTAACCCTACACCTAAAGGAGCTGGAGAAAAAACAGCAAATAAGGCCTAAACCCAGCAGGGGAAGAGAAATAATAAAGATCAGAGCAGAAATCAATGAAATAGAAACCAAAAGAACAGTAGTACAGATCAACGAAACTAGGAGCTGGTTTTTTGAAAGAATTAATAAGGTTGATAAACCCGGGACACCTGGGAGGCTCAGTCGGTTAAGCATCTGCCTTTGGCTCAGGTCATGATCCCCAGGTCCTGGGATGGAGCCCCGCATCAGGCTCCCTGCTCAGCAGGGAGCGTGTTGCTCCCCCTGCTTCTGTACTCTGTCTCTCTCTGGCAAATAAATAAATAAAATCTTAAAAAAAAAAAATCAGTAAACCCCTGGTCAGACTTATCAAAAAGAAAAGAGAAAGGACCCAAATAAATAAAATCATCAATGAAAGAGGAGAGATCACAACCAACACCAAAGAAATACAAACAATTATAAGAACATATTAGGAGCAACTATATGCCAGCAAATTAGGCAATCTGGAAGAAATGGATGCATTCCTAGAGACGTATAAACTACCAAAACTGAACCAGGAAGAAATAGAAAACCTGAACAGACCTATAACCACTAAGGAAATTGAAGCAGTCATCAGAAAGCTCCCAACAGACAAGAGCCCAGGGCCAGAATGCTTCCCAGGGGACTTCTACCAAACATTTAAAGAACAATTAATACCTATTCTTCTGAAACTGTTTCAAAAAATAGAAATGGAAGGAAAACTTCCAAACTCATTTTATGAGGCCAGCATTACCCTGATCCCAAAACCAGACAAAGACGCCATCAAAAAGGAGAATTACAGACCAATATCCCTGATGAACATGGATGTCAAAATTCTCACCAAAATACTAGCCAATGGAGTCCAACAGTACATTAAAAGGATTATTCACCACGACCAAGTGGGATTTATCCCTGGGCTGCAAGGTTGGTTCAACATCTGAAAATCAATCAATGTGATACAATACATTAACAAAAGAAAGGAAAAGAACCATAAGATACTCTCAATAGATGCAGAAAAAGCATTTGACAAAGTCCAACATCCTTTCTTGATTAAAACTCTCCACAGTGTAGGGATAGAAGGTACATACCTTAATATCATAAACGCCATCTATGAAAAACCCACAGCGAATATCATTCTCAATGGGGAAAAACTGAGAGCTTTCCCCCTAAGGTCAGGAACACAGCAGGGATGTCCACTCTCACCAATGCTATTCAACGTAGTATTAGAAGTCCTAGCCTCAGCAATCAGACAACAAAAAGAAATAAAAAGCATCTGAGTCACAAAGAAGAAGTCAAACTCTCACACTTCACAGATGATATGATACTCTATGTGGAAAACCCAAAAGTCTCCACCCCAAAATTGCTGGAACTCATACAGGAATTCAGTAAAGTGGCAGGATATGAAATCAATGCACAGAAATCAGATTTCGATACACTAACAAAAGACAGAAGAAAGAGAAATTAAGGAGTCGATCCCACTTACAACTGCACCAAAAACCATAAGATACCTAGGAATAAACCTAAACAAAGAAGCAAAGGATCTGTACTCAGAAAACTATAGAACATTCAAGAAAGAAATTGAGGAAGACACAAAGAAATGGAAAAACATTCCATGCTCATGGATTGGAAGAACAAATATTATTTTTTTTTAGGATTTTATTTATTTATTTCAGAGAGAGAGAATGAGAGACAGAGAGCATGAGAGGGAGGAGGGTCAGAGGGAGAAGCAGACTCCCCGCTGAGCAGGGAGCCTGATGTGGGACTCGATCCCGGGACTCCAGGATCATGACCTGAGCCGAAGGCAGTCCCTTAACCAACTGAGCCACCCAGGCGCCCTGGAAGAACAAATATTATTAAATGTCTATGCTACCTAGAGCATTCTACACATTTAATGCAATCCCTATCAAAATACCATCAAGGTTTTTCAAAGAAGTGGAACAAATAATCCTAAAATTTGTATGGAACCAGAAAAGACCCCGAATAGCCAGAGGAATGTTGAAAAAGAAAAGCAAAGCCGGTGGCATCACAATCCCGGACTTCCAGCTCTATTACAAAGCTGTAATCATCAGGACAGTATGGTATTGGCACAAAAACAGACACATAGATCAATGGAACGGAATACAGAGCCCAGAAATGGACCCTCAACTCTATGGTCAACTAATCTTCGACAAAGCAGGAAAGAACGTCCAATGGAAAAAAGACAGTCTCTTCAACAAATGGTGTTGGGAAAATTGGACAGCCACATGCAGAAGAATGAAACTGGGCCATTTCCTTATATCACACACACAAATAGACTCAAAATGGATGAAAGACCTAGAGTCTATTGAAATCCTTGAGGAGAACACAGGCAGCAACCTCTTCGACTTTGGCCACAGCAAATTCTTGCTAGACACGTCTCCAAAGGCAAGGGTAACAAAGGCAAAAATGAACTACTGGGACTTCATCAAGTGGAAAAACTTGCACAGCAAAGGGAACAGTCAACAAAACCAAAAGACAACCGACAGAATGGGAGAAGATATTTGCAAACATTTTATCAGATAAAGGGCTAGTATCCAAAATCTTTATGGAACTTATCAAACTGAACACCCAAAGAACAAATTATCCCATCAAGAAATGGGCAGAAGACATGAACAGACATTTCTGAAAAGAAGACATACAAATGGCTAAAAGACACATGAAAAAATGCTCAACATCACTTGTCACCAGGGAAATCCAAATCAAAACCTCAATGAGATACCACCTCACACCAGTCAGAATGGCTAAAATTAACAAGTCAGGGAACGACAGATGTTGGCGGGGATGCGGAGAAAGGGGAACCCTCCTACACCGTTGGTGGGAATGCAAGCTGGTGCAACCACTCTGGGAAACAGTATGGAGGTTCCTCAAACAGTTGAAAATAGAGCTACCCTATGACCCAGCAATTGCACTACTGGGTATTTACCACAAAGATACAAAGGTAGGGACCCGAAGTGGTACGTGCACCCCAATGTTCATAGCAGCAATGTCCACAATAGCCAAACTGTGGAAAGAGCCAAGATGTCCATCGACAGATGAATGGATAAAGAAGATGTGGTATATATACACAATGGAATATTATGCAGCCATCCAAAAATATGAAATCTTGCCATTTGCAACGATGTGGATGGAACTAGAGGGTATTATGCTGAGTGAAATAAGTCAGAGAAAGACAATTATCATATGATCTCTCTCGTATATGGAATTTAAGAAACAAAACAGAGGATTACAGGGGAAGAGAGGATAAAATAAAACAAGACGAAACCAGAGAGGGAGACAAAGCATAAGAGACTCTTAATCTCAGGAAACAACCTCAGGGTTGCTGGAGGGGAGGGGGTGGGGGATGGGTAGCTGGGGGATGGGCATGAAGGAGGGCACGTGATGTGACGAGCACTGGGTGTTAACGCAACGGATGAATCACTGAAGTCTACATCTGAAACTAGTAATACATTACGTGTTAATTAACTGAGTTTAAATAAAAAATATTCATTTCCAGAGCTTCCTGGTATCACTGTAGAGGCCATACTTACGCTGACAACGCCCAGATCCAATCTCCAGCCCGAGGAGGCTCTGAAGCCAGGCCTGGAGAGCCAACGTCTCTAAGGCACAATTTCTGACATGAATCTCCCCCCACGGGTTCTCTCTGCACCCCTTCACTCCCTCATCTCTCAAGGCGGCTCTCCACAAGGCCAGCGGCGCCCCCCTCCCCCCCCCCGCCGCCCCCCCCCCCCCCCCCCCGCCGGGAGCCTGACCATACCGGGGCCCCCAGGGGGCACTGTCTCTCCCGCCATCTGCCCCCACTCTCCCGCTGGCTGCAGTGGCCTCCTCCTCCTGTGCCCCTTTGTCCAAGCCCTGATCACGCAGCTCCCCCTCAGGCTTGGGCGTGTGGCCGGCGCTTCCCTGCTCCTGCCCAGGCCAATTTCCTGCCCCCAGCCCCAGGCCCCTGGCACTAGTGTCCTCATGCTTCCCATGCATCTTCTGAAGGCGCTGCAGTTCTAGGTGCTGCAGACACAGCAGGGAGCCAAAGAGACACAGGCTCCTGCCCTCCAGGGCCTGGCACCCCAATGAGAAGATACAGATCAGGGCCCCTCACAGTAGCCCCATGGACGATATGGGCCAAGTCATTCTTCATGAGGGCTCTCCCTGAGCATTGTAGGACGTGTAGCAGTACCACTGACCTTGACCCAGGAGATCCAGTAGCACCGCTCCCCTGCACCATGACAACCCAAAATGTCTCCAGATAGTGCCAAATATCCTTGAGGGCAAAGTTCTTCCCCTCCCTCCAAGAACTCTGGATACAATGAGAAATCACCATATCGAATAAAGTGTATCGCGAGACAGAAGGTGGGAGTTGTAAGGAGAATTAAAAATGTCGGACAGGGTAAAGGGGTCTAGGGAGGATGGGGGTGTAATGGGATGAATATTTGTATCCCCCCGATCTACATTTTGGAGCCCTAACCCCCAGTGTGGCTGCATTTGGAGCAGAGGGGCCTCTCTGGAAAAAATCAAGGTTAAATAAAGTCATGGAGGAGGGGCCCTAGTGTCCTTATAAGAAGAGACACTACCCCAGTGAGCAATCCCTTCACCCCCGTTGGGATGGCTCTCATCAAAGAGACAAGAAACAACAGGTAACCAGCTCCCACTTTGGCTCCCCCTCCCAGAACCCCCTCCCCAGAGCGGAGCCCCCCCAAGGGCCCCTCTCCCGCCCCCCCAGCCCAGCCACCCGGCCAGAACCCCACCAGCCCAGCCCTGTCAGACCCCCCTAAAGCATGAAAACCTTCCGAGTCCTGGGAGACTTCTCCCACCTCCTAGCCATCATCCTGCTACTGCTCTAAATCTGCAAGTCCCGCCCGCCCTTGTGCCGCCATTTCAGGGAAGAGCCAGGTCCTTTTTGCTGTGGTGTTCACTGCCCGATACCCGGACCTCTTCACCAACTCCCTCTCACCGTACAAGACATGCATGCAGGTGGTCTACACCGCCTGTTCCTTCACCACAATCTGGACGACTTACAGCAAGTTCAAAGCCACTTCCAATGGCACCACAACACATTCCGGGTGGAGTTCCTCGCTGTTCCCACGGCCATCCTGGCGTTCCTCGAGAGATCCTCCGGACCTTCTCCACCTATCTGGAGTCGGTAGCCAACCTGCCCCGGCTGCTCGTGGTGAACAAGACCAGGGAGGCCGAGACGATCCCGGCCACTACTTGTCCGCGCTGGGCATCCACCCCACGCTCCCTCTCTTCAACTGCACCTGGCGCTACCACTTCGAGGGCTCCTCCAACCTCACTGCCATCGTGGTGGGCCTAGTCCACGCCTAGTCCACACTGTCCTCTACTGCGATTTCTTCTACCTCTCCCTCACTGAAGTCCTGAAGGGGAAGAAGCTGAGTTTGCCGGCGTAGCCCTGGGCCCCGCCATCCCGCTCCTCGGCGGCCCGTGAGAGGCAGAGGAAGGCAGCGAACGACCAAGGGCCTTCTGTCCGGGGGTGACCTTTTAAAGAACCAACCTCTCCGCACTCCCCAGTCCCCCTCCTGCCGGGTTTCGGGGGGCAGTGGAGGACCCAAGTCTTGGGGAGCTCAGGACCTGGGGTGTTTGTAGTTTTTTGCCTTTTGGAGAAGAAAAAAAAAATCTTTCCATTAAAAAGAAAAGAAAAGAAACAACAGGTGTTGGCGAGGATGTGGAGAAAAGGGGACCCTCGTGCACTGTTGGTAGGAAGGTAAGTTGGTGCAGCCGCTGTGGAAACAGTATGGAGGGTCCTCAAAAAATAAAAATAGAACTTATCCTATGACCCAGCAGTCCTACCGCTGGGGATGTGTCTTAAGAAAATAAAAACACAAATGTGAAAAGATATCTGCACCTGCCCCCCATGTTCACAGGACCTCAGCCGCAGAAAGGCTTGGACCGTCCCTGGGGGCAGAGGGGATCTGGGAACACGGTGAGCAGAGAGGGACAGTGGCTGGTGATGATTTAAAAGGTCTTTCCGTCAGGTCAGCAACGTTAGTCACAGCAGAGTGGCCCAAGGGTCCACCTGCAGATAAGTGGATCAACAAAACATGGCCCATCCATAAAGTGGAGTGTTATTCAGCCTTAAACAGGGAGGAGGTGCAGGCGCCTGCCACCACCTGGGTGAACCCTGAGGACACTGGGCTCAGTGACATGAGCCAGCCCCAAAGGGACAACACTGGATGGTCTCACTTCCGTGAGTCCCCAGAGGAGTCAGATCATAGAGACAGAAAGTGGATGGTGGGTGTCGGGGAGCTGGGGACGGGAGAGATGGGGAGCTGGTGTTTCTTGGGGGCAGTCTGGGAAGATGAACAAGTTCTGGAGGTGGAGGGTCGGGGCGGTTGCACAACAGTGTGAACGTGCTTCCTGCCACTGACTGGACACTTGAAAATGGTGAGAATGGTACCTTTTTATGTTACGTATATGTTACCGCAATTTAAAAAAGGTGTAAGAAAAAGTCCTGGCTGCCTTGGAAGACTGGACCACAAGGGGGCGGGCCACCGGGAGACCGAGCGGCGAGTCAGGAGTCCCGACGCGGGGCGGCGGGCGGCGGCGGAGAGAGGTGCTCTGCGGGCTCTGACCGTGCAGCCGACACGATTTCTAGGGCTGTTGCCGGTCTGGTGTGAGCATCTGCAGGGGCAGACTGCCCTGACCTGAGACAGGGAAGGCTGTGGACAGAGCAGCTGTTTGATCTTGGGGTGGGCAGGAGGGGTGCAATCAGATCGGTTTGGGACTCGCAGACACAGACAAGTCCCTTCTCCACGTGCGGGTGTTCAGGAGGCAGCTGGACATGCGAGTCCGAGGCTGCATGGCTGCTGTGCACGGCCACAACTGCATACGGTCGCAGAGGACGGGACTCTCCGGAGGCGACATGAAGAAGTGGGGGGCAAAGGGCTGCCCAGCAGCGCCCTGAGGGGTGCTGCCCTGGGGAGGAGCGCTGGGGGGAGGGGACTGCGGGGCTGCTGAGCCAGGGGCGGGGGGGGGGGGTACTGAGTACTGTCCCAAGATGGGCCAGGGTAAGCCGAGGTCGCAGGCCAGGCAGGAGTGGGCTCGAGAGAGAAAGGAGGAGAGAGTAGACCGCGGGGAGAGGTGCAGCCGAGGCGGGGTGGGGCTAGGGACTCTCGAGGTTTGTTTTCCTCGGGTATAAAAAAAAAAAATCACGGGAGCGCCTTGGTGGCTCAGTGGGTAAAGCGGCTGACTCTTGATCTCCGCTCAGGTCTTGAACTCGGGGTCCTGAGTTCCAGAAAAGAAAAATAAATCACAACCTGTTCGCTGAAGAGAAGGTTCCAACTGAGAGGCGAAAGCCGGTGCCCTGGGGAGGGGACCCCAGCGCTGGGGGGGATGGAGAGAAAGCGAGCTCCGCGGCACCCGCACTCAAGACCCGGGCAGCTCCGTCGGCCGCCCCTGGTCCCGCCCCCGACATCCCTTGGCCCCTGGCGGCCGCTCGGTCCCCTGGGTAGGCGCGCGCGGTCGCCGCAGGAGGTCGAGAGTGTGTTCGGCTCGAAGGTCAGGCTGGACCGTGGGCTGAAATGAACCGGAAGAAGAGGATCCCAGGGTGCCGGGGAAGCGGGAGTACGCACGCGATGATGGATCCGCGGTGCCATCGGGACCCCGGGGACGCAGCGCACCAGCAACCCCTCCCTACTGAGCAGGACGCGCTGGACAAGCCTGCAGCGGGGCCGGGAAGAGCGTGCTTCCAGAGCACCGCTACCTGAGGTCTACCGGCGCCTTGCTTCTGGGTAGGCTGGGTCCCCCTCCGCGCGTGGACGTGGCTGTGTGCCGGCGCGCAGAGAGCGTAACCGGCACGCGGAGAGGGTGACCGGCGCAGGTCACAAGTGTGAGACGGAGAGGCAGAAAAAAGACGAGGCCGAATGGCGTCTTCAGCCCCAGGGGCCCCTCAAGGCTGCAGCGCTGGGCTCCGCCGTCGGGGCTCGAGGCGAGGAAGAGCGCGGAAATGCGCACGTCCGGGATCGCGGCCCATAGTCTCCCCCGCCCAGGCCCCCCGGGAGCGCGCCCGACCCGGAAGAGGAGAGAGTGGCGGTCACGAGCACCGCCCCTCCCCTGGGTCGGGAAGCCTGCGGCCGGCGGGGACCACAGCCGACCAGAGGCCGGGCGCGGGGGGCGGAGACGTAGCGGCGCGGCGCTGCCCCGCACAGCGCGGGCTGCTGGGGTCTCCCGCACGCACGCGGCCGGGACGTGGGCCTGGGGCGCCTTCCCCCGGAGCTGCTGGGCTTTGCGGGTACCCAGTCGACGCCAAGTGGAGCGCGTCCCTTCCAGAGGGGCGGGTGTACCCCGCACGCGTGGGCCCGGCAGGAACCTGAAACCCGCGCGCCTCGGGGGGGGGGGGCACGCGAGGCTCTTTGCTTCCAACAGCCCTGAGCATTCACGAGGGAGAAAAGGTCACAGAGAAGCCAAGTGACCCCTCCGAGGTCACACAGCCGGGGAAGGCGGGAGGACCTCAAGGCTGGGAGAAATGGGGCCGAAGGGGGAGTGGCAAACAGGTGTCCACGCTCCGAGAGGTGTAAAGGAGGACCCCGGCCGGCCGGAGGGTCAGGGGCTAGGCCGCGCGGGAGTGAAGACCACAGGGTGGATTCCCCGCGGCCCCACAGTCTGGCTCGCTCCTGGCCCTGATCTCCCCGGGGCAATCCGACCAGACCGGACCCTGCTGGCCGGCGGGGAGCCTCCCCAGCCCCTGGCGTGCATAGAGCCCCTCCCTCAGGATCGGCCCCAGGGACACCCCGATACTCCGTATTGCTGGACTCTTAACAGCAGATTTCCCGCTTCCTCAGTTTCGCTCCCGTCCGCAGTGGCTCTGGACGCCGCCTCCTCCCGGCAGCCCTCCGGAATCCAACAACTGTGAGCCTGGTGGGGGTGTAGGTGCAGCCCCCGCCAGAGCTGAGCACTCGGAGCCTCGGAGCTTCCTCGGTCCCTTTAAACTGGTGATTCGAGCAGTCTGGGGTTCCCATGACAACGACGGCGGATGGGGGACCCGGGCGGGGTCCGGTCGGAGCGCATGCGCGATGCGCGCCCGACGCAGCACGTCTTCCCGAGTCGCCGGCGCTGCTGTCGCGGGGTCCCTGAACCGCGGTGAGGGCGGGGTGGGGCGTTCGCGGGCCTGGGGGGGCGGGTTGTGGGCTCGGGGTGCACGGGTGCGGGGGGGGTCCCTGAACTGGGATGAGGGCGAAGTAGGGGGTCTGTGAACCCCGGTGAGGGCAGGATGGGAGGGGTTCGCGGGCCTGGGATGGGGCGGGGTAGGGGGGGCTGCTGAACCGGGGTGAGAGGGTCCTTGAGCCGCGGTGGGATGGGTTCGGGGGCCCGGGGTCGGCGGGCTGCGAGGATTTCGCGGGCCTGGGGGATGAGGGCGGGGTGGGAGGGGTTCAGGGGTCCGGGGTGGGCGGGGTGCGAGGGGTTCGCGGGCCCAGGGGGGTGAGGACGGTGAGTGGGGTCGGTGAACCGCGGTGAGGGCGGGGTGCGAGGGGTTCGCGGGCCCGGGGGGATGAGGGCGGGGTGGGGGGGGGGTCCGTGAATCTCGGTGAGGGCGGGGTGGGAGGGGTTCGCGAGCCCCGGAGGTGAGGGCAAGTTGCGAGGGGTTCGCGGGCCCGGGGGGATGAGGGCGGGGTGGAGGGGGGGTCCGTGAACCTCGGTGAGGGCGGGGTTCGAGGGGTTCGCGGCCCCGGGGGGTGAGGGCGGGGTGGGGGTGTCCGTGAATCCCGGTGAGGGCGGGGTGGGAGGGGTTCGCGAGCCCGGGGTGGGGGTGAGGGCAGGGTGCGAGGGGTTTACATGCCCGGGGGAGGGGGGTGAGGGCGGGGTAGGAGAGGTTCGCGAGCCCGGGGGAGTTTGAGGGCGAGGGGTTTACGGGCCTGGGGGGGTGAGGGCGGGGTGGGGGGTCCGTGAACTCCGGTGAGGGCGGGGTGCGAGGGGTTCGAGGGCCTGGGGCGTGAGGGCGGAGTGGAGGGGGTCCGTGAACCCCGGTGAGGGCGTCGCTGACCCCCGCGGCTCGCTGCAGGGCGGCCCCGGCTCCCTGCGCTCGGCCATGGCCCCCCCGCTCCGGTGCAGGCTCCCGAGGTCGCTGCCGCCGTGGCTGCTGCTGCTGAGCGTGGCGCTGCTGGGTTTCCAGGCCCGCGCCGAGCCCGCCGCCGGGAGCGCCGTCCCCGCGCAAAGTACGTGCGTCGTGGAGGGGTCCCCACGGGGCCCTGACGCCACCGGGGCGTCGCGAGAGCACGGTTCCTCCCCATTGTTCCCAGCACCTGCCTCGCGCCCCTTCCGCGGTCGGGCCCCCGGCCCCCCCTTCGGTGGGAGGTGCTGGGGGGGGGTACGGGACTAGGGTGACGTTCCCTCCGCGCTGATGCGCACTCCCGCAGGCCGTCCGTGCGTGGACTGCCACGCGTTCGAGTTCATGCAGCGCGCCCTGCAGGACCTTCGGAAGACGGCCTACAGCCTGGACTCGCGGGTGAGCTCCTCTGGCCGGGCGGCAGCTGTCTTGGGGGGAGCGGGGCAAGGACCCAACCTGTGGCACCACCGGTGATCCTCCTGCTCTCGGCTCCAGTGTTCTGAGGGGCATTGTGGGCGCAGGTCTCACCCATGAGCGTTTCCAGACCCGGTGAGGGAGGGTGCCCCCTTCCCTAAGGCCTCATTAGGCCTTTTTCTCTGTGAGCCACACCCAGGACCTGAGGAAGAACCTCCAGTCTCAGTTCAGCACCCCGCCCCGCCATGGGGCAGTGAGGTCCAGCGGGCAGGGGAAAGAGGGTTCACTTTCCCTGGGTCAGAAACGGCTGTGGGGGGAGGCCTGGGCAAGAAAGGGCAGCTTGGGCAGGGCGGTCTGGGAGGCTGCACACCCCCCAGCCTCACCTGGGGAGGGATGGGTGTTAGGCACAGCGTGCTAGGTGCAGGGTCAACGCCCAAGTCTGGGAGGAACACTGAGCCCTCCCACCCTCTCCTGCGTCCTCACTGTGCCTCAGCCAAGGGAGTTTTCACTTAGGACAGAGTTTGGGAATGGGGGAGAATCTCCAGAAGTGGAAAGAAGGGGAGACCCCACCCTGGTTCCCTTTTCTGGCCAGCTCCGCAGGGCCCAGATGGAGGCCTAGAGTGCCTCCAGGATCTGAATCTCACTGAGTCTGGGGCTGGGCTCCTGAGAAGAGCAGCCCCAGCCCAACATGGCGTTGGGGGAGACCCTGAGAGGCAGCATACGGGTTGAAGCTGTCCAGGCCTGGAATGAGCATGTGCAGGGTCCCAGACGGGACAGCTGTGCTGGCAGAAACCGCGGAGGGTCTAGAAGAAGAGCGTGGGAAGGGGTGGAGGCCCACAGGGTAGGAGAGGGTCTGACACTCAGTGTGTTTGGGGGCTCCGAGGTCTCAGGAGCAGGCGGAGAGGGTACTGCTGGTAGCACCCGGAGATGGCCTGCCCTCGGGAGCTGGTGGGCGGAGCGCTGGCCCGGCGCCCCGCCCTCACTGCCCCTTGTTGCTTTGCAGACGGAGACCCTCCTGCTGCAGGCCGAGCGCCGGGCCCTGTGTGCCTGCTGGCCTGCCGGGCGCTGAGGATCCTCAGACACCGCTGTTCCTCATCAATAAACACCCGGCCCAGCACACTGTGTCCTGTCTCCCTGTTCTGGCCACCAGAGCCCACCTGCGTCGCCCCCAGTGGTCCCTGGTGTGGGACTTAGTTTCCCCAGCGGTTCCATGTGGGCCATCCCAGGGCCTGTGCTGAGCAGATACGCGTGTCTCGCCCCACGTGTGGACCTATACCCACAGGCACTTTGTGGCCACTGCAAGTCAGCCTTCAGACACCTCACTTGCCTGCCTGCCCTCTGAGGCCAGGGGAGTGTAGAAGCTGGCCTCGTCCCCGGAACAGCTGTCCCTGTGCCGAGCCCCCCCCGGGATCCTCTGCACTGCGCTGGGGATGGCTGTCCTGGGAGCTCCCCGCAGGCCCCCCAGTGGGCCCCCGCATAGCCTAGCCCGCGGTAGCTGTCGGGACAGGCAGGAGGAGCCGGCAGCCAGAGAAGGCTCCTCGGGGTACGGGCAGGGCTGGCATGGTCCGTACAGCCTCCACCCAGCCTGCTGGGCTCCTCCTACAGCCCCAGCCCAGCCCCTGGGCACCAGGGAATAAGAATCTGGGACTGAATACAAGTGTTATGCCTGTGGGTAACGGGCCCTTACTCATCCACAGGTGTGTGCATAGCGCCAGGCAGGAGCCCTCTGGAGGAAGCAGGTGACCCTCCCTCCGTCCCTCTGTCCCTCCATTCATTCCGTCGATGTTTTGTAGTATCAAGTATCCAACCAAGCAATGCCATGGTTGGAAGTGACCGCTGTGGGACACTTGGCCTTTCTGGGGTGTTAGTTCCCTAGTGGTGGCTGCCCAAGGGCGCCACGGCGCTCCTGCCAGAGAGGGGAGGATCGCCCCTCTTTAGCTCAGAAGTCCCCACCCCCAGCCTGTCCGTGTCACCGTGCGTGTGCACACGTTTTCTCAGCCTTCCTCCAGGCCTCAGCCCCACAGCACCTGCCCTGCCCTTGCTCCCACCCCAGGACCTGTCCTGTCAGTGCTTTTCTGCCTGGAAGGGCCTGGCATGCTGCTGCCGATCCACGTTGTCTGGACCACACAGAGTCCTACCTTGGTCGTGCTGGGAGGTTGAGCTAGATGTCTGGTGGTGGTGATGCCTGTGAACTCTAAAGCAGGCCAGGGAGAGACGAGGGAGTGCTGAAGCTCAGACCAGCCCTCAGTTCTGGAAATGCGCGGGGTACTCGGTGGCAGGGATCAGAATCCTCCAGTCTTGGGGCCCCAGAAAGGAGCGGAGGGCGGACGGAGGCAGGTGTCTTCCCTCCGGGGCCCCGCCCCGACGATGCTGATGTTCCATTGGTTGGCTTCAGTCACGTGGCCATTCCTGGCTGCCGGGGAGGTGGGGATGGACCGCGTTCTCTGCTTGGGTTCTCCGATTTAGCAAAAACAGATCTAGGACCAATGAATACTGTTCAGTATAAAAAGTACAAGTACTTCTAGTGTAAGTACTCGTTAGTATTACGTATGTCCCATGCAGTATTTAGGACATATTTATACTAAAAGTGATTCGTTTACCCAAAATTTAATCTTAACTGGGCACCCTGTATGTTGTGGGCAGCCACGAGCCCCGGCACAAATTGTGGTTTCTATTACTATGAAAGATAGGGACGGTCTCAGAAAGCCTCTCATAGGAGTACTCTTTGGGAGGAAGTAGGAGCACAAGCTCCCCAGACAGGGCCTGGAGTCGCGGTGGAGGAGCCAGTCTTGAGGTGTGCCCTAGACCCCTGAGCAGGGGAAAGCAAGTGGACAGATGTGTGGAAAAGGGGACGGAGAGAGAGAGTTAGGAACACAAGGGCTGGCTGGGACCCTTGTGGCTTGGGTGTGGACAGAGCAGAGGTGAGCACTAAGAGGGCAGAGAGGAGGGGTCCCCAGAGGAGAGGGGGCAGCCGAGAGTCATGAAGACAGCTGACACAGGTGAGGGCTTTGGTTAGAAAGGAGGGGTTGTCATGTCACATGCTGCTGAGGTCAAGAAGGGCCAAGCCTGGACCACTAGATTTGGCAGCACTGGTCATTGTTGACCTTGATAAGAACAGGGTTAATTGTGGGTGGGGAAGGCCTGAATGGGGGTTTCACGGGAGGAGGAGAGGTGGGCAGAGTCGGCACAGACAGTTCTTGCAAGGAGTTTAGCCTTGCGAGTGGTCAAGGCTGACAGCATTCAGGCTCTGTCCGAGAGCCATGACACCGCTTTCCTGCTCATCTGTAGGCAGATTCAATCAAGAGCATCTGCCACGACTATATATGTAAATATGATTCTAGGCTAAGCAGTGAATTGGGAACACATTATCTTTAGGACAGCTTTAATTTTTTCTGGACTTGATGTTTGCCTTAATGTTCCCACACTGTCTGCCTTTATCACATCCTTAACCTCAAGTCACCTCTAGGCCCCCTGCCAGGCTCTGGACCTCCTGCTCCCAGCCAGCTGGGTACTCCTGCTGCCCATTGCCTACCTTTCACTCTTTTGGTCTGGAGTCACTGTTTCCTAGACCTCTTGCCAGCCCCTCCATGTTGCATGTCTTCAAGCATCTTCCTAGAAAACATTGTGGTAAGTAAACTCTCTGAGCTGGCCTGTCTGAGAATATCTTTTGCGGCACGTTCAATTCATAGCCCCTCCTACCTCCGGGCCTTTGCACAGGCTGCGGTCTCTCCGTGGAGTTATGCACTTGGCCTCCTCCATGACCCACCTCACTCTTTAGTTCCTTATCCTACCTTGCTTTTTGTTTGTTTGTTTGTCCCCAAGGGATACTAGAGCTTTGATCTCTTTTATTTATTTCCGACCCTCCCCTGCTGGATTGGAAAGCCTCAGGAGGACTGGGCTTTGTTCTTTTCAGGGCCCGATAGAGGGTGGGCACTCACTGAGCCTGTGTAGAAGGGAGGGATGGCTGCTGGGTCATGGACTCTGGGTGAGGAGGTTGAGCAGTTTGGGTGCCTGTCAGGAGCTTTTCCCTCCCACCCCCAGGACGCTCTCGGGACTGAAGTTTCACTCAAAGTGCTGGACAGGCTTTAATCAGAAGTCTCGGTCCCTTAGCTGGGGGAAATAATAATAATCATTATTATATTATGGTTGTTCCCTCCTCTTTTCTCTTTGGGCAGCTACTGTCAGTTGCACACTGGGCCTCCCATCTGCTCTGATTTTCTTTTGTCTTCCCATCCCTTGGTCTTTTGGTTCACTTCTCTGGAGACCCCTTGGCCTTCCGCGCTCCCACTCATCTCTGTTGCTTCCCAGGGCCCCCTGTACCTCTGACCGCTGGTGAAGTTTAGGTCTCAGTCCCCAGGTTCCCCCCCCCCACCCCCGGCAGGGACAGGCTGGCCCTCAGGGTGTCCTTGGAGGAGACCCAGTGGGTCTGCTCCAGGTTGGGCCCCAGGGTCCCTTCTTCACTTGGGGTGAGGGGTTTTTTCTGCTAATGCACCGTCCTGTGTTTGGCGCCCCCTCCTAGCATGGAACAGGGGAGGCCCAGGGCACCCACCCTACTCTACCTCTGGAGTCTGGGAGGGGTCCTGGCCTGCACGCGCGCCCCGCTTTTGTGGGCTGGGGTCTAGCTTCGACCGTGACTCCGGGACTGCAGGGGTGCAGGGTGGAATTGCAGGTGGTTGGGGCTGCCCAGGCGACTAGGGTGTGGGTGCAGAGGGGACTCCGAGCAGCAGAAACCAGAGGAGTGCATGGGAGAACGGACCCGGAGAACGGACCCACCCAGCCTCGATTTCCTTGTCTGTGAGATGGGTTCCTGATGCAGGCAGAAGGCGCAGGGTGGGGTGGGGGGGCTTCACGTCACTGGGGAGGGAACAGGCTCAGTGGCGGGCCTGGGACCCTGCTGCCTGGGCAGACCTCCCTTCCCTTTAAGGCCACCCCCACTCGGATCGCTAAAGCCCAGGCCCTGAGGTCTCCAACATCTTCCAGGTGGCTGTCCCTGGTGTCCAGCTCTGTCCCTTCCAAGCTGAGTCTGGCTGTATCCTCCCCACTTCCTCCTGGCACTCTCCAGGGCCCTCTAGACCAGGATGCTGCAGTGCTAGGCTAGCCAAGCTATCTTGGGAGGCAGGGGGTTCAAGACTTGGGGCTGAAGGTGAGGTCAGGCCACCTGGAGGAAGGGACCTCTGCAGATGCAGGGCCTACCAAAGTCAGGCTGAGTGGAAACACAGGTCCTTCCCTCCACCTGTGGGCTTGACTTTGGGGGCCAGAGGAGGGTGGGTGGGTTGGGTAGTAGCCAGCAGAGGCTGTGGCCCTCTAAGGGCTGGGCCACTCTGCACGGAGGAGCCTCTTTGCACCAAGTCTGGGGTCAGAGATCCCTGGATCCTCCACCTGGTCCTCCCTTCTGGCCCCCATCACAGAACAACAGAATGTTTCCCAAATCCCCGATCTGGTGCTCAAGGCCCACATCCAAAGCCCTATCTCCCCTTCCTCTGAAGCCCCTTGACTCCTCTAGGCACATGAGCCACCCCTCCGCATTCCTTGTTTTTCCTGCCTGGATCCCCTGCTTGCTGTTGGCTTTGCCAGGACACGTCTGCCCTCCACCTGGTCAACCTCAGGACACGCTGCAGCCTGGTCCACTGTGGCTGGTTGGGCTCTCGGCAGCGTTCAGACAGCACATGGAGTGATTTCTGAATGACCTGTGTGCTCCTTTGAGATTCTCCACGGTTTCACTTTCTTGTCTTGGAAGATGACAGCCAGGCCCCAGATAAACCCAGGCATCTGGGAAATAGAGTGTGGGGTGACTTCCCAATTTGGCTGCCCCCTTCCACCATGGTCCTTGCGCTGGCGATCCTGGCTGTGGACCAGTTCAGCTCCTGGGTCCGGGGTCCCCCCTACTCTACCCGGGTCCCTTGGCGGGACGCTGGCGAGGGATCGTCCCCTTCCTAGCCTCTAGGTGATGGTAGCCGCCTGGCTGGGCCCCAGGCAGGCTGAGGATCCTTAGACCTGGTCCCCTAGGTCTCGACTCCAACCATGCGGGTGTGGTGAACTCGGCTCCAGGCTGCCCTGCGGGGCCACCGCGGGGAATGCGGCGCGTTGCGGGGCGACGCGGGGAAGGGGTGCATAGCTGCAGGGGGCTGGGTTCATAAAGTGTTAGGGGAGGGATCTGAGATTACCTGTCCCCCACCCTCACCCTCACACCCCGCCCCCGGCCCGCAGCGTCGACAGGCAGATAGGGCTCGCAGGGACCCGCAAGGCTCGGCAAGAGCACCCCCCCCCCCCCGCACCTGCACCGAGATCGTGGAGCGCATGCGCGGGCCGAGGAGGGCGGGGGGCCGAGCCGGGAGGGGTCCGACCAGCCCAGCGCCCCCCGTGCCCGCTGCGGGAATTCGGTGTCGGAGCGGAGGGTTGCTGTGCTGCGCCCGGACGCGGGGGGCTGCGGGCGATCTGGGCATTAGATCCCGCTCCGACCGCGTACCCGCGCGTCCAGCCCGTGTGGCCCCGGGCGCAGGTTCCCAGGGGCGCCAGGCCGGGGAAGCCGCGGCGCCCCTCCCCGGGGCCCTGGCCGGGCGTCGCATTCAGACAAAGGGGCGGGAGATGGAGATGGAGATGGTTCGGTGACTGCGCCCGGCGGCCGAAGAGGAGGAGGACGCGGCGCCGCGGGCTCCAGCGGCCCAGGCCCGGGACCGGGCGCTCCCGGGCCCGCGTAGAGGGGTGGAGGCGCGGAGGTGCAAGGGCCGGGCGGGAGGCGCCCTGCCCGGAGCCCCCACGGGGCGCTCCCTCCGGGCCGGGAACCCGGGTCGCGCGCTCGCTCGTCCCCGGCCACCTCGCGGGGCTCGGCCGCTCCGTCGTACCCCGGGCTGCCCGCGCCACCCCAGCCCAGGCGCACTCCCGCTGGCCGCCCGCACCCGGCCGCCGCGCAGCGCCCAAGTGTGCCATCGGGCGGGCGCGGAGGCGGTGTCTGCTCCCACCCCCGAGATCACATGGTGACCCTCGGCAGCCAATGCAGTGGACGCTAGGACCCTGCGGGACCCCAGGCGCCGCGACTGCACCGGCGCCGCTGCATTATAAATACTTCTCCAAAATGCGGCGCAGCTCCCTGCGCGCGCCCCGGCCGCCCGCCGCCTCCGCCCCGCGCCCCTGAGCCGCCGCCGCCGCCGCCGCCGTTGCCGCCGCTGCCGCCGCTGCCGCCGCCGCCGCGGGTCCGAGGGCGCCGCGCCCTTGCCCTGGGCCCGGGCTGTGCCCGCCCGCAGCCCGGCCCGCGTCCCCGCGCTGCGCCGCCCGGCCGGGTGCATGCATTGTGGGCCTCCCGACATGGTCTGCGAGACGAAGATCGTGGCCGCCGAGGACCATGAGGCGCTGCCGGGGGCCAAGAAGGACGCGCTGCTCGCCGCCGCCGGCGCCATGTGGCCCCCGCTGCCCGCCGCGCCCGGGCCGGCCGCCGCGCCCGCCGCGCCCCCGCCCGGCCCCCAACCCCGCGGCGGCGCGGGGGGCGCGGGACCGCCGGGGGGGCGCGGCGTGTACATCCGCGAGTTCCGCGCTGCCGAGCAGGAGGCGGCGCGCCGCATCTTCTACGACGGCATCATGGAGCGCATCCCCAACACGGCCTTCCGCGGCCTGCGGCAGCACCCGCGCACGCAGCTGCTCTACGCCCTGCTGGCCGGTCAGTGCGCGGGGGACCCCGCCGCGCTCCGCCTGCCGCAGTCCGCGCCCGCCCGGCCCCTCCGGGGACAGACGCGCAGGACGCCCTCAGCCCCGCTCGCCCCTACCTCGGGCCCCGGGCCCCGGCCGCGCTCTGTCCCTGCCCAGGACTCAGCCCGGGAGGGAAGCGGACCCCTCGCGCCCCCTCGCGCCCCCTCGGGCCCCCTCGCTCGCGCACGGACGCGCACCCGCACGCCACCGGCTTTCTGCGGCGGCCTGGGGCGAGGTGGCCACCGGCGGTGGCGTCCGGGCTCCTGGCCAAGGCGCGCCTGGCAGGGGCGTGGGAACGAGCGCCGGCGGCGGGTAGGGGGCTGCGGGCAGGGGAGAGGGCCGGGGTCTCCACCTGCATCCCCCTTCTGTGCGGCCCCGCCTCTCCGGTCCCTTCCCTGGTCGTCCCGGGTGGGGGCGGGGTGACGGCAGGTAGCGCCCGCTGCTGAGGCTCTGCGCCGGGCGCGTGTAACTATATATAATCCGCGGGGCGGGGGAGGCTGCCTCAGCGGCTCCAAGTGCTAATTTATGAGGGGAAGACAGCCAGCTCCCCGGAGTGCGGGGTTGGGGGGGAGGAGGGCGAGCACCGAGGAAGCAGAGTGAGGGGATGAAGGGGGGCATCAGAAACCCCTAGGGGCTTTGAGGCCTTTCCCCTGAAGCTTCGGGAGGGTGGTTGTCCCCATTTCACAGATGAGGAGCTTGAGGCTGGGGGTTGTTACTCTCCCAAGGTCATGCAGCAAAAGTGACTTTCACTGCAGGCTTGTCTGCCTCCCGGCAGCTTGGACGAATCTGGAAGCAATCTCGGGCTTCCCTCACCCCCTCCTCATAACCCCCGGGGCTGGCCCTGGGAAGAAGGTGGTCCTGGGGCCCTCTGCTGGAAGATGCCCCCTTCCACTCCCCACTTTTGCAAGGGTGAGGCAGCCTGCAGGGGCCTGGTCGAGCAGCTGCGTAGCTTCCTACCTTGCTAGAGTGGCAGAGGTGTATTCGAAGCCCCTTCCACAGCTGCGGGGCCACATGGGTGGTTGGCATGCCCCCCCCCCCCCCCCCCCCCCCGGCCAAGGAACCCTGCCTGGCGCTGTTGCTGCCAGCCATTGAGGGCGGCCTGCCCAGAGGCCACTGCTGTGCTCAGAACAGTTAGAAATCCTGTGATGTCAGGCTACCAAGCTGCATGTCCTTATGGTAGGAAGTTTGGTAACGGGGAAAAAGTGGAAGGAGCAGGTAGGCTGACCCACCGCTCCTCCAGGGAAAACAGTCGTGACACATTTGGCGTGGTCTCTCCTCTGCGCGTGTGCCCGACTGGCTTATTTAGCAGGGAGCTGGTGGGGGGTCTCCCAGCCTGCTGGGGCCCTTGTCCACCTGGCGGGTGTCCCAGGGGCTCTGCTCGGCCGCTGCTCACCAGGCCCACCTCTCCTCGCAGTGCTGTGTTTCGCCCTGACCCGCTCGCTGATGCTGACGTGCCTGGTGCTGGCCGGGCTGCTGGGCCTGCGTTACTACTACAGCCGGAAGGTGGTCCTCGCCTACCTGGACTGCGCTCTGCACACGGACATGGCGGACATCGAGCAGTACTACATGAAGCCCCCCGGTGAGTCTGCGGCTCCAACCTCTTCCTCCCCCCTCCCTTTGCTCCTCGCACGCTCTCACAGCCCCTGCTGCTGGCAGGGCCACCCATACCCCAAGCACCTCAGGACAGACAGGCCCCAGGGGGACGGCCACGCCTAGGTGGGCCCGGGCTGCTTCGCCCCCATGACCAAGCCTTCAGAGTCACGGAGGGCTCTGGCCAGGGGTTGGGAGTGCAGCAGGCCGGCAGGGGCTGAGGGCGGCAGAGCTGGGCCCCTGGTGCTGAAGCACGGCCCCCGAGTGTCCACACAGACCCTGGGCCTCTGTCCTGCACCCCGTGAGGGCAGGGTGCTGAGCGTCCTGAGCTAGCCCTGGGCCCCGGTGCCCCGGCTCCGCTCTCCGTGCAGCCTGCACGATGCCCTTTCCCTGGTGTTTGCTGAGGGGCTGGGGGTCTGCTGTGCTTTGCTTGGTCTCAGGCTGGCCGGGAGTGCCAGGGACCTGGTGTGGCAGGGGCAGAGGGTCTCCTGGTGGGGAGAGGGTTCTGGGTGGGAGTCTTCGAGGCCTGGGAGCCCCGGAAGAGCAGGGTGTTGAGTCTTGGCCTCCATTTCTGGTCTCTGGGCCATTTAGTGAGGCAGAGGGTCTCTCCCCAGCCCCCTGGCCTTCTGTACGAGGAGGGACGGGGTCTGGTCTGGAGGGGCCTGCAGCTCCCTGGGGGCTGTTCTGGTCCTCCAGGCTGACCCAGAGGCAGGCTAGGTCCTAGGAGGCAGGACCACATGGTTTTCCTCCTGTCCAGGGCCAGAGAAGGGGGCCTTTGTCTCTGCCCTCTGGGGTGTGAGGGTCTCCCAGGTGCGGGAGGGTTCCCAGGCTGAGGAGACGGGACAGTGTGGGCCCCAAGAGTTGGTGAGGGCAGAGAGGAGCCTGGTGAGGGCCAGGGAAGGGCAACAGGGGATAAGAGAGGCAAGGCATCCCAGCACAAGGGTGCCCCCCCGAGCCGGCCCACCCTGTGCTGCCCTGCCTCCACCCCCATCCCCACCCCTGCAGCTGGCCAGCCTTTGGCACCTTGGGTTCTCCTTGACCCTTTCCTCAGCTCGAGCTCAGCTTTTCATCGGCCTCCATGGAGTTGCCCGGGACGGGAGGGAGCGCAAGTGTGAGACCCGCCTAGCTGGCGCCCAGGTCCAGGCTGCAGGAGCAGGAGGGGGCTCAGGTTGGGAGCCCGGGGTGGCACGAGGACCCTGCTCTTTCTGGGCTGCAGTCTCCCTGGGTGCGAATGGGGGGAGGGGTCCTGCTTGCTGTCCTGAGGCGTTTGGTAGGTTGCAGGAAGGTGCCACTGGGGCAGGGAGGCTGGACCACAGCTGATGGAGCCATGCTGCTCAGGGAATGGGAAGAGTTGGTCTGGCCTGGCTGTGTGGGGGGAGCCAGAAGCCCTGGATGGTGGGCAGGCCAGCTAGTGGGGCAGTCCCTCGGGGCAGCAGGCCCTCAGCCATTGCCGAGCTCGGCTGCATGCTAGGTCTCAGGGTACGGCGGTGAATGAGACAGGAGCCCGTCTTGCTGAGCTGATGGGGGACCTGCCAGCAGACAAGACAGTGGGGGACCCTTGGAGGTTGGGCGGAGGCGTGAGATCTCTGGGCAAGGTCAGGTGCAGAACCTTTACGGGGGAGAGTTTGGCCACTGAAGGAGAGAAGGTGGCAGGGGGTGGTGCTGGTGGCAGACACGGCCACGGGGGCTGGAGTGGCCATGGGCAGGGCGCGTGCAGGTGGGGCTCCTCAGAGCGGGCACCCCTGTTGGCCAGCCCCTGCCCCCTGGGGCCTCTGGGCCGGTGGTCAGCAGAGGTGACCAGGCTCTCCTGCCCTGCAGGCCTCCCCTCCCATGTTCATTCTCTCTCTCCTTGCTTCTCTCCTGACCCCCCCTTTGGCCCTCCTCTCCCTTTTCCTGCCCTGCATGGGGCTGTGATTGGTCCAGGCCATGGGTGGGGACGGCTGGCCTGGCCACTGGGCTCCTGCCCAAGAGAGGCCAGGGTCAGTGGGAGGCGTGCATTGGTGCCCATCCGTCCTGATTGTCCACTTGGACTGTCCCCCAAACCTGCCAAGGGCCTGCTTCTGTGTCCTGATCACGCAGGCCGTGGGGCCCCCAGGCTCAGCAGCTCCTGACCTAGGAGAGTGGAGGCCACAGGCCCTCCTAAGGCCCCAGGGGCATGGCTCCCAGAGGGGCCCTGCTGTCCTGGCCTGTCCGCCCAGACCCGCCAAAGTCCCCATTGTAGGGGTGCTTCCGGAGGTCCCCTCAGGGCACTTGTCTCTCTCCAGCTCCCTGGCGTGGCTACACGGGGATAAGTGTGGTGGGGGCCCCAAGTGGCTGGGAGCCCAGGCAGGTCGGCTGCACTTGCGGCCTCTCCGTGGCCGTCCACGGCCATCCAGGCATTAGTTCAGGGGGTAGCTGGGCAGTGGAGGGGTCTGTTTGGCTGAGGCCTGCCCAGCTCTTGGTCCCTGGGGGAGGGAGTGTGGCCCCAGAACTCTTGTCGGCCCAGCCTCAGGCCCAGGGCAGGGGCGGCCGTGGGCGGCAGACAGGTTGGGCCCGGCTCTTTCTGCTCCGAGGGCCCTAGAGGGGCGGCTGCGTCAGGCTGCGGCTCTGATTGCCCTGTCCCTGCAGGCTCCTGCTTCTGGGTGGCCGTGCTGGATGGCAACGTGGTGGGCATCGTGGCGGCGCGGGCCCACGAGGCAGACAACACGGTGGAGCTGCTGCGCATGTCCGTGGACTCGCGTTTCCGTGGCAAGGGCATCGCCAAGGCGCTGGGCCGCAAGGTGCTGGAGTTCGCTCTGGTGCACAACTACTCTGCGGTGGTGCTGGGCACGACAGCCGTCAAGGTGGCCGCCCACAAGCTCTACGAGTCGCTGGGCTTCAGACACATGGGCTCCAGTGACCACTACGTGCTGCCCGGCATGACCCTGTCGCTGGCCGAGCGCCTCTTCTTCCAGGTCCGCTACCACCGCTACCGCCTGCAGCTGCGCGAGGAGTGACCGCCGCCTGCCCGCCGCCCCGGCCGCCCCGGCCGCCTGTGCCCGCCTGCCCACCGCCCGGGCCCGCTTTCAGACGCTCACCTTGGCGTTTGCGTTGGATTTTTCCTTTCCACCATCACGCGGTTCTCTGGCTGGTCCTCCAGGGGCTGTGGGGCTGTTGCTCATCTGTGACACTTTGGGGCTTGGTTGTTTGCAGCCACGGCCCCCCGCCTCCCCAGCCTGCCGGGGCCGCGTCCTGAGGAGCGACAGCATGGACCGCCGCGTGCCCACGTGCCTGCTCAGCCCGGCCCACCGAGCACAGAGCCTCTGCGGCGCGGCCCCTGCCCCGGCGGACCCCTGGCCGCCAGCCAGGCTGGGGCTTGGTAGCCAGGCCCCGGGAGGCGTGGCCTGCTGGGCTGGCCGGCCACCGCCCCGTGGGGCACTGAGCTGGCCACGGGCCCCGCTTTGCTCTGTGCATGCTGAGGACATGGCCTGGCTGCCGCATGCCCACGGCCTCCTGCCCCGCTGCCCTGCTCAGACTGGGCCTAGACAGGTGAGCGCCCCCTGCCCGACCTGCCAGCTAGCCACGGCAGCCCACCTGCTCTCGGGAGGGCTCACCTGCCTCTCACCACCCCTCGCTGCCCCCCCCCACCCCCGGCCCAGCTTTGCTTTGACACCGAGTCCCATTTCTTTCCTTTCGGTCCCTGCCCCTCCCCTGCCCCGGCTTTGCTGATTGGCATCGTCACCCAGGTGTGGTTCCCGTAGCAACCTGTTGCACAGCCTGGTCAGGGTCCTTCAGGAGAGCAGGGTGGGGAGGCAGTCACGCAGTCGCCTCTCCCCAGGGCCAGCTAGGTTACAGTGGCCTTTCCCAGACCTCCCCGAGGACCGCTCTGCCTCACGGCTGATGGGCTGTGCCCTGTGAATCTTACTAAGCCAGGCCGCTGCCAACACCACTGAGCCCACAGCTTCTCCCAGCCTGAAACCGACCTATTTTTTAATAAGTTATTTAGACAGAATAGCACTCTGCATGACTTTAATTCTTGGGACAAAATGGTAGTTTATACCTAACACACACACACGCACACACACACGCACCTGTGTGGTCTAGAATATGCACTATTTCTGGCCCAGTTTTGTGGGGGCGGGTGGCTGGGTGGGTGGAGGGTTTCAGATTTTGAAATCTGAAGGGAGACCCTGATTTAACATTCTTTCCCTCAAAAGAGCATTCCTGGTTTGTGAGGAGGCCCTGGGCTGCCCCTGTCCAGCCTTGACTTGTGGGGCTGAGGTGAGGATGGCAGTGCATTCCCTGCTGCCTCTGGGAGGGCGAGTGCTGTCCAGCTTGGCTGGGAGGGGGGGCAGCCTGGCCGTGCTCCCAGCCTCTCCCTCCTGAGGAGGGAGACGGCGGTCAGGTGTGAGGTGGCCTGGACAGGGGGGAGGAAAGGGGTCGTTGGCAGTGCTCACGTGTCCAGCTTGTAAGCCTGGACCCGGCCATGGTGGCAGGAGGGCCCTAAATGCCCACCGAGGCCCCTCTATTTCGGGAGCTGGGAGAGGGGGAGTGGCAGGCACGGTGGGCCATGGAGCTGGGTCCCGTCTAGGGGACACGGACGGGACGTTCTTAGAAAGGTGCTTCGGAAACTAGCAAACGCGCGAAGCAAGCCCAGTTTCCTGAGGGGCCTTTCGTGCTGTCAGCAATTGAGATATTTGCAGAACATTGTATAGATCCCGCTCTCTCCCCTGTACATTTCTCCCTGGTGGCGTCCGGTCCCTGCTTGGGGATGGGAGTTTTGTAGACTGTACAGAAATCGGCACCCTATTTTCTTGCAGCTCTCAGATTTTGTTAATCTGGATTATACAGACAGACGTAAAGTGTTTTAGCAAAATGGAAAACAAACAGTTGTGCCTTTTTCCTCTTTTTGTTTGGTTTGGTTTTGGCTTGGGGTGGCCTTAGTTGGTGTGGGGCGTGTTGGGGGCTGTGGCTGGGCTGAGGCCTGGAGGGGCAGGAAGGGCGGGTGGGCGCTATGCGGGCCCAGCATGGTGGGCTGTGTCTTGTCAGTGGTAGCTTGGGGATGCTGCCAGCTTCCATTGATCCTGTGCCTTTGGAGCCTTGGGTCCCTGGTGTGGGGACGTGTGGGTGGGGGCCGTTGGAGCCCACTGGGGCTGCGGCAGAGCCGGGGCTCTGGAGCTGCCAGCATCTGGGGGACGTTGGCCAAAGCGTGTCACCAGGCTTGCTCCTGGGCAGACGCGTGGCCCTTTCCTGTCCTGCTGGCGTCTGTCTGTTCGTGTAGGATCTGTGGGCTGGGTGGGCTGCAGTGTCTTCCCTAGCCCCACCGCGGTGGTGGCCAAAGGTACCAGCTGGCTGTGCCCCGTACTTGGGACAGGGCCTTCGCTTGGCCCGTGCGCAGCTTGGCAGCCCCTGAGGTCACTGGGGGAGCAGACCCCCCCTCCTTCCCCTGGGCCGGAGGCTGGGCACACTCATGGGGAACGCCTGTCCCTGGCTGGCCACTTCCCTCCAGCCTGGGAGCTAACTCCTCCACAAACACGCACCAAGATAGGAATTTTATACATTTGTAGAAATCCTGATGTTACTTCTACCTCTGTGAAGCGTCCACCTGGGGCTCTGCTCAGTGGTGTATCTGGGCAGCTCTTGGCGTTGTCAGGCCCTGGGCCCCCTCCCCCTCCCTGCTGGCCTCCTGGGCCTCCCTCAGTGGCTCCTGCCGAGGCCCCGGGAAAGCCGGCCCCCAGGCGTGGCGCCCATGTTCAGGAGACAGGGCTCCCAGGACTTTTGGAAGCCTCTGTTTTTGGATGGGCAAGCAGGAGGTGGGGTGTTCCAGACTGTCTCTGTTAGATGAGCCTGGAACACAAACCCAGTGGGCAGCTCGGGGCAGTGGGATGCAGGACGGCTGAGAACTCTAGCCTCTCCGGATGGCCCAGCACCACCAGCGTCCCCCAGGTATGGGGTCTTCAGAGAGGCTGGCCCCTGAGGGTGGTGGCCACACTGAGTTGTCTGCGGTGCTGAGGCGGCCAGCCGTGTGGAGGCTCATGGTGACATCTGTCCCCTTTCCCCCATACCCACGTCCAGCCTGGCTTCCCACTGCTGCCCTTGGGCGGATGGGACAGAGAGATGCGCCAGCCTGCCTCAGGGAAGCGGGGGCAGCCCTGGGAGAAGGCTTGAACTGGGAGGCCCTACAGCTGGGCTGAGGCCACGAGGTCCTCAGGCAGCCCCCGTCCTGCCCTGGGTGTGTCCTTCCTCAGAGAAGGCCTTTCCAGGGGACAGGCTGGGGGCTGCTCCTCAGATGGCTTCCTTGGGAATCTGGCAAGTGCTGGGGAAGCTCTCTGGGCCACAGGGAGTCACGCAGTGTGAGTGCCTGCCATGGCCGGCCCCATGTGGCCTAGAGCCTGGGCCCTCGCTGGGCTGGGGCCAGGTCAGGGGCTGAGCCCCTCTGGAGCCACCCTCCACACCTGTCTGCGCCCAGGGAACGGCTGACAGCCCAGCCCCCCTCCCAGCAGGTGGGCAGCATGGGTCCTGACTGTTTTGGCCACGGCCAGTGTTCCTGTGCTGGTGGGCCTTTGGCTGAGGCTTTCGGGGCTTGTGTTGTGGGCTGGGTGTGGGGCAGATCCTGGAATGTTTGCCCTTTGGTGCCGAGAGCGGGGCCGCCCAGGGCCCGGGGTGGAGGAGAAGGGGCCCGACCTGCCATTGTTGGATGTATTTTTTTTTTTTTTAACAGCAATAATTAGCCGTTTTGAAGAAGGGGTGTGTCTGTGTGTGTGCGTGCCTGTGTGTGCGTGTGCATACACGTGCATGCCTGTGCCTGTGTGTACCTGCACATGTGTGCACATGTGTGTAAGTGTGCGGTGACAGGGAGGGGACCTTCTGCTGCAGGCTGCGTGGGCTGGCACTCAGCCCCACGCTGAGACACAGGCGCCCCGGCTTGGTGCTGTGCTTCCTTCTCCCAGGCCTGCCCCAGGGCCCAGTGGACCTTGAATGTAGTGCTCCTTCCCCCCTGGCAGATGGCACTGGACGGGCCTGTGTGAAGCGGGGGGACCCGGGATAAGCCTTTGCCTGGGTCTCCGGGGAGGACGCTCAGCCAGACCAGCCAAGATCAGATTTGATGACACGGAGTCACCTTGGTTAGGCTGTTTGACCACAGCCACTGCGGACACCGTGTCTTAGGGCGAGCAGAGCCCAGATCATGTCATGGTGGCTGGGTTCACTTCCTGTGGTTCACTTCCTTACTATTGATGACCCCACAATTGTGGCAACTGTCCTGAGACCCCAGGATGTGCCAGAACAGCCCTCGGGAGGGTCCGGAGGGGCAAGGGAGACAGGCTGCAGGGCCAGGGGCAGGTGGGGGTCCCAGGCTTCCTGTGGGTGTGTGAGCAGTGGGGGCGGGGGGGGGGACAGTGCCGTGGGTCTGCCCGCACGGCCCCCAGTGCTGCTGTTTTTCAATAAAACCAGAGCTGATGGAACTGGACTCCTGTGCGTTCTTGAGGCATGCTGCTTTTCTGCAGATGCTGGACTCCTCCTTGGGGATGGGGGCAGGTGCTGGGGTGACCTCTGGAGCTGAGGCCGCTGTCCCTGTTGCTGGCCACCCTGGCCGGTCTCCACCGCAGGCCTGGGCATCCGCCTGCCCACTTGGCACCTCTGAGAAGCAGCTCAGCTCTGAGGGGCTCAGGTGAAGTGTCAGGCCTACCTCCCTCCTGGGGACAGTGAGGTGCTGTCCGGCCCCAGATAACTCAGCGTAGGGCCCTCCCTTGGTAGAGGAGCAGCCTTGGCTCATCCCCTCCCCAGGGGTGGCCTCCCGTGGCAGGAGGGCTTTGGGCAGGCTCTAGGATCAGCCAAGTCAAAACCAGCATCTGTGGTCTTGAAGCCTGAGGGCCCAGCTTCTTTAGGCAGCACACTCTGGTCCTCGCTGGGCGGGGGCACCAGGCGTGTTTGGACATCAGCCTGGGGCCGGTGTGCAGCCCAGCAGTGGCCGTGCCTCTGAGGTGACCGCATAAAGACAGGCCCCCAGAGGCGTGGCCACCCCCACGCACACAGGCACGTGGACAAGCAACACAGGCCCGAGGCTGGCATGGAGGGGACCAGCTCTCCAGACTCTGGAATGTTCTATTACACAGTGGTCAGGCCTGGCCATACAGATCCTTGTGCACCCCGTGAAAACAGTGACACTATCCTGAAGCGGGCCTGGGCCCGGTAAGCAAAGTGGGGTCCACACAGGAGGTGGCGTGTAAAGCCCAGTCACCGCCTATCTGAGCAGCTCGGGTGCACGCGGGAGGCAGCTTCTCGCTTGGACCCATGGCTGCATCTGAGTGCCCGTCAACATGTCCCTCCACCCCAACAGGTGCCGTGGGGACCCTCAGAATCCAGACGGGGAAGCACGTGGGAGGGGAGACCCTGGGGAGCCAGGATGCCCTGGAAGCAGGACCACCAGGGGTCCCTTTGCAGGGGCTGTGAGGAAGAGGCCGCTGAGCAGAGGTGCAGGAATGGGCGGGGCTGTAGTCCCACCTGTGGCACGGACTACCCAAGTGGGCCTGTACAATGTGCCTCTGTGTCCCCACTGTGCAAGGGGGGGCACCGTGAGGCTGTTGGGGTGCACAGTCTGGGAGAACCACTTTGAGAGGAGGGTTGGGGGGAGCTGGCTGGCCCCCAGGGACTGGTCACTAGCCGGCAGGAGGTTCGTGGGGAGGCTGGGGAGCCCAGGAATGTTGACTCCAGAGGCCCCGACGGCCTGGCTGGGCACATGGGAGTCAGCTGTGAGCACAGAGCCCATGGCTGTCCCGCTGTGCTCTCCTTATGCACTGCTGCTGTCCGGGTGGCCTGGGAGGAGGGGCGCCCCGTGGCTGTGGGGAGCTCGGGGGGCCAGCAGGGAGGGCCTCAGCCTGCTGGCAGCTCCTTGGGCACCGGCTCGGTGCTGAGCAGCTGTCCACCTGGAGGAACGCGCCCGGGCTCTGTGGGAGAAGGGCTGGGGGTGCCTGCTGTGGGCCAGGCAAGGCCACTCCCATTTCAGGCACTCAGCCCTGGCTCTGGCCGAGGGGCTCAGCGCTGTGGGCATGGCGTTTCCCATCCACGGGAAGAATTCATTTGCACAGAGACTCGGCCCGCTTTGAATAAGGCTTTTACTACAGGGGACAACCCAGGGGATGAATGTGGCCCTCTCCACGTCCTGCTCAGCTGTGAGCCGGTACAAAGCGCCCAGTGCTGACCTTGGGGAAGGCCACACAATGGGCTGGTGGAAACTAGTTCTCTCCTCCCACTGTTGCCTGGGGCTACAGACAAAATGAAGGCAAAAAATGCACGCACCCGGGTAGGTGCTGACAAGGGGGCTGGTGGTGGCTGGGTGGTTGCTTGGAGACTCAGCAGGACGTGGGCTGGTCCGAGGGCCTGGGGGCCTCCTGCAGCGGCACCAGGTGCCCCCACGAGTGGCCAGCACTCAGGCTCACCTTCAGGGGCACCTGTGGGCAGCAGCAGCGGTGAGGACCAGGCCCAGGCTAGCATTCCCGGCTGGCTCCCAAGCCCACATGCAGGTGGGCATGGGCCCCTGGTGCTAGGAAGCCACTTGGCCCAAAGACATGACTAGACGCGGCCACAGCGCACCGCTGGGGACAGATGCACGCACATGCTCGCAGTGACAGGCAAACGGGCACCCCCAGGTCATAATACCTCAACCATGGCTGAGCTCCCAGCTGACCTGCCAGGGCCTCTGTGCCAGGGAGCAGGCCTGCAGGTGCCTCACGGGCTCACCACCTCAGGGTCCTGCTCCCTGGGGTCAGTTGGTTCTGAGAGATGCCAAAGGGGGGCCTGCAGAGCCCTCCCAGGGACCCTAACCTTGAGAGGGACCTTGCCAAGGCCCTTGACCATGGCTCAACAGCTCCCTCTTGGCAGGGAGGATGGGGGCTGCCTGTAGCTGCACAGCGGGAGCAGCCCCTCTGCTCCCTGCAGGACTACAGGTGGTGGTGGTGGTGGGGGGGGGGGGGTTCCTGGGCCTCCAGGAACCACAGGGCAGGTGCGGGAGGGCAGTAGCCTGGGGGCTCAGGTGCAGCGGGCAGGGCTGGGTGCCCTGTGTCTTGGCTCTGCAGGACTCTCCTCTGCCACCTGGGTGGTTCTGGCTGGGAGTGGCCAGCTGGGAGGAGCCTGGCAGAGTTGAGTGTGACCCGCCGGCTCCCCTCCGCTCCCCCACCCCCTCACCTGCAGCTGTAGCTCCAAGGCCCGCACGTTCCGCAGGGACTCCATGGTCCCCCTGACAAGAGCTGGAACAAAGTTTCGGAAAAGAGGGACAGGGGCAGCCCCAAGCAGAGATGGGGCCATCATGGGAATGCCCAGGGCCCAGCCCTGCCCTGGCCCCCAGGCTCCCCAGTTATTCCGAGGCCACGTGGTCAGCTGTGCTGGTGGGTCCGGCAGCCCCGGCATTACCCTGTGGCTGGTTGCACTGGCCACATCCCCAGCACGGGCCTGAAGGCACCTTAACTGCTCCAACCGTGGTTGCTGGGGGCGAGTTTCTCTGCTGCCGACCTCACCCCCAGCCCCAGGCTCAGCCAGTGGAGGCCTGGGCAGGTGGGGCTGGGGGCAGGACTGCGCCTTGGCCTCCAGCCCTGTCCAGAGGCTCTGGGGCTGGGAAGAGGAGGGAGTGTAGGGCAGCCCTGGCTGGAGCAGCGGAGCCCACCAAATGGCCCATGAACTTTAATGTGATGGTAAAGCCCGGAAGGGCAGCTCTGTGGTGCTGGTGGGTTGGCCCGGCTGCGTGGCCTCAGTCACCATGGGCCAGTTACCCTCCAGCCCTGAGAAAGGGAGCAGCCCAGGCAGGGGAGGGGTCAGCTGGCTCAGTGTTTCTCGGAGTTGGCTTGGAACTCTTTTGCCCCTTTGATCAATAAATATTTCATTCCATCCTACTAAGTTATCTGCAATTTTCGATACAAATATTGTGACAGAAAGACCCCCTGAAGGGGTGGGTACTGCCTTGTTCTCCCCTCCCTGGCTCTGGGATTAACCTGCCAACTCCCTGGGGACCGGTCTCTGGGTGCCTGGGTGGGACAGTGGCTACCCGAGGGCTGTACACCGAACTCTGTGGCTTTGTTTCCTTCTCTGTGCTGTGCACAGGGTCATGGCGGGGGGCAGGAGGCAGGGGTGGAGACTGGGGCATGAGGCTGCTGGGTAACTGGGAGGGCAGGGTAACTGGACTCCCCCGCCCCTCTGGCCTGCACATCAGGAGCCCTGCAGAGGGGGCCACGGCCACGCTGGGGAGCTTCAGGGGTGTCCAGGTGCTTCCTAAGGGCAGGAGGCAGGACCTTGGCCTCCCTCACCCTACTGGGGAAATACTGGCTGTGCAGGGAACCACCCCCCAAGGGATGGAGTCCCCTCTGCAGGATGGAGTCCGCACACTTAGCATCGAGTCCCCACTGTAGGACGGAGTCCGCACTCTAGGACCAAGGGCCACAAGGCCAGCAAGTCCGGAAGGGGAGTCCCCATCATCTGAGAGCCCTGATGCTGAGGCAGACCCCAGGGAGGACTGGGACATGGCCAGCATGGGGCACGTCCACTCAGCACGGGGCAGGGAAGTGGCCCGGATTCCCACAGGGGGCAGACGCCAGCCAGCCAGGGGAGCCACATTAGCTATCCGGGACGTCAAAGCAGCTTTGTGCTACCCAGGCTCACCTGCAAACTCTGGAATCTGGGAATCTTCCACCTCAAATAGCAGCTCATCATGAATTTGGGCGACCAACCTGGAAGACATGGCGGTTTTGGGGGGGAGTCACCCTGAGATGTGGCCTCTGGATCCCATGCTTTGCATGGGGCACCATGGAAGATTGTGGCACAGGGTGCTCTAGAGGATGTGACTGGGTGGGGAGTGGGAAGACCTGGGAAGACCCCTGCTGCCTGGGGTCCCCTGACTGTGACCAGGAGAGTCTCCAGGGAAGAGGGGAGCACAGGTTAGAAGTGACCCCAGCCCCTGGATCCCATCACAGGGGGCACCTGGGACACCCAGCCAGGACTGGATGTAAATGTCTTCCCACAGAGTTGAGGCCACCAGACCTCAGCAAGTCGCTGCTTGTGGGTCTCAGGAGGGCTTAGGCTCAAGTGACGGGGGCCAGCAGGTGCATGCATTCTGTGGAAGGTGGGATCTGGGCTGACGTAGGTGCTTTGGGTGGATGACGCCTTCCATGAGCTGTGGCCCAGGGCAGAGGAAGGTGGCTTGCTCTGTGCACTCAGGGAGGGGAGGTGTGGTACAGGTGACCCACAGGAAAGATGGGGGACATCAGGGAGGGACCTGTGTGCTCTGCCCTTTGTGTGACTTGCTGTCTCCAGGACAGGGGCCTTCGAGGTCAGAGGCCACGTCTGGTCCTTGTCATTTTGCAGGCCCTGTGTGGGAGGGAAGAGGCGGCAGGCAGAGGCTCTAGGAAGGCAAGGCTGCCCAGGAGATGTGCGGTGAGGCCCCCCGTGCAGGGGTCGTGGCACGCCCCGCTGAGAGAGGGAGCAGCTCTTCCAACCACAGGGCAGAGATGAGCGCTGCTGCCACGTCCGGGGGGCCCCCGGCTTTGCCGCAGGCCTTCCTGCCGGTCCTGCGGGGAGAGGATCTGGCCGAAATTCTGGGCTGCCCTCTGGAAGCCAGAGCAGGCTGGTGGCATGGCCCCCGGTGGGGTCTTTGTTCCCACGGGATCTTTGTTTTCAAATTGGCAGAAACTCAGAAGAGGCCCTCGTTCCTTCTTTCAGATTTAGCAGCATCAGCGTTCACACTTCTTGAAATGACGCTGTGAGTTCTGAGCCACCAGTGTGGCAGCAACCTAAGAATAGGCCTGAGTCGTTAGTCAATTTACACATCGCTCCCACAGCTGACGGCGACATTCCCGGACGTCCAGCTGGAAACGGGGGCACGAGACAGGAGAGGGGCAGCTGAGTGCGCGAGTCAGACTCCGCTGCTCCCGGGGAGTGACTGCCCGCTGTCCCGCTGTCCTCCACGACACTCCTGTGAGCAAGTGCGCTCCAGCAGAGCCCGGCCTCTTCGGCGCCCGCCACTGGCCTGGCCCTGTCATCTCCCTGTCACCGCCTCGCACGCTTCCTGCTTCCCCCCTCCCGGCCTTAGGAGCAGGCCCGCGGCCGCCCTGCCGTCTCACAGGGTCCAGGCTCATTCAGGCCGCTCCTCACTTGGCCGAGTCTCTTGCCTCCCGGACCCCTGGCTCCTTCTCTGCTTGTTTCTGAGGCCGGGAGATTGAGTGCCGCACGGTGGTGAGCAAGGCCTGGCCACGGGGCGTCCTCGTTTGTTGCTGCATGGCGAGGTGGCCAGAGGTCAGAGGGTCCCCCTGGTGGCGAGCCGATGACCCCGTCTTCCACAGAACACCCTGCATCTTCCTGGCTATCCCTGCACCCGAGGGCAAAGGAGTGGATGAGGGCCTTCCAGAGGTGGCCGCCGTCCAGAGCGGAGGAACCAGGCGGGTCTCCTGGTCCTCTCGGTGCCGGGGACACAGTGTGAACAAAAGCTGTGGCTCTGCGGCTTGGGCTGGGAGGGACATGGGTGGGCTCCGAGCCTCAGTTTCCCCTTGTCTACACTCATGTGTTAGAGCCAACCGTCTCTGAAGCTTCTTTCTGACTCCGACATGTTCTGAAACCTAGAAAGGCCTTTTCACAGAGGCCCCATGTCCTGAGAGGCCCAGAGGCAAGCCCTGAGTGTTGATGACTGTGCCAACAACTTGCAGCTGGAAGCTTGCCTGCCTTCTTGCTCTGGGCCCGGGGGCTGCGAGGGGAGGCTGGCCTGTGGCTGCAGGCCATGGGGGCCTGGGGGTGACTGGGTGAGGCTCTCCGGGTACCTGCTCCGCTATGGACAGCCACGAGCCTCTGGTGATGCATTTCGTGACCTCACACATGGCTTGCAGCGGCCTATTCTAAACTCGATCCAAAACTTCTCCCATTGCTCCGGGAAGAAGAGAGCTGGGTCAGAAAGGCCCCAGATTCCACACTGAACTGCTTTGTGTTCTAACACAACACTACACGTTTGCTATGGGAAGCATTTCCCAAGACAGTGAAGCCTGAGAGAAGGGCAGCTGGGTGCCAAACCCCAGAGCAGGAAATGTTCATGCTCAGCTCTGGACTCCGTTATCTAAGAAGACCCTAAGTCTTCATGTACCATCTTCCTTTATCAATCCCACAAAACCCCAAAATGGATCAGACTTCTCTGGACTATGGTATCACAGATGCAGAACCATGGTGTGGCCTTCAGTTCTGGCCGAGGTGGTGAGCTACACAGGCTCATGCCCCCTCTTAAATGTACCCTACAGAAAGCACACCAGGGGGCAGGACGCAGGGAGCAGGGGACTGGAGGCCCAGCATGCACTGGCGTGTGTGGGGGGCGGGGAGCAGACGGACATGGGGGCAGGAGAAACTCTGAGAGGAAAGCGTTTCCCATTCTGCTCTTGCCTCTGCCCCCGCAGTGGCAGCAGAAACCAGAGATGTAGCCCAGACCCCGGTACGGCAGCATATCTCAGACAGCCACCCAGCATCGCTCCTTCCCAGGCCCAGGCTGGCAGCTGCGGAGGCTCCTTCCCCATGCTGCTTCTCCCTGAGGTGGACGGTGGGTGGGTCCGAGGTGGGGTTTGGGACAAGGGCTGCAGAGGGGGCTGCTGGGTGGGTCTGTGGGGCTTGGGGACAGTCCTCTCCCCAGCCCTTCACTAGGATGCCACCCACACTCCCTGGCGGGGCCTTTGCCCACTGCACCTTTCTGTACAAAATCGCTGGAACTGCCAAAAAAAAAAAAAAACCACCCAGGTTCAAACATCAAAATGAACAGTAGGAAATCTGTGAAGAAGGAGAAGCCTTTTTAAGGAAAGATGAAGGACTCAGATATGGACGGCAATCATGCCTTGAAAAGTAGAACAGTATCGAAGCCAAGATGAAACTAGCCTCAGATGGAAAAGGGTCCCGCTGTGCAGGTGACATAGGTGAGCATGACCTCCCACCCTTGGTCACAAGCCAGAGAAGCAGCTGCCTGGTCCTGTTGCCTGGGAAGGGCTCGTCTGCAGGGACAGGCCCCCTCCCGCCTGGAGACCACCTCCAGCGACGCAAACAGACACGCATGGGGCCCAAGCAGGGAGGCCCAAGCAAGAACACAGCTTCTGGGCTCTGACACACTCACTTCTCTGGGGGACTTACAGGGACCCGCCAGGAAGGGGTCCCGGGGCGCTGGAGCAGAACCCACCCCCTGCCACCACCTGCACTGGCGCCAGGACCTCGGGCGGCTGCCAGACATGGTTCTGGACCAGCAGAGCTGGACAGGGGCTCCTTGTCACCCAGCCACCTGGATGCTCTGCCACGGAGGCAGAGACAGAAAGTGGAGATAGCTGTGGCCCAGAGGCAGCCGTGGTTGAGCCCCCATCTTAGAGATGCATCTGCACGCTGGCTCTGGGGCCGGGGCTAGGTGTCAGGCACACTGGGTGGTGGCAGCAACAGGCACCGGGAATGGGGCCAGTGTGGAGTCTCCATGTCCCGACTGAGGGTCAGTGGGGTCCGCCCACCTCAGGTGGGCAGCTGCATGGGATGCCCCTTGGGCTGGGCCTGCAGGGGCTCACACGCACCTGGGGAGATGCATTTCCACACCAGCTGAACCTCGAGAGGCCTCCTTGTGCCTCCAGGCGGATGGCCCATCGTTATTGCAGCTGCTGTGAGCTGGCCACTGGGCACTTGGCCCAGCCCGAGTTGGGAGGCAGGGGCTCTCCTGGGAGTGTGCTAAGAGGAGCTTGGGCCCAGGGGGCCCCTCTGCTTGGGGTTCACGGGAAGTGGCAGGCGTTGCTTTGCTCCTGGGAGGTGCGTGCGCATGGGCCAGCCACGGTGTTGACTCACAGAACCACAGGCCTCCCACCCAAGCCCTGAGAAAGGCAGGTCCACGTGCTGGGTCAGGCCCAGGCAGGCTGGCCACTCACTCACTGACCTGGCTGTCAGGGTTGGGGAAGCGGCCACTGCAGTGAAGACGTGGATCATGGCCATCTTGCAGAGGTCTGCGGCTGAGCCTGTGGGAATAAGTGGTTCTGTTTCATGAACAATGTGAGGTCTAGGGCCCCACAGCAGGGACTTGGCCAGCACACTCAGCGAAGGCCCGGCTTAGTTTTCTATGCTGTGGGACGCGGGACCCCACGCCTCACAGGTGAAAACAACCCAGATCTACCACCTCATAGCTCCTGCCGAGCAAGAACTCAACCCGTGTGGCTGGGTCCTCTGCTCGGGGCCTCACAGCCTGAGATCAGTGTGTGACCCCACCAAGTCCTCATTTGGAAGCTCACCTAGGGAAGACCCACTCCCGAGTGACCCCAGGTCATTAGCAAAATTCCTTTCCTTGCCATGCATGAGTGAGGTTCCTGTGTTGCTACTGGCTGCTAGCTGTGGGCCGCATGTTCAGCTCTTGGAGGCTGCGCTGGGTCCTTGCCATGGGCTCTCTGCCCAACATACAGTTTGCTTCTTCATGGCCAGCTGAAGGGCACCTACTACAGTGAATCCCTGACCCTGACCCCTACATGGTCTTTCAAGGGCCTGCCTGATTAGGTCAGGCCCACCATGGATGCAAACCCCCTTTTGCCTTGTGGCTTGACCGAATTGTGGGAATGATACCACATTCACAGGTTCTGCAGAATCTAGAATCCTGCCCGCTGCACCAGCTAACAGAGTGACCAGGCAGGGGCGTGCACTCAGTCTTCCAGCCATGTGGCCTCTTGACTTCGCTGTGCTCAGCTTTCCAGTGGATCAAATGGGGTTATGATAGAGCCTCCTAGATTTTGGTAAGGATAAATCACATGTCAGGGCTGTGTTGGGCACTCTGCAAGGCGCTGGCCAGTGTAGGGGACGTGTCCATTCCAGTGCCAGGCACACAGCAGGTGTCTCAGTAATGGAAAACAGACTGAAGTTCAGGTTTCATTGTGGTTTGAAATTGCTTTAGCTCTTCGTGTTTCCCAAGGTTCACGAAGAAGTAAAGGTTGTTAGTCCATGGACTGCCTTGCTCCACTGCAAGGCTGAGCCTTCAGGCTATGGGCGTCCCTTTCCTAGCAGAGCGGCAGACGTGGAGGTCTGGCCTCTGAGACCGCTGCGGTGAGGGGCTTCAGGCGGGACAGGGAGCTGTGCTGGGTGGGATGTCAAGAAAAGTGCACGGGGCAGGAGAGACAAGGGTGGGGAGGCGGGCGGCAAGAGAGGGGCCGTGGGGGAGGGGAGGCCCCAGAGAGGCGGGTGCGTCACGGCTGGTCAGGTTGGCTGATGGGTCAGAGGCAGAACGTCCTCGTGGGCACTGGCCACTGCTTCCCCTGGCACCTAGTTCAGCTCACGCAGATTTCCGTTATGTGGATGGACTGGATGGATGGCAAGCCACTTGCTCAGAGACACACGTGTGCAGGGAGGCCGTATCCACAGCAGCTGGGTGCCCTGGTCGGCTTCTCACGTGAAGATATCTCGTGTGTAGGTCTTTCTGGAAGGGCTCTAACATAGCTTTGGCATCACCGAGCACGTGCCTCGCACACATCTAGGGAACAGACACGTGGCTGTGGCCTGACAACGGCCTCCTACGTGAAAACCCACCATCTCAGGATGTGGAGGGCTGTCACTGTCCTCAGCTCCTGTCTGGCTAGTCACACTGGGAGACAGGACTCTGGAAGACTCTCTACTGAGCCCAGACCGATCCTAGTAATTGTTCTGTCAGCTGCCACTGAGCTTCCTGCTGTCCGAGCAATGCATGGGGGCTGTCTGAACTCAGTGCTGCCGTGTCCCCCTCTCTGCAGGACTTGCGGGGACATGATCCCCACCTGCTGCTACTCCAAGCCACCTGCTCCTCGTGGGCTGGGGTCCCTGGCTGCTGTCCTGCCTCAGAACCCCCCTCTGGGGGCAGGTGGTGGAATCCTGCCTTCAGGCCTCATGTTTGGGCCCTGGGGGCCTCGGTTCCCCCTTTGTGACCTATGGGGTCGCCAATGGGATGACACCTGACTCCAGGCTGCCTGGGGCCTCCCTGGGACAGCTGGTGGCCCACGGTATGTGGAGCCCGGAATTATCGCTCTCCCTTTTCACCTCTACGCAGAACTATTTGAGGGCTGTGGTTAGAGATGGGAGTCTTCATAACCAGGGGCAGACGGGGTGCCATCATGTCTTCCGGCCGCCTGCTGCTGAGGCTGCAGGATCCAGGAGGGCCTGCTGGGTCTGGAGGCCTTGCTGCAAGGTCTTACCCCTGCCAGGCATGAGGGGCATGGCAGAGAGCCCCAGGCCAAGAGTGTGGGGACTGAGCTCCAGGTCTCGCCCTAGTCCTGGCTAGAGAAACTCCGAAAGCCTCAGTTCCCTATTCAGAGGTCCAGGAGAGTGTTGCCTGGGGGAAAGACCACCATGTCCTGAGCACCTGCTGAGCGCCAAGTGCTATTTCACTCAAGCCTCCTGTGTAACTGCCAGTGAGTACAGAAGCAGGGACTAGCATCCAGATAATCTGGGGGGTGTCACTCAGCCGTGCAGCTGCTGAGAACCCATGGTAGGCGGCCCCAGGTGCTCTGCGTACCTTGCACAACGAAGTTCACGGCCTGCCGCTCTGCTTGCGCCCGGAGCTGCCGGTCTTGTGCGCGGACCCTCGGCAGCGGTCTCCTCCTGCCCGTGATGGATGCCACATAGCCTGGGTCACACGAAGGAGAAGAGAACATGAGGCAGAATTAAACAGGCTGTGCGGCGCCCTGGTGCTCCCCTAGCCTCTGTGGGCATGGCCTCCCCCACATGGGGTCTGGGGCCCCTAGCAGGACTCCTCCTCTGCCCACGGGCCTCCCAGTCTGTCTCGGGGCGAGTGGGTTCTGTGGTGGGGAAGCAGGGCAGCTTCCTGGCAGCTCTGCCTCCTGACTTCTGGCTGCAGTCACAGGTCACAGAGGACGGGGAGGGCAGTTTACAAAGGCTGTTAAAGGCCACTCGTGGGGCTCGGGTACAGAAGGAATTCTGAACCATGCGGCAGCTGGGATAGGGAGAAAGGCATTCATCCCTAGTCTACTCAAGGAGGGAGGGGCCACATTCTCACACAAAGGCAGACCCAAGTCTTGTGGAGCCCGAAGCTTCATAATTTTGCGGTCTTTTTTTCTTTTTCTTTTAAAAAAGATTTTTATTCATTTATTTGACAGAGACACAGCGAGAGAGGGAACACAAGCAGAGGGAGTGGGGGAGGCAGAAGCAGATCTCAGCAGGGAGCCGAATGCGGGGCTCCATCCCTGGGATCATGACCTGAACCGAAGCAGATGTTTAATGACTGAGCCACCCAGGCGCCCCTCCTTTCTTTTTTTAAGTAGGCTCCACACTCTATGGGGCCCAACACAGGGCTCCATCTCAGGACCCTGAGATCACCACCTGAGACGCTCAACTGCCTGCCCCAAGGTCCTCCTGAAGAAAACGAACACAGGGGCACCTGGATGGCTCAGTCGAGCCCCGTGTCGGGCTCCCCACTTGGCAGGAGGCCGCTTCTCCCTCTCCCACTCCCCCTGCTTGTGTTCCCTCTCTCGCTGTGTCTCTCCCTGCCAAATAAAGAAATAAAATCTTTAAAAAAAAAAAGAAAAGAAAACGAACATAAACATGTCGTGTTGGGTGAGTATATTCCTGACCAGTGAGGACTTGTGTTTTATTGGGTGTTGGTGAGATTAAATTCTCCACTCAGGATTTCACACATCTGAGGACTGGAAGAATTTCCCACATACGTCATAATTACAAAAATGACAATGTACGGAGCACCCGCGTAAAGCCACCTAATAGTGACAGGCGGTGAGGACAGGGCGAGAGCCCTACTGCTCACAGACGCCTGGCAGTGTCTGCTGGCATGTGTCTGCTCTGGCCCCTCAGGGTCAGGCGTGCCTACGCAGAGAGCTCACGTGCACACCCGGGGGCCCGAGCCCCTCTAGTCAGCAGTCCGTGTTGCCTCCTTGGCGTCTCTTGCCTGTGCGCTCCGTCCATTCCACCTCAGATGCTGGCAGAGGTCCCGTCCCTTCAGACGGCTCCCCGGGGCAGTGGCTTTGACTTCCACCTCCCCGGCCAATTGATCTCCCACACTCCTGGACTGATTTGTGCAAAATGAACCCCAGCTTCTTCCCGCGGCTTGTGGTGTGCTACGCAGGGTCTGGGCCCACTGGCCTCTCTCTGGCCTCCGGGCTGCCCCATCCACCTGTGCACCCCAGCACCGCTCCAGGCTCTCCCGGCCTTTCCTGTGGTAGTGGCTCAGATGTCACCCCCCGGGAGGCCAGGGCACACGGTGCTCTCCAGGGGCCTCCCTCTGTCTCTCTCTGCACTGGCATCCTGCTGGCTCCTTCCGCCCCTACAGTGCTGTCTGCTGGCTCCTTCCATGCCTACAATCCTGTCAGCTGGCTCCTTGTGCCCCTGCAATCCTGTGTGCTGGCTCCTTGCGCCCCTACAATGCTGTCTTTCGGACACTGTCTGCATGTACTTGCTTACTCGTGGGTTATTGTGGCTCTTAGATTGTGGCCCCGGGACAGCGAGGAGCTCGTATCACTGCCTGACCCTCAACGAATGTGTGTGGAAGATTTTAATGATCATTTGAGGATCTTTCTGCCCAGAAGTGTAATAGTGGGTTGAAGGGCACGCACACCCCACGTACGGCCCTTCAAGAGCTGAGTGCGAGGAAGGGAAGCAGAGGTGGGTGGTGGGGAGTGTGCTGGCTCTGGGCTGGAGCTGCCTGGGGGTGGGCCCAGCCTGCTACCACCTGTTAGCTATGTGAACTTGAGAAGCTACTTAATGTCTTGGTGACTCGTCTTCTCCATCTGTAAAATGGGCAAGGATACCACCCACGTGGAGAACTGCAGTGAAGCTTCCATGAGTTACTCTACGGAAAGCCACTGACAGCGTGCCGGCACCTTCACTGTCTTCTGTCTTCAGTGATTCTGTCTCCATATTCTATCACTCTTCTAACATTTCCAAAGTGGGTAGTCTTATTTTTCCCTTCGGTGAGGGTGCAGGTGGCCAAGGCGGAGGCTCACCTCCCAGGTCCAGGGAGCTCGCTGGAAATGGGAGCAGTTTGCTGGCTTTCTTGTGCCCCACACCAAGGCTGCAGGGAGCTAGGTGCTGAGTGTGGTCAGGGCCCACGGGGACCCCGCCTGGGGCTGCTGCCTGGATGCACGGTCAGGCCAGGAGGCCCCTGGGGAGGGCCCACCGGGCGCTCCAGAGAGGAAGGTGGCCAGCAGGGCCTGGCAGAGCTGGGACAGCCTGGAGCCCGAGGGATTCCGAGGGAGCGCGGCACGGCTGTTAGGAAGGCTGAGCCGCTGGTGCCGCTTCTCCTTCCCTACAGCGCGAGCGAGCGCCCCTCTGCCCCCTTCCCTGCTTCATGATTCCTGCTCCCGCTCATCTCTCTCTTTCCCCTGCTTCATTTCACGTGCTGCTCTTTTCCAAACGTCTAGGGTTGACTACAACCCATTTATGTTCACAAATTTCTTTCTTTTTAAAAATATGCTGTTAGGGCACCTGGGTGGCTCAGATGGTTAAGCGTCTGCCTTCGGCTCAGGTCATGATCCCAGGATCCTGGGATCAAGTCCCGCATCAGGCTCCCTGCTCCTTGGGAGCCTGCTTCTCCCTCTGCCTCTCTCTCTCTGTCTCTCATGAATAAATAAATAAAATCTTTAAAAAAATATGCTGTTAAAATATTCCTGTACTTCTAAGTGAAGGATCGGCGTGGCCGTGCCCCAGTTTTCACGGGACAGCCTCTCACTCTCATTTATTTCTAAGATGTTTGTAATGCTCTTGGGATGCCTTCTGATTCTAAATCATTGAGGAGTGTGATCCGTTTCCAAACAGGTAGATGGACGGATCGCATTCCATTGTGGTCACATGACATGTTCTAGTTGATAGTCTTTGAAATTTGTGACCACACTGGTGAAATTTTGTACATATACTACGTGCTTTTCGTAAGAGCATACATTCTCCATTTTTAAGTGCAGCGTTGTATCTCTAGCTGCCCATCTACCATTTTCTGATGCAAGATTAACTCAAGCAGACCCTGGCTCTGGACCCTTCTCACCCTGGAGCCTAGGGTCCCATTTTCCGCTCACCCCATCCCCTTCCATCTGCCCGCCACCCCCCACGGAGCAGGGCCAGGAGACCAGGGGTGGCTGCAGGTCATCAGGGAGGGGAAGGGGAGTCTGCAAAGGCTTTGGCTGTGTCTGGCTCACCTGTCTGGTGACACTGGGCAATGGTTGTTTGGACAAAGTCCTTGATTTTCTTGTACTTCTGCAAAAAACTCTCCAAAAACTGGGCAGCCTCCTGCACAGTAACTCCAAGGCAAGCAGCAAGCCGCTCCTTCCCTGTGTGGACAGAAACGCTCAAGATCAGAGGCGAGCTTACACCTGCGGGGGTCACGAGCCACACTGCCCGGCAGCGGCCACCACACACAGAAGTGAGCCCGCAGAAGGGCCCTTGGAAGACACTGTGAGTCCAGGGTCTATGTCTTCTGATCAGTCAGGATAGTGTTGGTTTTGGCTTTCCAGCTGAGTTCTCGGTGCCACTCAGCCTAGACTGGTGCCCGGTCTCAACAATACGGGCCAAGTGCCTGGCAGGCATGGAGGTAAAGCTGCCAGTAAAGTCCCTCAGCCTGTCCAGAGAGAGAGCTAACTCCAGAACTAGGGGACACTGGAGAGGGGCACAGAGGGAAAGAGCAAGGGAGCGTTCCATTGCCAAATCATGAGAAAATGTACTTAGGAGATGCCATCCTTGAAATTTTCCTTTTGAGACCAACACTTCTGGTCCAGACCGATACTTGTTTCCTAGAGGATGCAGGTATTCTTGTGAGTTTTTTTACAGCAGGATCTCTGGTCAGGATACCACCCGGAGTCCCAGCGCAGCCTGTGGGGAGCAGATGCTGAGGCCACACAGACCTGGGTCTGAGTCCAGCTCTGTCACGCACGGGCGGCGCCGTGTGGCCTTGGGGAAGTTATGTGACCTGCAATCAACCCTGTTTCTTCACCTATGACTCAAGAACACGAGTCCTTACCCCAGGGTTGTTAAGGGGACACCTCTGGAGGAAAGGGACTGATTAGGCTCAGATCCAATCTTCTCTTTAGCCAGGCTGCCCCTAGCCCGAGTCAGCTGATGCTTTCAGGGGTCTGGACGGAAACTGTTCATATCTTGGGAGAGTGAAGGGGCAGATGTTTTCTTCCACAGCTTGGCTATGGAGAGTGGGAAAGGCTGTGCTCCTCCGTCCTTGCTCTCACCAAGCTTGCCAGACTATCCCACGTCATTTGGACAGAAACAAAAGAACTCCACTTTCTGTATTAGAGCTTATTTAAGACCATGTGATAGCTTCATGAATAGAGTCCACTGAAATAATCCATCTCTAAGGCTTTCTTTCTAGGACATTCTAATCCCTGCCCCTCTGCTATGTCACTCTAGTGGAAACCTCCATCGACTTTCAGAAAGGCATCAGATGGTGGCTAGACACCTCTGGCACATCTGGCTTAGTGGAACCCTGAGTCTTCTCCGCTAAGTCCTTTCTCATGTCTAACTACTGTTAAGCTGAGTCAGTGAACTTTTTATTTCTGACATTGTAGTTTTCAGTTTTAAGAATTTCCATTTGGTTCTTTTTATTTTCTGAGATTTCCTTTTTTTCCCATTCATTATGAGCATGTTTTCCTTTACATCCTTCAGCATAGTTATAATAATGGCTTTAAAATCCTTTTCTGCTAATTTCAACATCTGGGTCATCTCAGGATTTGCTTCTATGATGGCCTTTTCTTTTGAGTATGGATCAAATTATCCTATTTCTTCATATGTTTAGTAATTTTGGATTAAATCCTAGATATTGTGAATGAAATGTTGTAGACACCCGACTCTATTATGGTTTTTTTTTTTTCAGGAGTATTGATTTTTTTTTTTTTTTTTTTTTTTTAAGGAGGCAGTTAATGTGGCTAAAGTCAAACTTTGAAATTTGCCCCTCTGCAGTGGGAAGCAGCTGAAATCTCAGTTCAGCCCTTTCAGCCTTAGCTGCGCTGTCTGAAGTCTGCCTACTTATGCATAGTCAGGGGTCAGCCAGAGGTTTGGGCAGAGTTCATACCCAGAATCTAGTGTTCTTTGGCTTCTTTGGCTCTCTTTTCTGAGCTTTTCCCCTCACTTTCCAGATTCCCTGGTTGCTTCAAACTCTGTCCTCTGTTTCTTCAGGCAAGTGAGACTATGGATTTCTGTTGGAGTGTTAGCCACCCATCACACTGACCAAGGTCACCCTGAATCATTCCTCCCAAAGGTCACTTTTCAGTACCCTTCGGGAGTTGTTTATTATATTTTTTCCATAATTTATAGTTGATACCTGTGGGAGAGGAGTCTGCTGGGGCCTGCTCGGCCAGTGCACAAGTCACACTCCTCCTTCTCAGTATGTGTGGCCCAGAAAGGATTCCTTTCCTGTACTGGGTAGAGATGTTGGGAGGTCAGAAGGGCAGCAGTTGGCCGAGGTCCTGCACGTGAAGAAGGCTTTTTATCAGAGGAACAAAAAATGCAGTGACTGCAAAGGAAGAAGACAGAGACTGGGAAAGAGATGGAGGGTCTGGACAGTTCTCTGATTCTTGCTCCTGCACCCTTCCGTGGGCCTGTCACACTCAGGCACCTAAGCAGGATGGCCGTTGACACCATGAGGGCCTGTGTTCCATGCTTCACGGAGAGTGGCCCCTTTCACACAACTGTCCTTCATGCTTTGGTTCACTTGATGGGGTTTCTGCTCTTTGAGATGTAATTGCAGGCAGGTTTGTCCCCCTGAGAGCAAGCACCCCCCTGGTGGGAGCACAACCAGTCCTAATCTCTGAAATCCTAGATGAGCGCGGGATGTGACTCTTCCCACAGACGGCGAGTTACGTTGTGTGCTTGTGAGCTGCATCTTTAGTTTTACGAAGACCGTCTTCACTCCCTTTTCTCCAAGTGTTCTTTGGCCCCTCGCATTTTTGCTAATAGTTTCTCCCTCTTGTCTGTGGCTCTGGGGCCTAGTGAGCACCTGGCACGTTGTGGCCTCCAGGAGTGCTGGCTGCTCTCACCAGAGCAGCCCCGACTAACTCTCCACATCCTTCAGAACCAGCAGCCTGCCCTGCCTCTCCCGGCCCTACCTGGCACCAATGACTCTGGGGCATTTGTCACTCAGCGATGTCCTCCCAGGCCTGCTTATGCATTTCTGGTGACAAATGTCAGCCCCTAGGAACAATGGGTGCCTGCTGATCGAATATGATTGGACGTGGAGGCAAACTTAAACGCTGAACACCTTGAGGAGAATCAAGGGTTCAATGGACTCTAGGAGCAGTGGGAGCTCAGAGCAAGACGCAAGCGTGTCTGGAGGGGCCTCAGAGGGGCCATGAGCAGGACTGGGCTAGCTAGGGTGCATTGTTAGTTGGCAGGTGGCTGACGGAGGGGCAGTGAGCCGGCAGTCACCCCTTTGGGCGAGACCCCTGAGGAACAGCGGCTCTGTGGTGGTCACCATCATTCTGGCAGCGATGGCCCTTCTGGCAGAATCTGGGGGAGGGGCGGGGACCAGGCTGCCCCACCCGTGGGCCACAGCGGGGCCCGCACAGATGTGAAGTCCCTCTCGGACCCCTTCTCTGCTCATGTCACAGTGCTGCTTCTCCTCAGCTCTCACTGTGGTCCTCACGCTGACTGCACCGACCCAGGAGGTGCCCCCAGCACTCAGAGTAGCCGCTTCCAGACCCCCAGTGAAAACACATCATCGCAACCACGAAAGCCAGCTGGTGGGAAGCGTCTGTGCTGCGTTCCCAGAGGGCCCCCAGCAGCCCAGGAGACCCAACGGGTTCGCCCGACAAGACTCTGGCTTCGCCCGTGGGGAGGACAGCACAGCCATGTGCCGACACCGGCAGAGGCTTGGTCATCTGTGGTGGAGCTGGCCCGTGACAGCGGGAACAGCAGAAACGGAGGCTCGGGGTGGGAACTGTGTCACCATCAGGGCTAAAAGCAGCCAAATTACTCTTTTCACCAACATCATGGCTGATGACTCACTGCTTATTTACCAAGTGGAGCTCTTTTCCTCTCCGGCAAAAATAAAGTGCATACTCCAGAAGGTGCCAAACCGACAGAAGTGAAGACTGACTTGGGTGCATCCTGCCGTCTGCATGAAGCTGCGCCGAGTGTCCCGCACACTCCCGCCCATCGCTTGCTGGCAGCTCCAGCCAAGGTGGCAGCCCCACCACCGCACACAGATGCCTGTCGCTTGGTGCTGTGTACGGGTGCCGGAGTGGTGGCTGACGCCAAAGATGAGAGTCGGCTGGTGCCAGGCCCACTCCAACAAGCCAGCTCTTCACCGACTGGGAGGTGACTAGGGCACAGAGGTGGAGGGACCTTCCTGCAGAAAGTCACTGATCCAGGAGGGACAGAGTTAGGACTCCAGCCCGCGCTGCCTGCCAGGAAGTGGGGGCAACATTTTGCCCACAGATTCTGGAGCAAGGATGCGCGGCACCAAGATGTACTATAATTTGGGGGCAGGCTGCCCCCCGCCCCAGACAGTGGCCCAGGAAGGTTCAGGAGTGCAGCAGAGGGAGGCCCGGCAGAGGGAGGCCCAGCACAGGGAGGCCCGGCAGAGGGAGGCCCAGCAGAGGGAGGCCCAGCAGAGGGAGGCCCGGCAGAGGAGCCCAGGAAGGTTCAGGAGCGCAGCAGAGGGAGGCCTGGCAGAGGGAGGCCCAGCAGAGGGAGGCCCGGCAGAGGAGCCCAGGAAGGTTCAGGAGCGCAGCAGAGGGAGGCCCGGCAGAGGGAGGCCCAGCAGAGGGAGGCCCAGCAGAGGGAGGCCCGGCAGAGGAGCCCAGGAAGGTTCAGGAGTGCAGCAGAGGGAGGCCCGGCAGAGGGAGGCCCAGCAGAGGGAGGCCCGGCAGAGGAGCCCAGGAAGGTTCAGGAGCGCAGCAGAGGGAGGCCCGGCAGAGGGAGGCCCAGCAGAGGGAGGCCCAGCAGAGGGAGGCCCGGCAGAGGAGCCCAGGAAGGTTCAGGAGCGCAGCAGAGGGAGGCCCGGCAGAGGGAGGCCCGGCAGAGGAGCCCAGGAAGGTTCAGGAGCGCAGCAGAAGGAGGCCCGGCAGAGGGAGGCCCGGCAGAGGAGCCAGACCAGCCAGTCTGAGTCATCCCACCATCACCAGTGAGTTCAATTCTTTCAAACAAAGTCTCTTAGCCTGTTTCCCAAAAACTGTACACAAAATGTTTTCACAGGTAGGGTCAAAGGACTACACAGTTTGAGAATTTGTTTGGTAAGTATGTATTGTGCACCTGCTGTGTGCCTAGCCACAGGCAGAGCCAGCAGGGTTGCTTTGTGGGGCTCCACGGGCTGGGAGAGTGGGCGGCGCTCCGGGGGAAGCAGGGCGCTTCCTGGAGGAGGAGGTCGAGTCGGGCACTGCACCGGGGACCCAAGCTTGGAAAGGGGTGTGCAGCAGACTCTAAAGTGGCCTCCGTGGCCCTGCCCCCTGGTCTTTACGCCCTGGTGTGACCCTCCCCTGGGGGGTGGGCAGACCTGCCTCTAAGCAGCGGCACAGCAACAGTCACGGAGGTACTGACTTGGGATTGTGTAATAAGTGTGCAGCACCATCCTGCCGGCTCTGAAGAACACAGCTACTGTGCGGCGGGCTCTGCCTACACTGGGGGCCCCAGTGGCAAGACCTGAGGGCTGCTGACGTGCTCCCTGGTGGAGCTGCCGGTGAGACCGCAGCCCTGGAGACCCACGGACACCGATCATGAATATGTTACCGGAAGCGGATTGCTGATACAGTGGTCAAGGATGGCCCAGAAGGGGACAGCGAAGCCAAGAGGAAGGCGTGAGGGTGAGCTCTGTGGACTGGGGAGGGCCTGGACCAGAGCCGGGCTGGCCAGCGGGAGGCGTGTTCCAGACCCGTCCTACGCAAGTTGCTCACTCCCCGGCACCACGGTCACAATGCCGAGGTACAAGGTGGTTCTTAAAGATAATTGATGACACGTCTGCCTGGATGTTCTTGTGCTGGAAGCCCCGCCCCTTTTGCTGCCTTTCCTTGAGTGAACGAAGGGTCTCTGTGGCAGGGAGATGAATTCTCCTCAGTGTCTTTGCACGGGACTTGCTGCTCAAACAGGACTGATCCAAAGAAGATGGTCCACACAGCCAGATGGGCCCTTCCTTCAGGAGGGGCTGGCTGGCCTACAGCTCCTTCATACCCTCTCCCTTGCTGTCCTGAGGAGACGTGAGGTCCCACTGGTTCAGCATGACGTAGAGGGAGAAAAAAGTTTAAACAGAATTTAATAAGCCACGGTCAGGAAATCGGAGGGAGAGGAAGGGAGGCCTGCTCGGCCTCAGGCCCTGGGTGGTGGGGTGGAGGTCAGGTTAGGATGGGGTCTCCACGAGCATCTCAAAGCCCAGAAGTGGCCCCCAGCACAGCCGTGTGATGTAGGAGTGGGGCTACATGGTCGGGCTTCAGCCCTGCAGCATCCCTCCTGGCTGGGCAACCGTGGTCTACAGTCACTTCTGCGCCTCTGTCCTCTCAGCTGGCTGGACGCTAAAGGAGCTGATGGTGGTCTGACTGGTTTCTGGTGCATCTCAGATGTCATCAGGTTTTGTAAATGACACTCACAAACTCACAGAAGTGAGCTCTGGGGGCTCAAGAATGATGTCCCTAAGGCACAGCCACAGTTAAACACAGACACAGGACAAGAGCCAGCTCCATCCGGCCTACAGATGACACCGAGACTGGCCTGCAGCCTACCTGCTCCGTAGACTGCCGAGTACACCACCTTCTTGGTCTGCTCCCTGTCTGCATGTGTCACACGCTCTGGGGTAATGTCCTTCCTGTGTGGAAAGATGGCATGTGGTCAGGCCCATCAGCGTCCTGTCTGCAGAGGGGGCTGCATGAGTCCAAGCCACTTGCCACCTGTCATAGCTCTTTCTCTGCAGGCTCTTAACCATTTCAAACCTGTCCATGGGGAGGGGGAATTCAGCACCTGCCCATCTGGCTCGGCATGGTTCTCCGCACAGAGGCTGACGCTGAGGCCTAGCAGGCCACATTCCCGGGTGTCGCACACCAAAAACCGAAAGTGCTTCCACCAAAGGAGTACAAGCCAACTTGAGGAAAGCCTTCCCCCCGGGGCGAGGGGGCCTGGGCCTAGGAGCCCAGTGGACGCCTCCGAAGGCCGAGCAGGATGGATGAGCAGCCTCAGCCTTGCCTTTACAGAGATGGAGGGGCTGGTGGGCGAGCCCGTCCTGCGGGCGTGGTATGCAGAGGGTAAAGCTGACACGTTGAAGCAGCCCAGGGGCTGGTGGGCGCCTGGAGCCGCTCCTCCCTGCCAGCCACCCGCGTGCAGCCGTGAGGCTCAGGTGTACAGGGATCTCTGACAGCAGGCGCTTCAGATTCAGGAGGCGGGAAATAGAAAGGGAAAAGGGAACCTGTCCCAATATTCGTGGGTCGGCTCAGCTCTGGGCTGTGGGCAGCTCTGCCAGAGCCTTCACTTCCAGCTGACACTTGGCCTAGACACCAGCCCCAAGCAAGCCTGGGGTCTTCTTGGGTCTTTCCCGAGTGTGTGAGCTGCCCTGCGCGTGCATATGGCTCTCTAAATTTTCTGCTGTTCACAGACAGCTTTGAGGGCTCAAGCAGTTTTTTTTTTTTTTTTTTTAAGATTGATTGATTTATTCTAGAGGGAGGGAGAGAGAGAGAGTGGGTGCACGAGTGGGAGGGGCAGAGGGAGAGAGAATCTCCAGCAGACGCCCCGCTGAGTGTGGAGCCTGGCGTGGGGCTCGATCCCACCACCCGGAGATCACGACCGGAGCTGAAATCAAGAGTAGGGCGCTCCACCGACCAGACCGCCCCGGCACCTGGTCCCCAAGTTCTCCCCAGCTGCTCCCCCCAGGCTTTCAGTGCTCGGTTATTTGCCTTGCCTGTCATCCTGTACTTCAAGCAGATGTTCTCCAGCAGTGCCCCCCACTTGTCTGCCCCAAGTGAGTTCTGAGTTAGGAGAGACAATGCCTGTCGCCAGTCTGCTGTGAGAACAGACTGGATGCCAGTCTTTGCACCAAGGTCTGCTTGCTCCCCCTGGAGCCAGGCACCTGGGTCCCACGCGGGGGTGCACCAAGGGCAAACGCCACGAAGCTCTTCCACGGTCTGCGGTTGCCTTTTTCTTGATTCAGCATTTCCTTGGTTGCTGTAAACTGTTGACTGTTTTTCAGAGTTCTGACAAAGTTGGTTCTGACAGTTTTTGCTTGATTTTTTGATGTTTCTCCTGGGGGGACAGAACCTCAGAGACGCCTACTTTACCATGTTCACTGGCGTCTAAGAGCTCACTAATTTTTACCACGTGATTTCTAAGTACCAATGTATCCTTTGTGCTTTTTCCACTGCGTTAAGACATTTTGCCCACTTGTTTATCTCACCCTTGAACTTGATATCATTAACAGCTTTATTTAGATGAGAAGCAAGAAGCCAACATGCATTCATGCTCAGAACAAATATGTGTCAACTCCTAGGTCACCGTCCCCCCTCCCTCCCTTTATTTGGGAAATCCTACAGGTGCTCCAAGCCTGCTCGGCAAAGACACTGCTGAAAAACTTGCTGGGACTGGCTTTCCCTGTTTCTTGCCCAGGACCATCCGTGACAAGGGCCCAGAGAGACCCTCGGATGGCAGCTGCAAGGAAGAAGAAGGGAGCGTTTTAGAGCAGGGCGCCCACAACCAAGCACATAGGTGACCTCTCCTCAGTGCTGTAGAGTCAGGAGTTCTCTGACAAAGCAGCATTAAATGCTCCCAGAACCTGCTTCTTCCCAAAGTGTGACAAGATCCAAACAGCATAATCAATCAATAGATATTATGGACATGGAAAGAAACCATGCTCTGATAATAGAGAACATACTTTCTTCCTAAGCACATAAGGCACACTCAATAACCCACCATACATTAGGACACACAGAAAACATCAAAAGGTTGCACAAAGCAGAAATATTAAAATAACATTCTGATCACAGTGCAAGAAAACTAAAAATTAAAACCAAAGCCCCTCCCCGCAAAACAGAACAAAACAAAAAACCAAACCAAATCCCATCTACCTAGAAATAAAACAAAAAACACTTCTTTCAGATGACTTTTGGGTGAAGAAAAATACAAACAGAAATTATGTAACTTCTACTGAAAGCACTGTATGTCAGACCCAGTGGATTATATGTAAAGCAGTGAGGAGATTTTGTAGCCCTAAACACTTATTTAAATAACAGTGAAAGAATGAAAGGACAGTTGGCCCTTGAACAGCACAGGGTTTAGGGGTGCAGATCCCTGCACAGTCAAAAATCCAGGTTTAACTTTTGACTCCCCCAAAACTTACCTATTTATAGCCTCCTGTTGACAGGAAGCCTTACCCATGACATAACAGTCGATCTACACACATTCTGCATGTTACGTGTATCATATACTGTATTTTTACAATAGAGTAAGTTACAGAAAAGAAAATGTTATTAAGAAAATCATAAGGCAAGGAAAAAACTAAAAGAATTATCACAGATAGATGAGACTAAAGAGACATAAAACTAAATGCAATGTGGGATCTTGGACCAGGAAAAGTACATTAGTGGAAACACAACTGTAATTCTAATAAAATCTTTTAGTTATTTATTAGTATTAAAAAAAAGAAAATCATAAGGAAGAGAAAATACATCTACAGTACTGTCCTGAAGCAAAAAAATCCTCGTGTAAATAGACCCATGCAGTTCATACCCATGTTGGTCATGAGTCAACTGTACATAAACCAGGTTTTCAACTCAAAAAATAAGAAAAAGAACAACAAAGCAAATCAAAGGAACACACAGGAGGGAAATAATAAAGCTAGAATAAAGATGGGAACAGAAATTGATGAAGTAGGGAACAGCAAAACACTAGATCAAATTAATAAATAAAAATCCTGGTTCCTGTAAAAAATAAAATAAGACAAATCATCGGGTGGTTTAATCAAAAGGGAACAAGCACAGATATACAAAATAAGAAACAATAAGGGAAGGTAACTAAACATATGCAAGAAGTTAAAAAAATCCTAACAAGTTATTTTGCAGAACTCTATGCAAATAAATTTAAAAACTTGGGTGGACATGGACATTTCTTAAGAAAACACAGTTGCAAAAATTTGCCCCGGTAGAGACGAAAGTTAAACAGACCAGAGAAGAATGTCTAAAGAAAAAACAGAAAATTATTAAGGAACTACCTTATAAAGCCCTCGAGGCCCAGATGGTTTCAAAGGGGAGTTCTATCAAACCTCAGAGACCAGAGAGTTCCTAGCTGTCTAAATTGCTTCAGAGCATAGAAAATGAAGAAAAGTGTATTTTATTAAGTATGTGTAACAGTTATTCCAAAACAAGATAGAGTATAATAAAGGAAAATGACAGACCCTACCTCCTATGAATATTGATCAACACCTACTCCTAATAAAAACTCTTGGGAAAAAAGGGATTGTTGGATACTTCCTTAAAATTGTAAAACACACACCCCAATCCTAAAGCTGTCATTTTACTATATGGGGAAACACCAGAGGCATTCTTACTAAGGTCAGAAGCAAGGCAAGTGTCCTCACTACCTCCAATACTATTTAACATTGTTCTGGAAGTATTAGCCAAATTATCAGGGGCATAAGAATTGGAAAATTTGAAGAAATCTATCTCTAGTTGCAGATGACAAGGTAGTATTTTGGAAATCCCTAGAGAATCAATGATAAAATAATTCATAAAGTAGTGGGAAATAAAATTAGCATAGCAAGTCAATAGCCTTCATGTATGCCAATAACCACAGAATGAAGATACAATGGAAGAGAGGACCTCATTTACAACTTCAACGAAAAAGATAAAATACTTAGGAATAAACAACGAGAAATGTGTCACACCTATATGAAAAACCTTTAAAACTTCCTGAAAGACACAAAAGTAGATGTGATTGAATGGAAAAGCATCCCTTGTTCTTGACTGAAATGTTTCAACATCATTAAGATGTCAGCTCTCCCTACGCTCATTTGTGTATTTAATGCGATCTCAATAAAAATACCAACAAGCTTTCCCTAGAACTAGAAGCTAACATTCATGAGGGATATAAAGGCTCGCAAACAGGAGAGCCGCCCAGACGTTAAGACAGGCAGCAAACTCTGTAGAGTGCGGTGGTGTGGTAGGCACGTGAAGAGCCAGGGCACCAGAGCAGGACAGAGAGCTCAGGGCCAGACTCGACGACAGGCGGAAGTCCCCTGGAACAAAGACGGGATTCCTGGTACATGGTTCTGGGACTGCTGCAGAGCGGTGTGGAGAAGGGCACCAGAAAACACGGCAATCTCCTCTGTAACCTGGATGTAGGAGAAGGCTTTCTGACCGTGACTTCAAGTCTAGATGTGGAGAAAGGAAGGATGGATAGATCACCACCACCCAAAACCCCACGTCTTTTGTGTGGCATAAGATACCATAAGCGAAGACAAGAGACAACAAACTAGGAGAAAATATTCATAATATGGATCAGAGATGAAGAGCTAACACCCTTACGAAACACAATGTTCCCACGAAAAAGGATGAAAATGGCCAAGAGGCCAAAGCCAAGTTCTGTGTGTGGATTTCTGCTGGCCATAGTGGGGCAGGGCCTCCGGCTCCTGATAACTCAGAGGGATTCTGCTTTTGGGTGACGGGGTAGTGAGCCACCCCCACACCCCCCCAAGGCCAAGTCGGCTGACCCTTCCTCGTGCAGGAGAAGTGTGTGAAGCAGCTTAACACAAAGAAGGATGACTGTTTTGGGATGCAGGCTGAAGGCTAACTTGCAAGTGGAGGTTGGTGTGGTCGGCAGAGAGGGCCAGGTTTCCTGGTGCTTTCTTTTATTGGTTTCTAAAAATTAATTTATTCAAGTATAGTTAACACGTGATAAATTGCACCCATTTTAAGAGTACAGTCCAATGAATTTTTATTTTTATTTTTTTTTTAAGATTTTATTTATTTATTTGACAGAGAGAGAGAGAGAGCACAAGTAGGCAGGCAGGCAGGCAGAGGCAGAGGGAGAAGCAGGCTCCCCCGCGGAGCAGGGAGCCCGATGTGGGGCTCGATCCCAGGACCCTGGGATCATGACCTGAGCCCAAGGCAGACGCTTAACCGACTGAGCCACCCAGGCGCCCCAGTCCAATGAATTTTTAAAAAATGCATACACCTGTATCACCACCAGCACAATCAAGGTACAGAACATTTCTATCACTCCAAAATGTTGCCTTGTGCCCTCTGAAGTCAAACCACCCCCACTTCTGCAGCCCCAGGAGGTGCACATACAGTTACCACCACTGCAGATTAGATTTCCCTTACACGTTGTATCAGTGGAAGCATATGGTACATACTCTTTTATGTTTGGTTTCTTTCACTCAGCTTAATATAGTTCAAAAATTTTTATTATTGAAGAATAGTTGACATACAATGTTATGTTAGTTTTAGATGTGCAACGTAGTGATTCAACAATTCCATACATTACCCAGTGCCCACCGCAGTAAGTGGAGTCCCCATCTGTCACCAGTGTTATTACAATACCATTGACTATATTTCCCTGTGCTGCCCTTTTCATCCTATGATTTATTTATTTTATAACTGGAAGTGAGGACCTCTCAATCCCATTCACCTATTTCATGCATCCCCATCCACATCCTGTCTGGCTGCCACCAGTTTGTTTTCTGTACTTATGAGTCTGTTTCTAGTTTTTTTGTTTGTTGTTCATTTGTTTTGTTTTTAGATTCCACATATAAGTGAAATCATATGGTATTTGTCTTTGTCTGACTTATTTCATTTAACTTAATACCCTCTGGGTCCATCTATGTTGTCACAAGTGGCAAAATTTCATTCTTTTTTGTGTTTGACTAATATTCCAGTATGTGTATATATTTTATATACCACATCTTTATGCATTCATCCATTGATGGACACTTGGGAAGCATCCATATCTTTATGCTATTGTAAATAATGCTGCAATGAACATTGCATTGCATTGCATTGTGTCTTCAAATTAGTCTTTTCCTTTTGTTTTGGTAAATATCTAGTAGTAGAATTACCGGATCATATGGTATTTCTATTTTTAACTTTTTCAGGAGCCTCCATACCGTTTTCCACAGCGGCTGCACCAACTTACATTTTCACCAACAGTGCACGAGGGTTCTTTTTTTCCCACATCCTCACCAATGCCTGTTGTTTCTTGTCTTTTTGATTCTAGCCATTCTGACTGGTGGGACGTGATATCTCGTTGCGGTTTTGATTTGCATTTCCCTGATGGTGAGTGATGTTGAGCATCTTTTCACGTATCTGTTGGCCATCTGCATGTCTTCTTTGGAAAAATGTCTATTCAGGTTCTCTGCCTATTTAAAAACTTTGATTATTATTGTTATTTTTTGGTGTTGAGTTGTATAAGTTCCTTTAAATTGTGGATAGTAACCCCTTATCGGATATACCATTTGCAAATATTTTCTCCCATTCAGTAGGTTGCCCTTTCATTTTGGTGGTGGTTTCCTTTCCGGTGCAAAGGCTTTTTATTTTGATGTAGTCCCAATAGTTTATTTTTGCTTTTATTTCCCTTGCCTCAGGAGACATATCCATAAATATGTTGCTAAGGCTGGTGTTCAAGAGATTACTACCTGTGTTTTCTTTTAGGGGCTTTATGGTTTCAGGTCTTGCGTGTAGGTCTTTAATCCATTTTGAATTTATGTTTGTGTATGGTGTAGGAAAGTGGACCAATTTCATTCTTCTGCATGTGGCTGTCCAGTTTTCCCAGCACTATTTGTTGAAGAGGCTGTCTTTTTCCCATTGCATATTCTTGCCTCCTCTGTCATAGATTAATCAACCATATGAGCGTGGGTTTATTTCTCGGCTCTCTATCCTGTTCCATTGATTGATGTGTCTATTTTCATGCCAGATAGCATAATATTTTTGAGACTTGCATTGCTGTGTATATCCTTAGTTCATTTCTTTTCCTTGCTGATAATTTTCCTTTGACACAATCTGCATATCAATCATCTGTTGATAGACATGGATTTTTCTAAGTTAGGACTACTGTGAATACAGCTAGTAGGAATTTTGACTCAAGTCTTTGTTTACACATGTACGTTTATTTCTCTTGGATAAATACCTAAGAGTGGAACTGCTGGCTTGTATGTTAAATGTGTGTTTACCTTATAAGAAAGGATTATTTTTTCCCAAATGGTTGACAATTTTACACTCCCAGCTACACCATGTGAGAGTTGTGGTTGCTTCACATCGTCGCCAACAGTGATTATTAGTTTTTTTGGTTTTAGCCATTCCTGTGGGTATGGAGAGGTACCTCATTGTGGTTTTAATTTGCATTTCCATGATAACTAGATATTGAACATATTTCCACGTGCTTATTGGCATTTATGAAGTGTCTGCTTAAATCTCTTGAGGGTTGTCTTCCTATCATGGAGTGGTAAGAGTTTTGTACACATTTGGACAGTCATCTGTTGTCAGAGATGTGTACCATGAATATTTTCTCCTAGTCTGTCGCTTGCTTTTTCATTGTCTACTGGTGTAGTACTAGAGCAGGTCTTTTAAATTTGGATGCAGCCCAATTTATCAATTTTTCAGTTAAGCAGCTGGTACTTCTGGTGTCCTGTCTATGAAATCTTTGTCCCAAACATGAAAGGATTTTTTTCTCTTTTGTGTTCTTCTAGAATGTTTATAGTTTGAACTTTTATGTTTAGATCTATGATCCATTTTGAGTTTATTTGTGTATATGGTGTGAGGTAAGAATCAAAGCTCATTTTTTCTAAGTGGATATCCAGGTGCTCCAGCATCACTGGAAAGATTATTCTTTCCCCACCAAATTCCATTGGCACCTCTGTTGAAAGTGAATTAATCATATACGTGAGGGCCTGTTTCTGGACTTTGTTCCGTTTTAATAATCGATGTAGCTATTCTTACACTAATAACACACTGTTTTGATTACTATAGCTTTATAGCAAGTTCCGAAGTCAGGTAAAAGTCTTCAAAATTTGTTCCTCCTTTTCAAAATTGTGGTTACTCCAGGCTCTTTGCATTTCCATATAAATTTTAGAATGAGTTTGTTAATTTCTGCAAGAAAATCCTGCTAGGATTTTGATTGGGATCATGCTGAATTTACAGGTTGATTTGGGGCAAATTGACAACAGTATTGTCTTCCAATCTATGACCACAGTATATGTCTCTCCATTGTTTAGGTCTTAATTCCTCTCCGCAATATTTGTAGTTTTCAGTGTGCAGGTCACACGCATATATTGTTAAATTTATCCCTGAGTATCTTATGCTTTTGGATGATACTTTAATTGTATTGTTTTACTTTAAAATTTTTTTCAATTGTTTAGTGTACTATACATAAATACCATTGATTCTTTTTTTTTTTTTTAAAGACTTTATTCAAGAGAGAGAGAGAGAGAGCATGAGCAGGGGGAGGGGCAGAGGGAGAAGCAGACCCCCCACTGAGCAGGGAGCCTGATGCCATGTGGGACTTTGTCCCAGGACCCCAGGATCATGACCTGAGCCGAAGGCAGATGCTTAACTGACTGAGCCACCCAGGTGCCCCTAAATACCATTGATTCTTACACATTAACTTTGTTTCCTATGCCCTTGCTAAATATTCTTGTTGGTTCTAGTAGCATCTTTTGTCAATCTCTTAGGATATTCTGTGTACATGATGATGCTGTCTGCAAGGAAAGATAGTTTACTTCTTTCTTTCCAAACTGCATCCCCTTTATTTTTATTGTTGCCTACCTCTGCTTTATTGCCCTGGCTAGAACCTCTGGCACAATGTTGAATACAAGTTGTGGGAGTAGACATTCTTGCCTTGCTCCTATTCTTTGGAAAAATAATTTTTTTCACCACTAACTAAGATGTTAGCTATAGGTTTTTCATCTATGCCTTTTATCATATTGAGGAAATCCCCTTTCTATTTCTGGCTCACTAAAAATTTTTATATTTTTATAATGAATAGATCTTGAATTTTGTCAAATCCCTGTCTGCATCTATTGAGATAATTATGTGGTTTTTCTCCTTTATTCTCTTAATATCATTAATTACATTAATTTTTGAGTGTTAAACTAACGGTGCATTCCTTGGATAAACTTCAATTGGTCATGGAGTACTGTCCTTTTTCTACATTGCTAGATTTGATTTGTTAATATTGTGAAGAATTTTTGCCTCTATGATCATGAGGTCTACTGGTCTGCAGTTTTCTCTTTGTGCAATATCTTTGTTTAGAATCAAGGTAATTCTGGCCTCATAAAAAGACTGGAGAAATATTCACTCTTCTTTTCTGAAAATATTTATAAAGGATGGCATTACTTTCTTAAATGTTTGATAGAGTTTACTAGTGAAGTCATATAGCACTGGGAAGGTTTCTATTATAAAATCAACTTTTTTAATAGATAAAAAGCTTTCAAGTTGTTTCATATTTGTATCAGTTTTTGTAATTTGTATCTTTCAAGAAATTTGAGCTATCAAACTTATGGACATAAAGTTGTTAATTATATTTCCCTAGTATTCTTTTAATATCTGTAGAATTCATGTTGATGTGCCCTTTTTCATTCCTGATATTGCTGCTCCCCCCCCGCCCCCACCCCGCACCAGTCTCCCTAGGGGTTTATCAGTTTTGTTCATTTTTTCAAAAACCCTGCTTTGGGTTTCTTTGATTTTCTCTATTTTTCTGTTTTCTATTACATTGATTTCTGCACCTCCTATCTTCCTTCTACTAAGGATTTAAGTTGCTTTTATTTTTCTAGCTTCTTAAGGTGGAAGCTTAAAGCTTTTATTGTAGACTTTTCTTATTTTCTAATATAAGCGTTTAATGCCACAAATTTCTGAGTATTTCTTCAGCTGCATCCCATAATTTCTGACATGTTGTGTTTTTATCTAGCTCAAAATATTTTCTTTTTTAAAAAAGTTTTCTTTTCCTTTTTTTTTTTTTTTAGTACTTTCCATGCCTAATGTGGGGCTCGGACTCACAACCCTGAGACTGAGGGTCGTGCACTCCATCAACTGAGCCAACCAGGCGCCCTGAGCTTAAAACACTTTCTAATATCCCTTGTGACTTTTTTCTTTGACCCATGTGTTTAGAAATATATACTTCATCTTCCAGATATTTGGAAATTTCTTATATATATATTTTTGTTCTTAATTTAATTCCACTATTTTATAGGACATATTCACTTGATTTCAATTCTTCTAAGCCTATTGAGACCTGTATCTTGATGAATGCTTCCTTGCGCACTTAGAACCATATTCTGCAGTTGCTGGTGGATAATGTTATTCAGCTTCTGATTTTCCCTGTACTTGTTCCTGTCAATTATTGAGAACGTAGTGCTGAAATCTCGAGCCCCGCTTGTGGGTCTGTCTTCTCTCCCTTCAGTCCTGTCAGGCTTGCTTCATGGCTTTGAAACCCTCTTCTTAGGACTTGTTTTTCTTTATGAAGTGTCTTTCTCTGTGCCTGGGAATATTCCTTGTCCTGAAGCCTAACGTGTCTGATACTGACACAGCCGTGCAGATTTTCAACCGATTGGCTTTGGTCTCCCAGTTTTTAATGTGGGTTCTCCCCACTGAACAGCACACTATGCCTCCCATCACCAATTCCAGGTGTGGGGAGCCTCTAGGGCCTTTGTGAAGAGCAAGTTTCTCTGCCTCCACATGGTTGGGCTTTAATACAATGACAGGGAATAACGTCACCTGCATTATGTCACCTTGCATACCAGGAAAAAAAAGTGTAAGATCTTCACTAGTTGTGTTTACTTGCAAAGTGGTCACTAATAAGTAGATACAGAGTAGATGTCCCATGAACTAACATACCTAGAGCCTGAAAGAATTTAGAGAGGTTGGCTTATACGTTCGTTTCCTTCAGCTGCTATAAGAAATTACCACAAATTTGGTGGCTTAAAACAAGGGATGTTTATTCCCTCATAGTTCTGGAGATCAGCAGGCTGAAATCTGAATCACTGGGCCAAAATCAAGGGGCAGCAGATCCCACTTCTGCTGATGCTCAAGAGAAAGAGTCCATTCCTAGCTTCTTTCAGCTTCTGGTGGCTACTGGCATTTCCACTCCTTCTCATTCCTTCTCTCTGTCTCTTGTGCACACACTTTTGATTCCTATGATTTCCCTTCTTGTTTTTTGTTTCCAAAATCTGGTCTCATTGTGTACACATCTTAAATACTTTGTGGTTCATATATTGTGGTGGTCTGAATAATGGCCCACCGAATCCCTAGAACTTGTGACTATTACCTTAAATGGAAAAAAGGATCTTTGCAGCACGATTAAGTTAATGCTTTTGAGATGAGAAGATTATACTGAACTATCAGAGTGGGCTCTAAATGCCATCACTGTGCCCTAATAAGGAGGAGGCAGAGGGAGGACACAGAGAGAGGAGGCTGTGTGACTGCAGGGCAGAAATGGGAGTGATGTGGCCACAAGCCAAGAAGTACCACTCCTCACTCCTGTGTCTCAGCTGCCTAGAACTCAGGCACCCGTTCGACAAAGGGTTTAGGTAGAATTTCACTTACATCATTTTTATACAAATCCCTTTCCATTTTCCCATTTCTCACCAGCTGAACAAGAATCTAGTTTGGGCTTCCTTAAATTAGAGAACCTCTGACCTTTTGCATACCCTGACCTCTGGGTACCCACCGTGACTGTGACCATCTGTTGCTAGCTGGTCAAGGGTATGTCTGGGGCATTTTGTTCCTTATCCAACATCCAAAGCTCTGTTTCCACTTTTACATGTAAAAGACCGACTCTCTCATTAAAAGAATAGTTAGACTAGACTAGAACTATGAGCCACTTACAGAAGATACACCTTAAATATAAGGGCACAGAAAAATCACAAGTATAGTAACATCATGGGGAAAAGAACATGCATGCTCCAACCAGAAGAAAGTTGGCTTAGCTGCACTTATATCAGAAAAAATAGTTGTAAGTTTACACATCTAATAATATAGCTCCAAAAATACGAAGCAAAAATTGACAGAACCGAAAGGAGAAATAGACAAATCTATAATAATAACAGGAAACTTTAATTCAACTATCTGATAGCTAGTAGAACAACCACTCAAATATCAGTAAGGACACAGAAGATGTGAGCAACCATGTCTACAAACTTGACTTAATTGACATACGCAGAATACTGTACCAGTGGCCAGAGGGTATACATCCTCATCAAACGCACAACAGCAAAACAGAACTCATGCTGTTCTGAAAAGCCACTGAAAACATGTTTCAAAGGATACAATTGCTCCAGAGAATGTTCTTTGACTGTGGTGGAATTAAGCTAAAAATCATCAGCAGCAATAACAACAAAAACTAGAAAATGCTCATATACTTGGAAACTAAGCATTTTACTTCTACATCTTGGGTCAAAGAAGAAATCACAATGGAAGCTACAAGATATATTCAGCTGGATGAACAGTGAAAATAGACATATCAAAATATATGAGATGCAGCTAAAGTCATGCTTAGAAAGAAAATTATAGCTTTAAATCCATATTAGAGTGAAGAAAGGCTGAAAATCAATGATTAAATATCCATCACAAGTAGTTGGAAAAAGAAAGAACAACATAATAAATCCAAAGAAAGTAGAAAGAAAAAATAATAAAGAGAAGGCATTAATACAACGGACAAACATACAATAAGGAAATTTAACAATGACATAATTGGTTCTTTGAACAGATTAATAAAATCAGTAAGTCCTTAGGAAACCTGAATAAGAATGAGAATGAGAAGGCACAAATTACCAATACTGAGAATGAAGAGGGAGTGTCATTCCAGACCCTACAGTCATCAAGATAAAAAAAAGAGGCTAATATGAGCAACCTCATGCCCATATTGGAAATATAGATGAAATGGACAAATTCACCATAAAACACAATATACTGAAACCAATACAAGGAGGAACAGAAAATCTGAGCAGTCATATGTCTATTAAATAAGTTTAATCCCACACAAAAAAATCACAGTCCCAGCTGATTCACTGATGATTTCCTCCAAACATTTGAGGAAGAAACAGGACCACTTTTATATAAACTCTTCCAGAGAATGAAAAAGAAGAAATACTTCCTGACTCAAAAACCTGACAAGGAAATTAAAAGAAAGGAAAGTTATGTCCAGACTGCTTGCAAAGATTTAAGTACAAAATCTCAAACTAGCAGAAGAAAATATGACCTATCCAGTTGAAAATAGGAAAGAAAAGAAAACACAGTACATTGAAAACATAAGGCAGAAAGGGCTTAATATATCAGTAACTATTACAGATGTATGTGACCTAAATCACTAATTAAGAGAATGGGACTCACACATTGAATTTAAAAATTTTAATACTGGGGTGCCTGAGTGGCTCAGGCCTGGCTGGCTCAGTCAGTTAAGCATCTGACTCTTGATCTCAGCTCAGGTCTTGATCTCAGGGTCGTGAGTTCAAGCCCCATGTTGGGCTCCACGCTAGGCAAGGAGCCTACTTAAAAAAACTTTTTTTAAATATTATGTACAGAAAGGTAAAAGTAAAAGAATAGGAAAAGATATACAAGACAAATATGCTCTCGAAAAGAAATCTCAATATTGATCAAAATTTATTTTAAACCAAGAAAAAGTCATAAAGGACAAAGAAGGAGATTATATTCTGTTGAAAGTAAAACAAGAAGATATATGCATCGTGAACATACAAACACCTAAAAAACAATGCAGCCTCAAAACCTCTTAAGAAAAAACTTACCAAACCACTGGGAAAAAACTGATCAGCAATTATAATGGGAGATTCTGGCACACTCCTTTCAGAAATGTGTAGATCAAGCAAGCAAGCAAACAAAAACCACCGAAACTGAAGATCCAAACATAAGCAATCAGTGAGCTAGGTCTGCTAGGTGCATACGGAACTCCACAATCAATAAATGTGAGGATGCACACTTGGTCAAACATGAAGCCTCATTAAATACTGAGGGATCCATCTTACACAGATTTAACTCATAACTAGCTTACAGTACACTCAGAAAATAATAAAAACGTAAGAATTGGCATTTTAATTTTCTTAATCTTTTCTATTTTTTCTCAATTTTAAAAATATCTGCCCTCTATAAATTATCTTTATTAAATAATCTTTTTTGTGTACTTGGATTTGTTGTTCTTTTCCAATATATTGAGCTGAATACCTACTTTTAATATGCTCTATTTTTTGATAAATGTGTTTAGTTCTAAATTTCCCTCTAAGTACTGCTCTTCCTGCATCCCACAAACATTGACATATTGTGTTTTTTTATTATTGTTAATTTCCAATTATTTCTTAATTTTTTATAATTTTCTTCTTTTTTTCTTAACACCAAAGTTATTTTTACAGTGTATTATTTTGTTTACAATCCCATCGAGGGGCCTTCCCAGGACTGATGATGACAGTGTGTTGTTACTCGCTGCAGGTATGATCACCCCAACCCTCGGGACAAGAAGCTCCAAAATGAACACAGATCCCTGCTTATCACATGGGCTAAGTAAATTCCATGGGGACCAGACATTTCAATATAACAAATTAAATCACAAAAGACAGAAAAATATAGGTGACTACTTATATGATTTGGGGGTAGGAAAGAGTAAAAGATAATATCAAAGACAAGTAATACAAGGACTAATCAATTCAATGATATAAAATTAAAAAATGTTTGAACATTGGGCGCCTGGGTGGCTCAGATGGTTAAGCGTCTGCCTTCGGCTCAGGTCATGGTCCTGGGGTCCTGGGATCGAGTCCCACATCGGGCTCCCTGCTCCTTGGGAGCCTGCTTCTCCCTCTGCTTCTCTCTCTCTCTCTCCCCCCTCTGTCTCTCATGAATAAATAAATAAAAAATCTTTAAAAAAAAAATGTTTGAACATTAAAAAGAGTTAACATAATTAAAGGCCAAAAAAAAACTAGGAGAAATATTTGTTTCATAATTGCCAAAGGACTAAATTTATTACAGAAGTAACTCCTACAGAGTAATAAGAAAAAACCCAGAATATCATGATATAAATGGGAAAATGATATGAACAGACAATTCATAGAAGATAAACAAATGATCAATGAATAAATGAAGGTTCAGCTTCCATTGATAATTAAGCAAATGCAATTAAGTGCATCAAGGGACTTTTTTTACTTATCAAATTGGCTAACATTAACTTTTTTTAAAAAAGATTTTATTTGTTTATTTGACACAGAGGGAGAGAGCAGAAGCAGGGGGAGTGGCAGAGGGAGAGGGAGAAGCAGGCTCCCCACTGAATCCGACACAGGGCTCGATCTCATGACCTTGAGATCATGACCTGAGCCGAAATCAAGAGTTGGACGCTTAACTGACTGAGGCACCCAGGTGCCCCTAAATTGGTTAACATTAAACAAAACTGAAATACATGCTCTTAGCATGGGTGCAAGGTGAAGAGCACTCTATTATACTTCTCATGGAGAATAAACTAGTATAACTTTTTTTTGAAGGCGTCTGGGGAGTATGCATCAAAATCCTTACAATGTGCATATATACTCTGACCCAGAAATTCCTCTTCTAGGAATTCACCCTAAGGAAATAATAAAATGTGGTTTGAGGATATTCATTAAGAAGGCATTTGGGAAATTGTTTAAGTTAGCATATAACATGTATGTATAACATGTATGTTTAGCTTCATACATAATGCTTCATAGTTTCATACAGATGGAAACATACAGAAATATTTTAGATACATATATATACACACAGTTTAGCACACACACATATCTCCTTGCTCCGTTGGCTGAAAGGGCTTAGGAGCAATGACACCCTTGTAGCAAAGAGCACACTTACCACCCAGATCTTGGCTTCTAATACCAATCTCCCATGGGAGCAAGCAAGGCACCTTGAGAAATGGCTGATTCTAGGACTGGGACACAGGAGATATGCAAGATGAGCCTGGAGCATCTTGTGCCAGAGCCACACACACACACACACACACACACACACACACACACACACACACACGCACACGAAGGTAAGTCAAAGGGACACAGGATCCAACTGAAAGAGCTCCCAGTGGCCAAAGCTGGAACAATTTAAGAAAGAAAATAAAGTAGTTGGATTATAACCCAAAGTAAAATAAATATTCATGAGTCCACTGATATAATAAGTGAATAAATAATTGGGAGAGAATAGACAGATCGCCTGTGTGGAAGAATTCCAACTAGTTTATATAAATAACGGTCCGTCAGCAGATAGAGCATACCCCCCAACTCTGTAAGTGTGGGCTGTGACTAGTGATTTGCTTTCAAAGGTACAGTACGGAAAAGGGATAAAAGAAGAACTTCACAGTCGGGAACCCTGACAAACACCACCTCGGCCAGGGGACTGAGGCCAACGCCACGGTGACAGGTCACGTTCACAAATGACGCCGTGGGAAGGGCACTTCGCCTCTGTGGTCTTCCTCTCCCCAAAACCCTGACCTCGGTCCAATCACAGGGAAAACATCAGACAGATCCTAACTGAGAAACCCTCTAAGAAACACCCGACCAGCGCTCTCCAGACATGTCAAGGTCATCGACAGCCAGGGAAGTGTGAGAACCGCCGCACTCGGGGGGAGTCTAGGAACACACGACCACTAAGTGTCCTGGGGGTTCTGGATGCAGTCCTGGGACAGAACGTGGGCGTTGGGGAAATACGGAGGAAATCTGAATAATGTATGAACTGTAGCTGATAATCATGTATCAATGTTGGGTGCATTAATTGTGACCGATGTTCTGTATGTAATGTAATGTAAGATATTAGTAATAGGGGGACCTGGGTGTGGGAAATATGGGAACCCTTTGTACTATCTTTGCCACTTTCATGTGCATCTAAAACAAAAAGTTTATTTAAGAAATAAACAATTATTGCAGGTTCCAAAACAGCTTCTACAGTATGACAGAATTTTGAATCATAAGACTATAGCTAAACAGGTGGGGAAGAAGCGGGAGGAAGTCTAGCAGGCTTGTGACTACTTGGTTCCTGTTATTTTTGATATTTGGCATTGAGGCCTTTTTCTAACCAATGAAAATTCTGAAGAAAAATTAGGTCTTAAAAAAACCTCACAGTAAATACAGAAGAACCAGTGACTTTCTTGCCAGCAGTGTGACAGAAGATATCATAAAAGGGCCACACTCCCAATAGCAGTAAAAAAGACCCCAAATACCTGACAATAATTTTGAGAAGAAATGTGCCAGGTCTTCACGAAGGAAGGGACGTGAGGTTACGTGGAAGACGAGCCGCGCTCCCGGACAGGAGGTGACACACTGGCAGATGTCAATGCCCCCGTGCTGAGTGTGTGTTAGTGCAGTCTCACCCAAGTACCAGTGGGATTCGGGGGTGAAAACTTTATGAAGTGATTCTAAGTTTCACCTGAAAAACAACCCCAATGAGAATAGTCAAGAAGATGTTAAAGAGGGTGAGCAGTGAGGATATATGCGGAAGGTCAACGCTGACACTGATGGAGAAGCAGAGAAGTCAACCCAAGAAAACAGAAAGCCCCAAACAGGCCACAGTACATATGAAAACACAGTCAATAACCTGGCATCTCAAATCTGTGCAGGGTTGGAATTGTTGGGAAAACTATAAAGTTAAGTGTCTACTTTATATCATACACAAAAACAGAGACAAATTAACATAAAACAAGATATTGTGGAGGGATAAACATTTGTATGGAATGGCATGGAAAGCCTGGCGGCAGCCCCGTACTCACAAACCTTACTTTCTGACAGACGGAAAGCCATGGGAACAGTGCAGACATTCCCCGACATTGCACTGGGATCATAGACTTGCCACACTGGAAAGAATCAAATTAGACCTTGTTTTTTACGTATCACAAAATAACAAGATCAGAGCCCAGATGGATTAAAGGCCTAAACATGAACAACAAACAACAGCAAAAAACCAAACCTTAAGTACAATTAAAGAAAACAAAGGCGAATACAGGTTTCCGCAAATAGGAGAGTATTAATGAAAAGACACACACAATACAAACCATAATAAGGAATGAATGATAAAGTAGTCTACATCAGAGTTTTAAAATCCTGTATGATAAAAAGCATCATAAAAAATTCAAGAGACAATTAAAAACCACACACTGGGCATATAAAGGACAAATAGGGTAATACCCAGAATATACAAAGAACCTCTACAAGTCATTAAGAAAAAACAGAAAACTGGGCAGAGGATATAAACAGATAATTTCTAGAAGGGGAAATCGGAATGGCTAATTCATAGAACCTTATTAGTCCTGTAAAATGCAAGTAAAGGCCACCTCACGTTCCACAGAGTAGACTGGCAAAGATGAAGTCTGACCATACTTAGTGATGACACAGATGCAGGGAAACAGTTCCAGCACACAGTGGGGCAGCTGCCCGAGAGGGGACCAGGGGAGAAGTGCAGACCCTGACCCACCATCAAGTTCTTGGAAGCAGAGACACAGCCTGGGCCAGAGACGTACTTCCTGGGGATCTCCAGGCTGGCCGGAAGCCTACTGACCTTCCAGTGGCCGGGCCCACAAGGCAGGCAGAGAAGCAGTTTGGCTTTGGAGAGAGTGCAGAGAGGAGGGAGGCCCACACGGGCAGCCAGTCTCGGACGGGGCCTCGGAGCCCGTCAGGCTCAGCGGTACAGAGCCAATAAATCTCCAGCTGAAAAGCTTGGTATTTCTTAGTGTCCTCACAATGAGTGACGAAGACACTCATTTAAGGTATAATTAATCCCCTTAGTGTTTTTTTTCTTTTGTAAAATATACGTAACCTAAAATTTACCATTTTAATCGTGCCCAAGTGTAGAATTTGGTGGCATTGCGTACATTCATGATACTGCATAATCATCACTATGACTTATTTCCAGAACTCTTTCATCATCCCAAACTCTGTACCCGTATTTCCATTCGTGTTTTAAGTTTAATTACAGAAATTGTTAGGGGGAGTCAATAATTCCTTTTACCCTTTTCTTTGTTGTTGTTTTACTATTGAGATATATTTACATGCCATAAAATTCACCCTTTGAAGGTACAAACTTCAGGGCTTTTTAGTACATTCACACATACTCTGTCAATCATCACTACTAATTCCAGAACATTCTCATCACTCCAAAAAGAAACCCCATACCTGTTATGTCACTCTCCATTCTCTTCATGTCCCAACTCCTGGCCACTGGTAGTCTATTTTCTGTTTCTATACATTTGCCTGTTCTGGACATTTCACATGTATAAATGGAATCACAGAATATGTGGCCTTTTGCAACTGGCTTCTTTCACTCAGTGTGATGTTTTCAAGGTTCATCCATGTGGTAACAGGTGTCAGTACTTCATTCCTTTCTGTGGCTGAATACTAACGATGCCACCGTACGGCCCACAGTTGGAAAATGAACCAGAGGATTCTCGACAAGATGGATGGCCCAGGAAAAGTGACCTCTACCTCCACCTGTGGGCATGTCCCCAGTGTGGTGTTGTGAAGGGAGGTCTGCCGGCCGACCATCTCCGCTCATTGGGCCGGGGGCTCTGAGCAGGCTGGCATGGCCCTGCTCTGAACTGTGGACAGACGGCCGTGAGTCACCAGAGCCCCAGGAAACCCGAGTTCTGCGCCTCCCCGTTCTCCAAAGCCAGCTCTGACGCCGGCCCTCCCACTGCTGAACCTGGTGGCCCCCTTGGTCCCAGCTCGCAGGGACACCCTGGAAGAAGGCAGGGCGTTGTTGTGCATGTCACTCCTGCTGCCTCAGCTCCTCCTCGGGCTCATCATTTCTTCAGCCAAGGTCATCTCTGCGCATCTGCCTTTGGTTTATAATGCTAACTAAAGAAATTCCAGAGTCTGGTCTTAAAAATGCAAGTCTTCATAGTTAAAAAAAGTCTGAGAAATAAATGAAGGAGATGTTCCCTCTGCCTTGCAGCTGTGGAGAAAGAAACATCTTCAAGACCCAATCTGAAAAAATATCCCACGGAGAAGTCCACGTGAACACCCTTCCTGGTTTCCTGTCAGTGTAAACCCTGGGCTGAATATCTTTTCCTATGTCCTCCTTTCGAAACTCTCGAGGGATGCTTGCAGGGCTCCCAGACCTCAGAATCTATGCCATGTCCGGGGGGGGGGTCACCCCAACAGTCCCCTGTAATTCTGATCGGTTGTTGTACTTGACATTTGTTTTAATGACGCGAACGCAGGCCACACAAACACAAGTCTCGCCTGCCACATAAGAATGTTACCACGAGCCCTGCCCTCGCCTGGGCAACTTCTGCAGAATGGGGCTAGGTCCAGTTTAGGGGCAGGTAGGAGTGGTCCATCTGACCATACTGCAAGCCAAGCTTTCCACTCCAGCTTCATCAGAATGAAGCCCATGGTTTGGAGTCTGTTCTGATGTCCTTCTCCGTGGGTTTCTGCATGGCATTTCCCATTTCTACCTCCTTGAGTCCCCATGCTGTCCCATGTCCTGAGGGATTGGGCCGTGAAGCGCTGCAGCTTCACCCTGGCAGATCTCAGAGGGTGAGGAGTGCAGTGTTGCTGCTCCTCTTGGGGGAGCTGTGGCCCTGGTTGCATCTGTGGCCTTGTAGACTCCGTCTCTGCCTCCAGGAAGACTGCCTAGACCCTGGGACTTGCTCCTCCAAGCGCGCCCACTGGGGCTGGTGCACAGGGCTTTGCCCTGCCACATCTCAGCAAATGGGCTCCTCTTCAGCTGAAACCCCAGTGGAGGCCCTATCAGTAGGAGGCTAAGGAAGAGGAGTGGGGTGCTTACTCCCTAAAGCTCCAAGGGTTAAGGGCCATGGCTCTAGAATCACACACTGGATATGGATCATGGGGCTCAGGCAGCGACTATGTGACCTTGTCCAAGTTACTAACACAACCTCGGCCTCAGTTTATCCAAAAGATGGGGGAATAATCACAGGTTCTTTTTGGTATTAAATGAGATGTCTTTAAAATAATGCAAAAGGCATAACAGTGAGTGCTGTTTGTTTGTTTTTAAAGATTTTATTTATTTAATTGACAGAGAGACAGAGAGAGACAGAGAGAGAGGGAACACAAGCAGGGGGAGTGGGAGAGGGAGAAGCAGGCTCCCCGCCAAGCAGGGAGCCCGATGCGGGGCTCGATCCCAGGACCCTGGGATCATGACCTGAGCCGAAGGCAGTTGCCTAACCAACTGAGCCACCCAGGTGCCCCTGAGTGCTGTTTGTTAAAGGGATATAGAAAGAAGAGAAGAAAGAGGGATAGAAGCCTTCTGGGCACAGAAGAGACGACATGCACAGGCCATCAGAACAAAAGCAAGTTCTGCCAACTTTTCTTCCAAATCTCTTTTAGGGCTCCAGAATAAATTATTCATCGCATTAAATGTAGCGAAATCCATTAAAATTTAAGAATACTCTTAATGGAATATTACCCCAGCTCTTCCCTCCTAGTTCTCTCCCTTGTAAGGCACTGTGACTCTGTGCGTTGCTCAAACTCTGGAGCTTGGCTGTGGCTGACCAGAGATGCCGCTGGTGGGGCCAGAGTTTTGTGGCTGACATTCACCCCTTCCCCCGGCCAGTGCCCTCTCTGTATGAAGCTCTAGTCTTCAGCACCTCAGTGGGAAAGCAGCAAAATGACCATGGTCATCAAGCATGCAAATCCACTCTCCTCTGACAAGAAGCAGCAGTGAATAACCCACCTCCCCTGGAGATGATTCTGCTCATCAGTAGGACTTGGCTAACTTGCGGTGCTTATTAATCTGCGCGTGTCGCTCCTGTGACGTGTTGGAGAACATGTAACATTAGGAAGCTCTGAGAGCCAATAAAACACTGAATTGTTTAAAAATTGCCAATGCCTGTAGGAATATTGGAAGGAATTAAATATGCCAGAGAACCAAGCAACCTCTTAATAGAAGAGTCTGGAAGATCAAACAATACCACTTAGGAGAAAATGACTGGATGAGAAGAAAGAAAAGAAAAAAATCTCTGAAGCAGAAGTAATGGTGAGAGGAGCCTGTGCTGTGATCAGTCATCACAGCAGAACTTTAGAAGCATTATAAGGAGTCCAGGAAAAAATAATAATGCGTGATAATCAGATGTTTGCAATGCATATATCTTGAAATCAGTGCCATAATATGTATCCTAAAAGACTAATAATATGACATCTTAATTACATATTTATTGAATTTCATTTAAAAATAAATTTTGCTTTGGGAAAAGCAAGGGCTGTTTCAGTGACTGAATAAAATGCATATTCTGTTTCTTTAGTTCTGTCAATTTTTGCTTCAAGCTTTTTAAAGTTCTTTTTAAAAAATTTTTGTAAAAGATTTTATTTATTTAATCAACAGAGAGAGAGAGAGAGAGAGACAGCGAGAGAGGGAACACAAGCAGGGGGAGCAGCAGAGGGAGAGGGAGAAGCAGGCTTCCCGCTGAGCAGGGAGCCCGATGCGGGGCTTGATCCCAGGATCCTGGGACCATGACCTGAGCCGAAGGCAGTCACTTAACCGACTGAGCCACCCAGGTGCCCCTAAAGTTCTCTTATTAGGTACATTCAGGTTTAGGATGGCTATACCTTCTCAATGAATTTGTCTTTTATCATCATGAAATGTCTCTTTTTATTTCTAGTAATGCTCTTTGTTGTGCAGTTTAAACTTCCCATCTTGGAATTTTAGTTTTATTTACACCAGTTGCATCTTGTTCTCTGTTCCTCCTTTCTTGAATTCTTTTGGGTGAATCACATATTTTTTATTTTTAAAGACTTTATTTATTCAGTTGAGAGGGAGAGAGAGAGAGCAAGCACAAGTGGGGGGGCAGAGGGAGAAGCAGACTCCCCACTGAGCTGGGAGCCCTACACCGGGCTGGAGCCCCAGATTCTCAGATCAGGACCTGAACTGAAGGCAGATGCTTAACAGTCTGAGCCCCCCAGGCACACTGAATCACTTATTTTTAATACCCCATTTTATCTCCTGTGCTGACTTGTCTAGGTATTGTGTTACAGGTTGCCCTAGAAATTGTAACATGCATCTTCAAGTCGTCATAGTCTGCCTTTAGATACAATTACAGGGAGGCATGGGCAAGTGAGAACCTTGCAATAACATAATTCCACATTCTCCGCCTGCTGCCCATTGTACTTTTTATGTCTTATATATATATATATTTTAATTTAAATTCAATTAGCCAACACATAGTACATCATTAGTTTCAGATGTAGTGTTCACCAATTCTTCAGTTGCATCTAACACCCAGTGCTCATCACATCACGTGTCCCCACCCCCCACCCTCCTCCCTTCTGTAACCCTCAGTTTCTTTCCCGGAGTTAAGAGTCTCTCATGGTTTGTCTCCTTCTCTGATTTCTTCCCATTCAGTTTTCCCTCCCTTCTCTTCTGCACTGTTTCTTATATTCCACATATGAGTGAATTATCATATGGTTTCACTCATATGTGGATTATATTTTATTTCTATGCTGTAAACTTAAAAAACTGTTTAAAGTCTTTTCAAGAATTCAAAACCATATATAAGTCGGATATCGAACTATACAAAATATATAAAATGAACAATGTAGAATGAAGCTGAGAATGTTTCTGTATCTGTCTTCACCGTCCCTGGGGTTCTTTACTCCTGCCTGCACCTCCAGGTCCGGTGGCCCCATTCTCTCCAGCCTGGAGAGCTGCTTCTGACATTCCAAGCAGTGCAGGTCTGCTAAGACACGTTCATTCAGATTTCATAAATCTGAAATTATTTTGCCTCCATTTTTGGGAGATAATTTTCTGGATACAGAAATCTAGATGGACTCTTTCAGCACGGCAAGGATGTTATCCCTTCATCCTCTGGTCTCCCCTGTTTCTGGGAAAATTCAGCTGTAATACATACTGTTCTTTGTATATACCGTGTCTTTTTCCCTCTGCAGCTTTCAGGGTTTTCTCTTCTCTTTGGTGTTTGTGAGTTTGACTGTAATGTGCCTAATGTGTGGTTCTCTTTGTGTTTAACTTATTAGGGATTTGTTGAGCCTTCTCCATATGCAGATCGATACCTTTAATCAATTTTGCCAAGTTTGCAGCCATTTTACCTTCAAATTCTCTGTTCTCCTCATGAGATGCCAAATATACACAGGTTAAACCATTATATTGCCTCACATATCTTGGACTCTATGGTTGGTTGGGTGGTTTTCACTTTTTTCCTCTTTTTATTTCATTTGGGACATTTCCTACTGGCCTGTCTTCAAGTTGATGTTTCTTTCCTACACTGGGTTCAGTCTGCTGTGAAGCTATCTGATGGATTCTTGGTTTTGTCATTGTCTTTTCATCTTTTACATTTCTATTTGAGTCCTTTTTATAGTTTCCACATCTCTATTAAAATTAACCATCTCTTAACACATATTGTCTACTTGTTCATTTAGATACTTTGGCATTTTTATAATTAAAAAAAATCTCTTCTGATAGTTCCAACATCTGGGCCATATCTTTGGTTGACTTATATTGATTGCTTACTCTCTTGGTCGTAAGTCACATTTTCTTATTTCTTAGGTCTTAATATGTTAAAAAAAATTATTTGCTGGACATTTTGGATAGTAGAGACTGAAGTAAATATTTACTTCCTAAAAATGACACGTCATTTTTTATGTCAGGTCACTAGAGCTGGGAGCAAAGTGAATTTGATCTGTGGTTGGGCAGGGTCTGGACTTTATTGCAACTTTAGTTTGATTTGGTTCACTATTGAGTTGTAACGTTTTGAAAGTGGGATCAGAAATTTCCCTTCTATGGGGTCTGCAGTCTGAGAACTGGCACAATTGCCAGGATTTCTTGGAGCTTTGCAGTTACACTGTCAGTGTTTCAGACCACAAGAGATCTCTGTGTTACCAACCAGCTGCCAGCTTTTTGGGTTGCTAGGAAGTTCACTTTGCCCTCCAGTCTCACCCAGCTTTCTGCACCATGGGAGAGCGCTCCTGTACCAGAATGCCTGTCAGGGGGCTGTGGATTCTCCCAGCCTTCTGCCGTAACCTAGCCCCTGGTGGCTGAAGGTCCTGGGATGCTGAGGGTTGACTACTTTCAGCTGCCCTGCCTTGCCCTCAGCTTTGATATTTGCCCCTAGACCCTCCATAAAGACTCATGGGAACAAGTTGATAAGTGATGGGATCTGTAGCTGGGCCACTTTAGAATTCTGTCACACCAGCCCACATTTAATTAAGCTTAGCTGGTCTCTTCCTCCCCACTGAAAGACAGAGTCCTCCACTGCTGGCCCTCCACCAGCGATGAGAGAAGCCTTGGATTTCTTCATTTCTGTGATGGGCTCATCACTGTCTGGAGTTCTGTTCACTTAGTTGTATCCTCAGCTCTCTGGTAAATTTAGAAAAACTAATTTTGTAATTTACTTATCTTGGTTTTATTGTTAGGGTTAGCGCAACCCCAGTCTCTTGTGATTTTTTTCTTTACATCTTTTTTTTTTTAATTAACATAGAATGTATTATTTGTTTCAGGGGTACAGGTCTGTTCTTTTTTTACATCTTAACTAGAAATTCATCCTTTAATGTTCTCATGAATTACAACTTAAAAAACAGCCCCATTAAGATAGCCACGTGTTAGGACATCTAATCCACTATAGGATGAGGTGCGCATCAGAAGAAAGGTGCAGAGGGAGTCGTGCTAACTTTCCAGGGGATATGACCTATAAACTTGGCTCCTCCTTCATGTGGCAGTGTGGCCCAGGAACCCAAACCACTAGGCTGCAAGGAGGTTCTTCAGCACTCTTAGTAGTAACCCAACAAAATCCCTCTACGTTGTTCTTGGCCTTCTAGGCATAGAACATCTTAGGCAGTCAAGGAGAGTCAGCCTGGAGTGCCCAGAGCACACATATAATCCTCCACAACACTAGTCTGCTTATTCAGAGATTACTGAAGCCTGGTATAAACTCATTAATGAACAGATAGAATGTGGGATTTAATTTCATCTTTAATGGAGACATACCTAAATTGTGGCAGAACAAATGGTTGCCCTCTTGTTGTGTGGCAAGGGCAGACGAGGCTATGCTCAGAGGCCTACACGAACAAGGGCTGGTTCTTGTTCATGCAGCGCGTCCATCATGGGTCAGCTGAGGTTCTGCCTCATGTGATCCACATCCTGTGATTTAGGGGTGCAGCCCAGCCCGTAACTGGAACAGTGATGGCTGTCATATGGCAGAGGAAGAAGAGAGTCTGGAGAACCCCATGTGACCCAGTGGTGACAAACATCATTTGCATTCATATGCCATTGGCTGAAACAAGTCACATAGCCAAGCCGGAGTCAATGGGTGAGAAAGTACACTCTTCCTCTGGGGAGGAAGACAAAGATTTTTGAATAATAATATATCTGGTCACACATATTTGCTTTCCTCCCCCTTGTCTCGGTGACAGTCCCAAGTCCCATCTGAGCAGGGCATCAGGATTTTGTGATCATCTTCATGTCAGATCCTGATGCGGCTCCTCTTTCTCTGTAGGCCAATGGACTAAAAAGTCCAGGCTTTCCCGGCACGCAGGTGAGGTGTAGCTGTTGGGCGGCACAGGATGACCACAACAAACACACCGGTCTGGAAACGGGAAGAGTGCGAGATGCATGGCAGTCAGTGTCTGCAGCATTCTCATTGGGTAGGTGCTGAGGGGGCCCTTCTCTGGGCATGAAAGAGGGTCCTTGACGAGGCCCTGAATCTGTTCCTCAGGAGTATATTCGTAGTCCATTGCTCTCCATGGCCTTTTATCCATCTCCTAGGATTTCCTTTTCCATTATATTTCTTGGCTACATGTAAGAGGACGGTGAGAAATTTTCTTTCCCTGGGGGATGAGCATATATCCCAGACAGCTTCTTCCCATAGAAAATGTGGGGCCCCAGGGTCTAAGTCTCAAACAATCAATGCCTCTTTTAGTCCAGACTGGTGGTCCTGTGGGAAGTACCACTCTCAGAAACGTAATCAGTTCCATTTGACTTCATTCTGCTCCATGGGCCAACAGACCCATCCATAATTCATTTGGAGATGTATCCTCTCTCTAGACTTTACTGCAGATGACTTGAGTTTATCAGGAGTTTGTGGGAAAGCCACCGCTAGTCTCTTTTCGTCTGGAGCTATGAGGTCTAACTCAGAACTTACAGGTGCCACCTTGAGTCTTTCAGAGACATGAACAGTAGGCATTAAGGCCACACCTTTAATTTGTTAAAGGCGGTGTTTTAATTGGCCTTTGTTGCTCAAAACCCTTTTCAGATTCATCTTTTACTGGCTGGAGATGAGAATCATTTCTATATTCAAGTGCATAAGACTCCAATTTTCTGGAATTTCCATTCCCTTTCATGCCTGCTTGTACACTGGCCAATTCTTTTCTGAGTTTGTTTCTTGCAGTACCTCGTTACATGCAGACCAGACCAACCAGTGCACGTCCTAGTGTCCTGTCGGGGTCCACTCTGCCTAAAGCTTCAGCTCATTAGGGTATTATCTGCCTCACAAATTATCACAAAAGACAATTTCACCAAATGTTATACCATTTACCAAACGCCATCTCCCAGCCTCCAGCAGATGTCTCCTCATCACCTGCCACCCCTCTCTGAAGCCAGGGCCACGTTTTAGGATTCGTTATACAACCTCTTACTTGTGGCACCAAGTCCTATAGATCCTATGTTAGGCCAAGTGATGCTGCTGTGATGAATTACTCCAGAATCTTACTACCCACAGCAAGGATAGTTGATCTTTCATCTTCACTACATTTTGCCCCCAGGCTGGTCTACCATATATAATGCAGGATGACGAAGCGGCGTCGATCAATGTTGCCAGGTATGGTGACAGAGAGAAATCAGGAGGAATCATGTGCAATTTCTTAAGGCCTCAGCTTAGGGGCCACATGTGTCACTTTTGTTTACATTTTGTTAGCCAGAGCCAGTCACAGGCCCAAGTCTGACATCTGCTGGGTAGAGAAGCACCATCTCCCCCAAGAGAGGGGCAGCGGCCCACAACACCATCTACCACACTTGCCTTATGAGAGAATATCTCAGAAAAGCACCCCAGAAGGGCTTAAGCAGAAGAAAAATTGATATATTCTACAGTGAAAATTTCTAAGTTTCACTCTGAAAATGTCGAGTTGAATGCACAGCCAATAAGGAAAGGTTTTTACTTGCATTTTGTAAAACTGTTAACAATTGGGCAAATATGTAAGGATTATCCTGTAGAAAGATGCCCTGTGGCCTGTGTTGGACCTGCAGGGTAGAATGGCTGTCTTCCATGTGCATTTGAAAATGCTGAAGCTGCCGCAGCGGCTCCAAAATCGGTCCTAGCTCTGATGTGACTCTGTGGGCAGGTCCCAGCTCTCAGGGTCTCAGGCTTTCATGGATCAAATCACAGCTTTACAGAGGATTTCTAAGACTTGTTCCATGTCTCCATTTTTATATGTAATCTATGTATCCTTAGAGGTTTTTCAAGGAAATTGTTAGTCTTTGAAAATGTTACTAAATATTCCAGAATAGAATATCAACTTTCCCATTTGCTTTTTGAGTTTCAAACAATAAGACATTTGCATGAAACAAAGGTTTTTAAGAGTATACTTGATCTTGTGGCTTTTTACCATGTGCTATTCTAGTCCTCTGGAACATAAAAATCATTTCCACAGCGACTAATTATAGTTTAAGTCACAAGTGTGGGGAATTAGAGGCAACCATCATGCAGATATTAAAAGCTTCTTATCTTTGAAGTTCTCTCAAAAACTAATACAAGCTAATAAGATGCAGAAAAGACATATACAGTATCCAATGTAGACATGAACTTCTCAAGTTGGCTTTTTGGGTGATCAGCTTGACATGAAACTGAAGAGAATTATTTTCTGCCCGATACTTCATACCGTTTTCAAAAATCAATTGGGCATATTTGTGTGGGTCTATTTCTGGCTTCTCTTTTCTGTTCCATTGATCTCTGCCAACACCCCAATCTCTTGATTACCACATATCATAACTTAGTATCAGCTAGTGATTCCTCCCACTTTATTCTTTGTCAAGATTGTTTGAGCTCTTCCAGGGCCTGTGCCTTTCCACATAAATCTACACTAAGCTTACTATGTCTACAGAGCACTTCCTTCAGTTTTACTTGGGCTTGAGTTAAGCCCATGGATAAACCCAGGAAGACCGGACACATTTACTATGTTGGGTCTTCCATTCCACGCAGTAGTGTGTCCGCGCTCACTAGGTCCTCTTGGACAGCTTTCACTGGCACGGTGTAATCCAACACATGTGGATCCTGTACATCCTCTGTTAACCGAGTACTTAAGTTCTTCATTCTCTTCGGATACTTTACATATGACTCCATTATCTTTGGAGTGATTTTAAAATGATCTTGTGTTTTTCATTTTGATTTTCTGTATGTTCATTGTCAGTTTATAGAAATGCAATTGGATTTTATGTGTTGATAGTGTGTCTTGTGACCTTGCTGAACCTCCTAGTTCTAGGAGTTAAGAAAAATTCTTTTCTTGTATGTTGAGACTTCTATATAGACAATCACGTCATCTGCAAACAGAGAGTTTTATTTCTTCCTTTCCAATCTGCATACCATTTATGTCTTTTTCTTGCCTTATTCAGTGGTTAGAGCTTCAACATTCAGTACTAACAAGTTGTTCCTGATCTTAGAGGGAAAGCATTCAGCCTTCCACCATTAAATGTGCTGTCAGCGGCAGCTCGGTTTTTTGAAGATGCTCTTTATCAAGTTGAGGGAGTTCCTCTCTCTTTCTAACTTCCTGAGAATTTTTATCATGAATGAATGTTGGATTTTGTCAAATGCTTTGTCTGGGTCAACAGATATAATCACATTATTTTTATTCTTTAATCACATGTGGATTATATTAATTGATTTTCAAATGTTTAACCAATCTTGAATGCCTGGAATAAATCCCACTTGGGCATGGTGAATAATTATTTTTAGACATTGTTGAGTTCAGCTTGCTGATATTTTGTTGAGGATTTTAGCACCTAAGTTTGTGAGCGGTATTAGTCTGCAGTGGGTTTGGGTTTTGTTGTTGTTGTTTGGGTTTTGTAGTTTTTACTCTCTCTGGTTTAAACATCAGGTAATACCAGCTTCACAGAATGAAGTGGGAAGTGTTCGTTTCTCTTCTATTTTCTGGAAGAAGTTACACACAATCGGGTATTAATTCTTCTTTAAATGTTTGGTAAAATACTCCAGGGAAACCATCCAGGCCTGGAGATTTATTTTTCAGAAACTTATAAATTATAAATTCGATTTTTAAAATGATTTTAGGACTATTCAGATTACTTATTTTACTTTAGTTGGGGTTTGGTAGCTTATGGTTTTAAGAAATTGGTCCGTTTCTCCTAAATGTTGGATTTTTAGCATGAAGTTGTTTATCGTATTCCTTTATTATCCTTTTGCTGCCTCTGGGATCTATATTAATATCCTCTATTCCACTCCTGATAGTGATGATTTGTGTCCTATTTTTATCTTTGTTGGTTTATGAATTTTACTGATTTTTTTTAAAGAATCCACTTTTGTTTCATTGATCTTCTCTATTGTTTTCCTCGTTTTGATTTTATTGATTTCTGCTCTTATCTTCATTATTTCCTTCTCTGCCCTTGCTTTCCATACCTCTGGAGAGAGGGAAGGGGTGTAACTAAATCTATTACATGCTTTAAAAACTCTGTGTTATGTTATATCCTCACTAGAGGGAGAGGGAAAGGAAAGAAAGGACATTAGGAAGGAAGCTGGGTCAGCACTTGTGTTCCACATGCGAAGGAGGGAAAAGAGGCAAAGATAAAGCACAAGTGATGAGCACAGGAAGGGGTGGCATCCTCAGTCATCACAGCATGCGAGTCAGAACCCCAGTGAGACAACACCTCACACCCACCAGGACAGCTGGAACCAACGGAACCAAGCAGACAGATAATAAAAAGTACTGGCGAGAATGTGGATGAATCGGAGCCCCATACGCTGCTTATGAGAGTGTTAAGTGGTGTCGCTATTTTGTTCCTCAAAAAAGCAAATATAGTTGCCATTGAATTGTACATTTTAAAGTGGTTAAGATGGTAAATTTTGTTTTTGTGTCTTACCACAAGAAAAAAAATTAAACACAGAATTACTATATGGCCCAAGCGATTGTTAGGTACCTACCCATTAGAAACGAGAACACGTACCCACACAAATACTTGTATGTGAATGTTCACAGCAGGATTATTCCTAATAGCCAGGTGGAAACCACCCAAATGCTCATCAAATGTGAATGGATAAACAAATGGAAGATTATTTGCTTGTTTAAACCAAAATATATAGAATACGTGATTCCATATAATGCAATCTATTCAGCCATAAAAGGGAACAAAGTACTGATATTAGCTACCACAAGAATGAACCTTAAAAATATTACGTTCAGTGAAAGAAGCCAGACACAGGAAGCCACATGTTGTATGATTCCATTAATGTGAAAAATCCAGAACAGATGAATGTAGAGAGACAGAGAGTAGACTAGCGATTTCCATGGGGAGTGACAGGAATGGGGATGGGGCTTCTCTTTGGAGGGATGGAAATGTTCTGGAATTAGGCAGTGGCAATGGTTGCAAAATTTTGTGACGTATTAAAGACTGCTGAATTGTACACTTTAAGAAGGTGAATTTTATGGTATGTAAATGATATCTCAATTTTAAGAAGAACCAATGGAGCAAACCAAGCAGAAGGGCATCTCCCTGGAGCAGCAGGCCAGCAGAGAGCATGGGACTTGGAGCTGCCCCGGGTCAGTGACAGACCCCCGCAGAGCCTTCAAACTGGGGGTTGCGGGTGGGCAGCGCCTGAGCGTCCTCATGCAGGCTGTGGGCCTCAGAGCCAACCACACCCAGAAGAAAGGTAGTCACTGTCTTAGATGGGAGGAGTTCCAGCCTCCAAATTGGAAGAAGAAAAGCCTAAGTGGGTATAGCGAAAGTTTATTCAAAAAAGCAAGAATGAACCAGCAGTGAGGAAGAACAAGAAGTATAGACTTCTTTTGTACCTAAACAGTAACTAAGGGCTCCAATGGGGTTGAAAATAGGATTTCCCTGAAGGCAACCCTAGACAGTTGTTGTTGTTTTCAGTGTTGTGGGGGGAGGTGAAGTCAACAAGGGAAAATGAACACCACCAGAGTAAAAATGGAAAATAAAGGGAATCCACGTGAGGACTGACACGTAAAGTTGTACTGGTTATGCACTGCACAACTCTAGGAGGTGCCATTCACACTGATGTGTAAATGTATGGCATTACCTAGAGATGTGCAATGCACAGTCCTGATTTCCTGACTTTGGCAACAGAGGATGCTTCCTCTTTTGAGACAGGAATCTCTGAAGCCTGGGAGGAGGGCGTGCAATGACACATCGAGACAAAATGGGAGGGAGTCCAGGGGCTCACGTCTGCGGCCCTCTTCTTTGTCAGTCAAGTGAAAGGTGAGGTTCTCTTTCAAGATTAAGAGAGAAAAGGGGCACCTGGGTGGCTCAGTCGTTAAGTGTCTGCCTTCGGCTCAGGTCACGATCCCGGAGTCCTGGGATCGAGCCCCACGTCGGGCTCCCTGCTCGGCGGGAAGCCTGCTTCTCCCTCTCCCACTCCCCCTGCTTGTGTTCCTGCTCTCACTGTGTCTCTGTCAAATAAATAAATAAAATCTTAAAAAAAAAAGATTAAGGGAGAAGAGTAGACATTTGTGGCAAGTCTAAAAAACATTTGGAGCAGCTGATGAGTAGAGACTAATAAGGGTCCCTCGTGGGTCGGACGACCCAGATTTATGGTGGACTCAACTCACTCACCACTTTATGGCTTCCTGCAGCCCCTTGGGGCTAGGCAATAGGAAAGCAGAGAGTGGGATCACCCAGGGCTGGAAACATGCAACCAGGGAGGGGAGAAGTGAAGGGAGCAGCAAGTCCTACATGGAGCGGCTGATGGAGATCGACGGGGAGGTGGGGGTCCGTCATGCCCTCATTTACCTAGTGGTCATCCAGCAGGCCACGACTGCATGCCCAGGCATGCAGGAGGCACGGAAGGGGAGTCTGGGCTGCATCGCAGGCGGGACTCACAGGAAGGGAACCCGCAGTGCAGGGGAGGAGGGCTGGGGGAGCCGGGGGTGGGAGGGGCCTAGAGTTGGCAGTTGGGGGATGAGGAGCAGCCGGCAGGAGAGGAACACAGACCACAGCTCTGCGAGGTCTCAGTGTGAGATGGGCCCCGCCCAGCAGAGTGGCCAGCATCAGGGGAGGGCCGGGCCCCTGGACAGCGCCTAGGACAAGGAGGGGATAAACAGAGGAGGCCCCGGGCCCGGGGCCGGATGGCAGGCTGCTGGGAGCTGACAGTGGGCCTGATGGCTGCACACCGTCCTGCCATGCCGTCCACACACTGTCCCGCCGCCTAATGCTCTGCTCTGCTGTGGGGTTTGTTGCTTCCCCTGGGGATGCCCGCATAACCCTACACTCACAACCACTCTTTAAAGCCCAGCTCAGTGTCCAGCAGTGTCCTCCCTCCTCTGTCACCTTGACAACAATACTTCTTCCTGATTTTTTCTCAATTCAAATAGATCTTGTGGTGGGGGGCCTCTGGAGAGGAGATGCTTCCTGGCCGACAGGACTGTTTCATTCACAGATGCAGGCTGAGACTCCACACCTCATGGAGCACCGCAGGTACAGGGCCAGGTGATGGAGACAATGGAGAGATATGTAGCGGTGGGAGGCAGGTCCTCGAGGGAAGCCGAGGTGTCACACAGTGAGCTGAGGGTGAGTCATGGGGACACTCGGGGAAAGAGCTTCCCGAGCCAGGGGAAGGAAAGGCCTGAGTGAGGCGTGTACCTGGAACACCTGGTGGCTCAGGGGGGCCGAGGTGGAGAGGGGAGGACCGGCACCGTGCTGGATGAGGGGACATGGCCCTGCCCTTGCAGGGCTCACACGCCTTCAGAAAAGACAGTGAATGGGGCGCCTGGGTGGCTCAGTCGTTAAGCATCTGCCTTCAGCTCAGGTCGTGATCCCGGGGTCCTGGGATCGAGCCCCGCATCGGGCTCCCTGCTTCTCCCTCTCCCACTTCCCCTGCTTGTGTTCCCTCTCTCGCTGTGTCTCTCTCTGTCAAATAAATAAATAAAATCTTTAAGAAAGAAAAAAAGAAAAGACAGTGAAGGGCACAGAGAGGGATGTGTAGCGGCCCAAGAACGCAGAGGCCAGCCTTCATGGAGCGCTGCCCCCAGGGTGGCTCCTGAGGGTGAGTGGATATGCCAAGATAAGGTGGGTGGGCGAGGAGGCCCCCAGGAGGGGCAGCCTGGGGGAGAGGCCTGCAGGGGAAGGGACGGCGGCGCCCACAGCTGCTGAAGGAGGGGACGGATAGCAGATGAGGTGCCTCTTCTTCCTCGTAGCAGAACCCTGACTTCGTGCCAGGCAGTGGTGTACCTGGCTCTGGTGGATACTGTGACTGTTCCTCTTTGTTCCAGAGAATGGCTGTTACCAGCCCCCCTTGCAGCTGCACAACCCCGCTCTGGAACAGCAGCGCAAGAGCCGTCTGCAGCAGGGCCCTGGGCAGGACCCCTGTCCCTGGCAAAGGCGGTCTGAGGGGAGAGCCCACTCTGCACAAGAGGCAGCAGGGTTTCCGCAGCCAGGATAAGGAAAAGCTGACCGCCTACGAACACTGACGCACAAGGACAGGCGTTTGAGGACACTGTCAAACTGCCCAACAAAACCCAAGGCTGTCTGCCTCCAGAATTCTCTTTGAGCGCAGGTCACTGTCAGGCAGGGACTGTCCCTGAAGTCTGATGTGCTCCTGGCCCTGATGGGGTGGGGGTGCGGAGAGGAAGCGCCCACACCCAGCCCCGCCGCTCACACACCCGCGTGGAGGGAGCACAGACTCCCACATTGGATCCTTCCAATATCTCTATTACATTCTCTAGCAATGGGCTGTATTTTTGGTGGTGAAGAGCCATCGGTTTTTTCATAATTAGGGAAATCTTGGCATTCTAACTATCTACTTCTCTTTTCAAAAGGATTAACTACTAGAGAAAAATATAATTTCCTTCTTATGAAAACAGCCTTGGAATAACCTCAGGATTTTAAAATCATGTCAGCATTCCTGCAGCTCTGATAATATTGTGAGCTCATGTATCTTACCACTGTGAAGTCAGGGTGGAAAATACATCATTTCTTTCAGATTCCCGGAACAACTTCAAAAGTTCTGGATCCCCAGATAAGTGGGCAAGAATGCGCAATTCAATCTGTGAAAAGTCTGTGAGACAGAATCCACATTAATTCTGAATCTACCAGCAGTGTCCCTCGTCATTGCCGCCCACGCCCCAGCCTCTACCCTCAACCTTCCGTCCCCACCGCAGCATCAAGGACAGCAACCTCCCGCCCATCTCCCAGGGTCCTTCGGCCCCAAGGCCACTGGCCACCCCTGTGTCTGCAAGTCTAAGGGACTTGTCCTGCCTTCCGTCAGGCCAGAGGTGTTCTCTGGGATAGGCCATATGCACTTGTTTGTTCATTCTCTAAATCAGAAGTTTAGAAGGTGCCTACGGAGGTATGCTTGGGATTTGATACTGAACAAAACAGATAAGCCTTTCTTTGTGGAGCCCATGTTCTAGGAGCAGGAGACAATGTGTGTGAGTTATCTGGTACATCAGAAGATGAGAAGTGAACTGGAAAAGACAGATCAAGAAAGGGGGTCCAGGAGGGAGAGGGTGGTCAGGGTACCCCTCCTCAAGACAGAGGAGGCAAAGGAGGGAGCGAGATGTTATCTAGTGAAGAGGTTCCACGCGGGCGTGAGGTGGGACTGGCCTGGGCTGGAGGCCAGCCCATCTGCAGGGAGCGAGGGGGGCAGAGCGCGGAGTGTGATGATGACAGAGAGAGAAAGGAGGGGCAGACTGCGTGGGACCGCGTTGGGGCATCTGGGATCTGGAGGTGAGGGACCCTTGAAGCAGATCTGCTCTTATTTACTGTGCACAAGAAATCAAATCTGTCTTTTGTATAAATATTTGCCTCAGGATTTACTTTAAAGAATGAATTCTGTAAGTACCTTTGAATTATCCACCTTCCAAGTATTTGCACCGTATGGAACATGTAAAGTGAGCCACCATGACAGAGGATGTCTCTCTGGCACCGTCAGCACGTACCTGCTGCCAGGAAGGTGTGGCCCTCGGGCGCAACAAACATGCTCCTCGGGGAGATGGTGAGCATCGTGCCTTCTGTACCTGAAACATTATTTCAAGAGCACTTGGTGAATTTGGTCATAAGCTGATTCATAGCCATTCCACACACAGAGTTTATTTTAATATCATTCCAAAGTCGAGAGTCCAGATTTCTGACTTTTCTGAATATTTTTACTAATATAATTTAAAAGCAACATGGTACTGATGAGAGTAAAGTAGGCTTTCTGTTGTTAAAATTTTACATTCTGTCTAGAATTCTTGGTGAGGAGCAGCTCAAATGCAGACCCTCGAATGTACTCCAGTAAGAATGTCCTGGCGGCCCCCAGAGCCTCACAGCCTAGAAGACAGGCTTTGGGGAAGCGCGGGTCCTGGATGCACAGAATATGTTTTAAAGGGCAGTAGGAGACACCTCCACGGGTCCTGCTTAAGGGTGACTGTGTATTTGAAAAGGACCCGGTCATGCTTCACTGTCTTGCGGTGTCCAAGCAGAGGGCAGGAGCACCCCACCAAGGGTGCAGGAGCTGGAGGGACGGGCCACAGAACCTACTTTGCTCAGATGTGACCTTTTTCTTTTTTAGAAATGTAACTGTCAGCCTTACAGTGGAACAGCTAAGAAGAAAGAACAGTGTTGGTATGCTTTTATAAACATTTCCAGTAGCTTTCAGACTTTAATAAAAGCCAGTCTTTTGTATGTTTGTTTGTTCTTTTTCTCTATTGGGAAGTTGGTGGGGGAGAGGTGGTGGGAAGGGAGCTACTTTCCTTGTATAATTATCATCTCTTTTAACTTGTAAACTGCTAAAAGGGAGGGGCCATATCAGTTTAGCTGTGTTTTATTTTTCAGTGTGTATTTAAATCCTGGTCATGCAAACACAGAGAACTTGAGGAAGGCAAAGAATTTAGTTCTACAGGAAAGCAATTATAAATACTTGTAGGTTTTTTAAAAAATGTTACCCAATACTTCAGCAAAGTAGAGAGAAATGTGTTACCTTTAACATTTTGTGGCTTAGTAATTTGAATTGGGTGCTTGGAGATACCTTGGATATTCTGTTAATAATAAGAGGAGAATAGCTTTAGCTGAAATATCTACTTGTAAATTAATCTGTATCATTTGATGTTATTATGATTTTTTAAAAATTATTTTTAAAGTAAACTCTATGCCCAATGTGGTTCTTGTACTCATGGCCCCAAGATCAAGAGTCGCATGCTCTACTAACTGAGCCAGCTAGGCGCCCCCAAAACTGTACCATTTCAGGGCATTTAAAATGTGTCACGTTTTATTAGACCTTAACAAAATAGCCAATGCCAATGTATTACGCATAAGCATATTATTATGTAAAACAAGCATCTAACACTGAAACACAATGTTGGTGAGTACACCACCAGGTCCAGTCAGCAAATATGAGAACAATTCTCTTTGACTCCAGCCTGTGTGGCCCTTATGGTAATTATATATAGTAATGCTGTTAGCAGCAGCCTAAACTACAAACTTAAAAATTTCTATGTAACATCCGCAACATAGATTTCTGTGAATTTTATATACTGTAGTTTCCCCTTAAAAACATATTTTAAGATGAAACTTCTGGTCTCTCCACCCTGACCATCACCGTCCCTTGGTGCTCTTGGCACTTGGTACTGGCCTCAGTCTTGGCATGTGCAACTGCCCTGTGGCTGGTGGACAGTGTGTCCACATCCCCTGAAAAGCCTGTGACAGCTCACTAAGCACCTTAACACCCTTACAACTTGGACTGAATGTCCCTGCTAGTTTCTCTCCTGTTACCACCATTCAAATCAGGAGAACTTCTGCGGCAACATCCTTTTGTGCTTGGCAGTACCTTCCACAAAATACCTCGCTCTATCTGGTAATGGAAGTCCTTGGGTTTCAGTTGGCCTCGACTCCCTGACTGGATCTGGTGAGGCTACTGGATGTCTCAGACCCCATGCTTTGGGCCCAGCAACCCCGCATGGTAAGGCAGGCACTGTCTCCCCATTTTTTAAGGTGAGGACACCAACGCCTGAGGTATGAAGCTAGTGGCTCTCAAGTTTTCTCTACAATAGAATCACGTGATATCTTAAAACACCACCAAATATTCACGTGATAAGCTCAGTAACAGAACAGAGATGACAGAAAATGAGAGCCAGTGAACTTAAAGACAGTAGAAACTATCCAGTATAGAGGAGAAAAGAAAATGTTGAGGAAACATGAACAGAGGCTCAGAGACCTGCGGGATAATACTAGAAGTACAATACAATTGTTATTTCAGTCCCTGAAAGAGAAAAAAGAGACCAGTGCTGAAAAATTAAAGAAATAATGGCTAAAATTTTCCCAGATTTAGTGAAACACATATTTTTCAGATTCAAGAAGCTGAACAACCTTAAACAAGATGAATTAAAAGAAAATCAGGCCCAGAAACACCACAAACTGCTGAAAACCAAAGATGGAGAACAATCTTGAAAGCCACATGAGCGAAATGACACAGGACACATAGAGGAGTGGCCTTGTGGGTGGCCGCCAACTTCCCATCAGGAGCCAAGTGCTCAGACCACAGAGGGGCTGACTGAGGGCACCGTCAACTCAGAACCTGCTCTTGAGCAAACTGTGTCTTCCGGGAGTGAAGGTGAACTGAAGCCATTCTCGGATAAATAAACAGGAAGAGAACATGTCCTCAGGGGGCCTGCTCTGAAAGGAGTGCTAACAAAAGTTGCTCAGGCTAAAGGGAAAGGTCCCAAGGAAGCCTGCAACTTGAGAGGGCAACAGAAATGCTCAGTACCCGAAGAAGCATAAAGACTGTTTTTTTTTTTTTTTCAAGCTCTTTAGAATATTTATTACTGTTAAAAGCAAACATTGTAACACTTTCTGGGGGTGTTTACAGTGTGTGCAGATGTAATGCATGGCAGTGATGACAAGATGGTGCTCGTAAGTCTTCCACAACTTACTGGAAGTGGTAAAACGTTAAAGCCAAAACTACACTGAAAATTGATTATGACTACTATAATCCCTGTAGCCATCACTAAAAAATATATAATGAGAGGCGCCTGGACGGCTCAGTGCGTTAGGTGGTGAACTCTTGGTTTTGGCTTGGGTCACGATCTCAGGGTTGTGGGATCAAGCCCCACATCAGGCTCCATGCTTAGTGGTGTGTCTGCTTGAGATTCTCCCTCTCCCTCTGCCCCTCCCCCTGCTCATGCACTCTCTCTCTAAAAATATTACACAATGAGATGTAGCAAAAAATCCAAAATACAAATTGAAATGGAACTCTAAAAATTACTCAATAACTCAGAGAAATGCAGGGAAGAGGGAACAGAATGAAAACAGAAAGAACTAACAGGAAAACAAAATGGGCAACCCAAATCCAACTATATCAATAATCATATTAAGCTTAAATACTTTAAACAAACCAATTAAAAACAGAGTTTGAGCGCACAAATATAAGACCCAACTATATGCTGTCTACAAGAAATCCACTTTAATAAGATTGAGGTAGATTACAAGTAAATGGGTGAAAGAGGATATGCCATGCAAACACAGATGAGAAGAAGTCTGGAGTGGCTATATTAACATAAGACAAAGCAGCATTCAGAAGGGAATTTACTATGCATAAAGAGAATATCACAGAATGATAAAACGGTAAATTTACAAGGACATATAAATTCTAAATGTGCACACATCTCACAACAGAATTTAAAAATACACAAAGCAAGAACTGACAGACTTGCAATGAGAAATAGACAAATCCACAATTACACTTAGAGGTGTAAACACTCCTCTTCCAGTAATATCTGGAAATGTAGAGATAAAATCAGCAAGGATACAGAAGGCCTGAACAACACTATCTACCAGCTTGACCTAATTGACATTTATAGAATACTATATCCAAAGACAGTGGAACACACATTCTCTTCAAGTGCACATGAAACATTGTTCAAGATAGACGATATCATAGGTTGTAAAACAAACAAATTTAGAAAAATTGAAATCTTATGCACAAACAATGAATCATGGAACACTACATCAAACACTAATGATGTAATGTATGGTGATTAACATAACAATAAAAAATTTAAAGAAAAATTGAAATCATTCGAAGTATGTTCTCTGACCATAATGAAGGCAAACCAAGAATCAGTAACAGAAAGCTATCTGGAAAATTCACAAACATCTGGACATTAAACAACATACTTCTTAATTAGCCAGGAGTCAAAGTAGAAGTCTCAAGGGAACTTAGAAAATATGTTAAACAGAATGCAAAAGAAAATACACAGTATCAAAATCCATGAGATGTAGCTAAAGCAGTACTTACAGGGAAATTTATAGCATTAAATATTTATATTGGAGAAAAAGAAAGGTCTCAAATCAATAATTTAACCTTCTACCTTGGGGAACTAGGAAAAGAAGAACAAATTAATTCTAATGCAAGTAACAGAAAAATAATGAAGATCTGAAATTAATGAAATTTAAAACAGAAAAGCAATACTGCTGACCCTTGGACAACACCGGTTTGAACTACACAGATCTACTTATACAGGGATTATTTTTGAAAAATACAGGAGAGTACTGCAGGTGTATTTTCTCTTCCTAATTTTCTTAATAACATTTCCTTTTCTCTAGCTTACTATTGTAAACTAAAATTATTTTAAGAATACAGCATATAATACACATTACATGCAAAATATTTGTTAATCAACTGTTTACTTATCAGTAAGGCTTCTAGTCAACAGTAGGCTATCAGTAGTTAAGTTTTTGGGGGCTCAAAAGTCATATGTGAATTTTCTACTTGTGCAGGGGGTCAGTGCCCCAACCCTTGTGTTGTTCAAGGGTCAACTGTACAGAAAAATCAGTGAGGCCCAAACCTGATTCTTATAAAAGACCAAAACAAAACAAAACAAAAAAAAAAACCCTGATAAACATCTATCTAAACTGTTCAAGGAGAATAAAAAGGCAAAAAAGATCAATTTCAGGAATGAAAGGCAGATATCACCACAGATTACACAGACACTAAGGACAATAAAAAAAATCCTATGAGCATTATATGCCCATAAATTCAACAAGATGAAGGGGGCCAGTTCCTTGAAAGACACAAACTACCAAAATTCCACTCAAGAAAAAAACAGAAAATCAGGATAACCTACATCTATTACAGAAATTGACTCTGTAGTTAAGAACCTTTCCACAAATAAAATTCTAGGTCCAGATAGTTTCAATGGTGAATTCTACCAAATATTTAAGGAATAAATAATATCAATTCTACATGATCTCTACTAAAATATAAAAGAGAAGGGAATACTTTGTAACTCATTTTATGAGGCAAGTAATATCCTAATAGCAAAACCAGACAAAGACATATCAAGAAAAGAAAACGACAGACCAGTATCCCTCATGAATATAGACAGAAACAATCTTAAACAAAATAGAAACAAATCAATCCAGCAATAGGACAATCTGTCATGACCAAGTGGAGTTAATCCCACAAATCCCAGCCTTGACTGGTTCAACATTTAAAAATCTATCAATGTTGGGGCGCCTGGGTGGCTCAGTCGTTAAGTGTCTGCCTTCAGCTCAGGTCATGATCCCAAGGTCCTGGGATGGAGCCCTGCTTTGGACTCCCTGCTCAATGGGAAGCCTGCTTCTCCTTCTCCCACTCCCCGTGCTTGTGTTCCCTCTCTCGCTGTCTCTCTCTGTAAATAAATAAATAAAATATTTAAAAAATTTTTTAAAATAAATAAATAATAAATAAAAATCTATCGATGTCATTCCCTATATAAATACATTGAAGACGAAAAGTCACACGATCTTAATAGATGCAGAAAAAGCATTTGACAACATTAAATATCCATTCATGATAAAAACTACTCTCAGTAAACTAAGAATAGAAAAGCATTCTCTAACATGACAAAGACAATCTGTGACAAAACCTAAAATGAACATTATCCTTGATGGTGGAAGACTCAATGTTTTCCTTTGGAGATCAGGAGCAGGGCAAGGATGTCTATTCCCAGGACTCTATTCAACACAATAGAGGAAGTCTGAGCCAGCACGATAAGGCAAGAAAAAGAAATAAAAAGCATACAGTACAAAAAAATAAATAAAATGGCCATTATTCATGGAAGACATAATTGTCTATGTAGAGTAACCCATGGAAACTACAAAAAAGCTTCCTGGGACTAATAAATGAGCTGACCAAGGTACAAGGATATAAAGTCAACCTACAAAAATCAACTGTATATCTACATATTACCAATGAACAACTGGACATTAAACTTAAACAATGCCATTTGTAACAGCACCCCAAAATACCTAGGTATAAATCTGTTATGTTGAAAACTACTAAATCCTGATGAAAGAATTCAAAGCCCTAAAGGGAAAGATACAGCATGTTCTTGGATTAGAATACGCAATATTAAATACCAATGATCCCAAAATTGATCTACAAATTCAACACAATCCCAATCAAAATCCCAGGATATTTCATAGCTATCAATGAGCTGATTCTATAATTATGGATCATAGGTCTAAATGTAAAACATAAAACTCTAACTTTTAGAAGAAGACTTAAGAGAAAACCCTTGTGATCTTGGGTTACACAGAGAGTTCTTAGATACACACCAAAAGCATGATCCATAAAAGAAAACACTTGAAAAATTTGGCTCCATCAAACTTTTAAAAACCTTTGGTTTGGGAAGGATGCTATTAAGAGAATGAAAAGCAAGACTTGTACTAGGATCAATTGTTTTTGCAAATCACACTGGATTTAAAATATATAAAGAACTCTTAACAAAACTCAGCAATGAAAGGTACTTCTACAATGTCAGAGTAAGGAGTTTGCCTCATTCTATGAGGTCAGTATTACCCTGAATCTGAAGCCAGACATTAAATAAAACACCCTCCATAAATAAAGATACAAAACCCCTCAACCAAATATTAACAAACTGATCTAAAAACATACAAAAAGGATTATATACCATGAACAGGTAGGATTTATCTCAGGAATGCAAAGGTTTAAAATCCAAAAATAACTAATGTAATACATCAGATTAGTAGAATAAAGGACAAAAAAACCCACATCATCACAATAAAACATTAAGAGCAATTGCCAAAATTCAACACTCATTTTTATGAAAATATCTCAACTAACTAGGAAAAAAATTTTTCTCAAACTAAGAGCATCTATAAAATTTACTCACTTTGAGTAATTTCAGTGTCATATCTGTATAAAATAGGATGTGTCCTCTACCCAATGGAATGCCAAATCAGGACCAGGTCAGACTGTAAATAATGACCCAGCTACATGCTCCTGGTTTCAGGGTCACCCAGCAAACAAGCATAAAATTCCTAATATAATTTCTCCCAGGACTCATAAAACATCAGCTTTAATGACAGTCACTTTACAAGAGAGAGAGAAACAATTTTCCCATTTGTCCTGAGAAAGCAGTAATGTTGTTTAAATGGATTATTTTTAGATGAATATGAAGGAAGCCTTTTTAATAATTAAATGCCAATTTTTATGTTTTACAATATAAAAAATAACAGGATAACAGAAATGTCACTAAATACCTAACTTAAAAAATAGCATGCTTTGTTAAATACGTTCTTCCAGAGAACACAGTCCTGAGAAGGATGTTGGCCCATGCCAAGCTCTTCATGGATAATACCTTCCGCATTGCTCTGCGGCACTATGTCCCAGCCAGGTCTGTCTGCTCATGTGCATGGGTTCATGTTCACAGATGTATACAGGAAATGCCACGGAACTTCTGCTCTGGCCTCTGTGATGAAAACAGCAATTGGACAGTTCTGTCCCTAAAGCCTCATGCACAAATGTATGCGCACACATTTGTCTGTCAAGGTGAGCCATGAATGTACATGCGAGTGATCTCTAAAGACCAAGGCTGAAATGAAGTGACTATGGGGGCTGTGTGACAGCTAACAAGAGCCTGAAACATCTGGGAAGGAGTCAGATCCCATTTGGTGACCATCTGAATGTGGCAAAGACCCAGCACACCAGGGATGTAGGCGGGATCACGGCTGTGACATGCCCATGGTGGCATCCAGGTCAGACCTGACTAGCAAATGGATGCTGTCAAAGACCAAAGCTAGATTTTAATACAAGGAGGAGCTGTGCCTTTCTGAGGAAGAAGAAAGAAATGTCAAAGCCCTTGCAGACACAGATTAATACTGTCAGTATTAATCTCCTCAGGAGAGAGGCTGGCACCCACCTGACATGAGGAGACAACATCTGAATGCCATGGTGTGAAGGCAATATAATCGGCGTACTTGGCTTGTTAGGGTGAGTCTTTAGTATCTGCCATCGGCTAGTCCCCTCACGCTGACCACTCAGTGAAAAAAGACTTTTTTTTTGAGTATAATTAACATACAATGTTATATTAGTTTCAAGTGTGCAACAAATTCTGTATATTACCCAGTGTTCATTACGACAAGTGTAGTCCCCATCTGTCACCAGACGTTATTATGATATTAATGATTATATTCCCTGTGCTGTACTTTTCATCTATGTGACTTATTTTATAACTGTGGGTTTGTACTCTCAATCCCCTTCATCTATTTCATGCATCTCCTCACCCACCTTCCCTCTGGCAGCCACCAATTTATTCCCTCTATTTAAGAGTCTGCTTTTTTCTTTTTTTGGCAGATCTGTTTGTTTTGTTTTTTAGAATCCACATATAAGTGAAATCATACGGTATTTGTCTTTGTCTGACTTAACTTCACTTAGCTTAATACCCTCAAGGTCCAACCACATTGTTGCAAATGGCAAGATCTCATTCCTTTTTATGGATGAGTAATACTCCATTGTATATATAGACCACATCTTCTCTATCCATTCATCAGTCGATGGATTCTTGGGTTGCTTCCATATCTTGGCTATTGCAAATCATGCTAAAATGAACACAGGGGTGCATGTGTCTTTTCAAATTAGGGTTTTTGCACTCGGTCACAGGCCAGGTGAGCACAGAATGCAGCCAGAGACCAAGGAGACAGGAGTGATTGACTGCTTTTCTCTGAGGGCGCACTGAGGAGTGGGGCCCCAAGTTCTCTGCTCCTGCAGGACCAGAGATTGGGAGGCCGCCATTCTCACTCTGTCCTCCAAAGCAGTACGGAAAGCTTTCAGGGAACAAAAGCTCCCACCGAGCAGATGACTTAGTCTGGCCCCTGGCAAGGGTGGGGCAATTCCGCCTCCAGCAAAGACGTTCAGGAACCACGGCAACAGGCCCCTCCCCCAGAAGATCAGCAAGAACAGCCAGCCAAGACCAAGTTTACTGATCAATGAGAACAGCAAAACCCCAACGCTAGGGGAATACAGCACATAGAATTCATGTTTTTTTTCCCATGATGCTTTAGTCTTTCAAAGTTAATTTTTTAAATTTTCTTTATTCTTTTTCTATTTTTTTAGTTGAATTTTTCTTCTTTCCTTTTTCAACCAACATCTTATCAATTTTTTTAAAATCTTTTTTAATTTTTCATTTTTATAGTCATATTCTATCTCTTCATTGTATTTAACTTTATTTTTTTTCTATATATATATGTTTTTCTCTCTTTAAAATTTTGGGATACAGTTTCTTCCAGCAGACCAAAATATACCCTAAATCTAGTGTATGACATTGTCCTGTCTCCCACCTGATCACATTCTTTTTTTTTTTTTTCATTCTTTTTTCAAATTAGTGTTTTTGTTTTCTTTGGGTAAATACCCTAGTAGAATTACTGGATCATATGGTATTTCTATTTCTGATTTATTGAGAAACCTCCATAGTGTTTCCACAGTGGCTGCACCAATTTACATTCCTACCAACAGTACACGAGAGTCCCTTTATCTCAGCATCCTCACCAACACCTGTTTCTTGTGTTTTTGATTTTAGCCATCCTGACTGGTGTGAGGTGGTATCTCATTGTGGTTTTGATTTGTATTTCCCTGATGCCGAGTGATGTTGAGATCTTTTCATGTGTCTGTTGGCCATATGGATGTCTTCTTTGGAAAAATGTCTACAGGTTCTCTGTCCATTTTTTATTGGAATAGTTTGTGTGTGTGTGTGTGTGTGTTGAGTTGTAAAATTCCTTCCATTTTAGATATTATCCCTCTATTGGATATATTATTTCCACTTCCCATTCACTAAATTGCTTTTTCATTTTGTTGATGATTTCCTTTGCTGTGCAAAAGTTTTTTATTTTGGAGGACTCCCAATAGTTTATTTTTGTTTTTGTTTCCCCTGTCTCAGGAGACATATCTAGAAAAATGTTGTAACAGTAGATGTCAAAGAGATTACTCCTATGTTTTCTTCTAGGATTTTTATACTTTCAGGTCTCATATTTAGGTCTTTAATCCATTTTAACTTTATTTTTGTGTTTATTTTGTGACCCAGTTTCATTCTTTTGCATGTATCTGTCCAGTTTTCCCCGAACCATTTATTGAAGAGACATTGGATATTCTTGCCTCCTTTGTCATAGATTAATCAACCATGTAAGTGTGGGTTTATTTCTGGGCTCTCTATCCTGTTCTACTGATCTATGTGTCTGTTTTTGTGCCAGTACCATACTGTCTTGATTACTATAGCTTTGTAGTATATCTTGAGACCTGGAATTGTGACACTTCCAGCTTTGTTCTCCTTTCTTAAGAATGCTTTGGCTATCTGGGGTCTGTAATTTGTATTCCATACAAATTTTGGTATTATTTATTCTAGTTCTGTGGAAAATGCTATTTGTCAATTTGTTAGGAATTGCACTGAATCTGTAGATTGTTTTGTATAGTATGGGCATTTTAACAATATTAATTCTTCCAATCCATGAGCATGGTATATTTTTCCATTTATTTGTGTCTCCTCCAACTTCTTTCATCAATGTTATGTAGTTTTCAGAGTACAGGTCTTTCACTTCACTGGTTAAGTTTATTCCTAGGGTGCAATTGTAAATGAGTTTGTATTTTAAATTTCTCTTTCTGCTACTTGGTTATTAGGATATAGAAATGCAACAGATTTCTATATATTAATTTTGTATCCTGCAAGTTCACTGAATTCAGTTATCAGTTCTAACAGTTTTTTGTTGGAGATTTTAGGATTTTCTATATATACTATCACGTCATCTGCAAATAGTGAAAGTTTTACTTCTTCCTTACCAATCTGGATGCCTTTTATTTCTTTTTCTTGTCTGATGGCTGCAGCCAGGACTTCCAGTACTATGTTGAATAAACATGCAGTGAAAATTTTAATCTCCTGGGTCCCCCTAATGTGCAGTAGTCTGGACCAGGCCCATGAGCCTTTTGAGCAATCTAGAGCAGAATGCAGAGTGAGCGCATAGCAACATGACCATTTGTCAGAATAACTGCTTTAAGTTTCCCAAACTATGGAAAGTAAGAGTAAATTGGGACTTTATTCTCCTCTAAGTTATAAATTTTTCTGCTTTAATGTACACATCACAAGTGGTATGAGAACCACTTCCAAGCCCCCTGTATAAATAAACACAGCCAGAGTCTCTGGGACACTGAGACCCACTACAGGAAATGCCCTGTGCTCTGTACCTGATTCTCTTTTCTCAGGATCCATAGACTGCTTTGGGCCCCATTATGGCTGGAGAGAAAAAGCACCTAGTAATAAAAACTGGGCACACTCTTAGCATTTGTTTTCCTGGTGAACTTCAGTGCGCTTAAAAAAAAATAAGAGAACTGATCTAGAAAAATTCAATGTTAACACCCTTTATTTCACATTCACCACCAGGCAAGGTGCAGAGGTGACATTTTAAGTGTACAATTTGGCATTTGTTAAAATGTCAGCAGTTGTAAGTGAAAATGCCAACCAAGGAATACTTTTAACTACGGGGGAAGGCAGTTACACCCAGGAGGTCCGTTCTCCCATGGCCCTCCTACTCAGGTGCTTTGTGGGCCTGGAGACGGCCACCATCAGTCCTCTGCAGTGTGGCCAAAGTGTCCAAACTGCAGATGCAATACCAAGGAGGCGGCAGAAATACAGCAACAGTGATGGCAGACCTGTCTCTATCGTACGTCCTTGAAGCCTCTGGAATGAGGCTGAATGGCAGTGATAATCATGAGGGGCACACCTGGCTTCCCTTTGTCCTGATCTCTTTGTGACAGCAGCAGCAGCTTCCAAGCACCACCTGAGGTGCCTCTGATGGGCTGTCAGGAACAAAAGAACAAAACTGCACTCCAGCAGGATGCAGCCTCCTGAGGGCAAGGCCATGCCTGTGGTGTCATGCCTGTGTCCTCATCACCTATGACCCTTCCTGGCACACAGGGGCAATCAACAAATATTAGTTGGATGAATGAAATGAAAAGTAAATAATCTTCACAATAACCTGGCAAAGAAGGCATTATTTTTATTATTTCATGGTTGGGAATTGAAGTTTCCAGCTAGAGGCATACTGTTAACAATTGAGCTGGAATTTGAACTCAGGTCTACCCCAAACCAGTGCTCAGCTGCCTCTGGGGTTCTGTCAAATAGTGCCAGATTTTTCCTGAAATCATTTTTTTTAAGAATACGAGGGAAAACAAAACAAGTAAAAACCATGGCAGCAAAACCATAGAAAGAACAACTGGTACAGAGAACAGGGTAAGGGCCACACGGACATACCCAAGATAGTAGTTTGCACTGGGCTAACACTCCTGCACTTGATCTGATCTGCAGCCCCAAGACCAGCATGGGCCCTGCCTTGTGTGGAGCTGGGGACTGGGTGAGGGGCTCAGATGGCCTTGGCGTGCACTGAGATGTACCTCCCCTACATCCACATGGCTCCAGGTGGCCCATTCCTTCACCTTAGAGCTTTTGTTTGGTCATCACCTCCTCCGTCAGTGCCTCTCTGTCTCCCCTCATGAGCATCGTCTTCCCCTGTGCTTTTGATCCTTGCCTCTGCAACTCTGTATTTTCCACAACATCTTGTCATCTTTCATACCAGAATTTATTTAGTATGTTTGCTGTCTGCTCATGCCCTCCAGCCCCCAGACTCCACAAGGGTAGAGATTATGATATGCATTCAGCACAAGCACCTTGAACAGCCTAGCATGTAAGAAGTGCTCAATAAACATCTGTTGAATGAAAGAATGAATGAATGGGCAGTAGGAGGAAATGGGTTGGAGAGGGAGGCAGGGGTTAGAACACCAGGAGCCCTGGACACCAGGTAAGGAGTAGAGAATGTGGCTGGCCTGTGAGGCTGTCTGGCTGCTGGGCAGGAGAGTGGGAGGGCCCACAAAGACAGCTGAGGTGAGTGGGATGAAGAGGGCAGTGAAGAGCAATGCCCGGGAGGCACACTCCACAGGACCTGGCAATGGGCTAGAAAAGCAGGGCTCCCACCTGAGCCACCGGGGGAACTGAGGAAGATTTAGCATAAAAGGACGAAATCACTGTGGCTTTTTTTTTTTTTTAAGATTTATTTATTTATGAGAGAGAGAGAGAGAGAGAGAGAGAAGAGGGAGAGGGTGAGAGAAAAAAGCAGACTCTGTGCTGAACGCAGAGCCCGATGCATGGAGCATTCTCACAACCCTGAGATCATGACCCGGGCTGAAACCAAGAGTCAGATGCTCTACTGTGAAGTGATCCACGGAGAATGAGGGGACTGCTCCTTTTACTCTAAACAGAAATTGGAAAATATTTCATCCCGAAAATAACAAAGTATAAAGATAAAAACATCTCATTTGGGTTTCAAATGGTGCTGCAGAGTTAGCAATAATTATATGACTTATGAAAATCTTGATAATAATTTGATAGTACAATGATATTATGTGGGAGATATTCATCAGGTAAGCAGAAAAATCACATGCCAACAATGTAAAGACCCTAAATAGAACTACTTCGAATTAGCTATTTTAAAATTTATATAGGTAATAATGAAATAGGGCTCAAATATTGTATCTGGAAAGCAAAACTCTTCATTGGGTGGTGCCGCCTGAACCTGAAGGCAAATTTCTGAAGACTCTTTACAGAGTAACAACCTAAGAATGGCAGGAGCACTGGAAAACAGAACAGAACATTTCCTGCTAGAACGATACTTCTTATTTGTGCTGATAGCTAGAAAAACCCATAGTCTTGTCACATGTGGAGATACTGGCTACTGGGGCCACAAGTATTCTTTTCCTTCTTCTTTAGAAAATGACACTCAGATTGTCATTAAGGGCCCCCACCTTTAGGCCAGCCAGCAGAGGCCATCTCGTGGCCACAGTAACCAGTTTAAGGGTGGCTTGGGCTATTTCAGAGAGATGCAAGGAGTTGCTTGCTGAGGGCATCTGCAAAAGATGCTTCCTCCTCCTTTCATGGAAGCTACACGGAGAGATATGTTCATCCCACTGGGGAGAAACTAAGCAGTTTTTGCCAAGACTTGCTGGGATGCTGAGGAAGAGAAGTTGGGAAATGGGGGACAGAAGCTGGACCTACTGTATAACTTTGGCTGCCAGATCAAATCTTGCCTGAAGCTAGCCCTTCCTTGGACTTCTAAGTTAGGTAAGCTGAGAAATACCTTGATAGTTTAGATCCTTTTGGGTTTGATTTTCTGTTGTTTGCCACTGGACATATTTAAATGAATACTTGGACAAGCGGTAACAATCACCCAGGTTGTAGACACTTGGGGAAAAGCACTCGGTCAGTGCTGACCCTCCACTCATGCTTCTCCTTCTCAAGGTTGCACGGGAGGGGAGGAGCCTGCTCTCTCTAGCCAAAGGACAGAAAGGGGACAGCCCAGCAAGACAAATACCACAGAAAAACACTGTGGCTGAGTTTAGCAAGCAATTTAGCATGAATCCTCCCACCCTTTATACCTGGCCAAGTTCCTCTTAGTAATTTTCTACCCAGTGACTCTGTCCACCTCCCTACTGGCCGTAAATCCCCAGGTGCCCTTGCTGTATTTGGAGTTGAGTTCAGTCTCTCTCCCCTACTGCAATAATCTTGAATAAGCTCTTCCTTGCCTGTTTAACTCTGTTGCAATTTTTCTTTGACAAAATACAATATATAAAAATTTGTGGGATATAGTTAGAACAGTGGGGGAGAGGGAAATTTTATAGCACAAAAAATGTATACATGAGAAAAAAGGAAAAGTCTTAAAGCAACAATCTAAAATTGCACCTGGAGAACTTAGCAAAAGTAAAGCAAAATAAACCCAAATCAAGCAGAAGAAAGGAAAGACTAAACAACAGAAATCAGGAAAATTGAAAACAGAAAACCCACTGAAACAAATAGCTGGTTCGTTGAAAAGATCAATAACATTGATAAAACTCTATCTAGACTGATAAAGAAAAAAGAGAGAAGACACAAATTACCAATATCAGGAATGAAATAGGGGACATCACTACAGATCCTGCAGACATCAAAATGTTAAGGGAATGCTACAAACAACTATATGCACATCAATTTCACAAATTTTTTTAAAAAATACAACCGACCAAAATTTACCCAATAGGAAACAAGATACTATGAATAACCCTATAAATATTGGTAAAATTGAACACATAATTTCAAAACTCTCCAAAAAGAAACTTCCAGGTCCAGACAATTTTATTAGCAAATTCTACCAAATACTTAAAGAAGAATTTTTTTTAAGATTTATTTTTAAGTAGTCTCTACACCCAACGTGGGGCTCAAAGTGACAACCCTGAGATCAAGAGACACATGCTCTATGGACTGAGCCACCCAGGCATCCCTATTTAAAGAATTAACACAAATTCCACACAATATCTTCCAGAAAATGCAAGAGGAAGGAACATTTCCTATTTCATGAAACTAGTGTTATCCTGGTATCCAAACCAGATAAAAACAGATCTGTATTTCTCATGAATATATATACACAAAAATCCTTTAAAAATATTAATACATAGTGGCATTAAAATAGACATACAGACCAACAGAACTGAATAGAGAGCCCAGAAATAAACCCATAATTATATGGTCAATTGATTTACAACAAAGGAGTCAAGAATATCCAATGGGGAGAAGACAGTCTCTTTGATAAATGGTGTTGAGGAACCTGGACAGATACATGCAAAAGAATGAATCTAGACTACTATCTTACACCATGTAAAAAAATTAACACAAAATAGATTAAAGACTTGAATGTAAGACCCGAAACCATAAAACTCCTCGAAGAAAACATAGGTGGTAAGCTTCTTGACATCAGTCTTAGCATTGATCCCACTCCAAAAGCACAAATAAACAAGTGGGAGTAGATCAAACTAAAAAAGCTTCTGCAAAGAGAAAAAAAAAGGCAACCTACTGCATGGGAAAAAAATTGTAAATATATCCTATATATATAAATATATAAATATAATATATGTAAATATATCCATATATCCTATAAGGGGTTAATATCCAAAATATATAAGGAATTCAAACAACTCAATAGCAAAAAAAACCAATCTGATTAAAAAATGAGCAGAGGACCTGAATAGACATTCTTCCAAAGAAGACATACAGATGGCCAACAGGCACATGAAATGATGCTCAACATCACTCATCATCAGGTAAATGCAAATCAAAACCATGAAGAGATATTATCTCATACCTGTTAGGATGGCTATTATCAAAAAGACAAGAAATAACAAGTTTTGGCAAGGATTGGAGAAAAGGGAACCCTCGTGCACTGTTGGTGGGAATGTAAATTGGTGCAGCCACTGTGGAAACAGGGTGGAGACTTCTCAAAAAATTAAAGATAGAACTATCGTATAATCCAGTAATTCTACTACTGGGTAATTGCCTGAAGCAAACAAAAACATGAATTTGAAAAGACACACACACACCCCTATGTTTATAGCAGCATTATTTACAATAACTAAGATACGGAAGCAACCCAAGTGTCCACTGATGGATGAATGGATTTAGAAGATATGGTATGTATATACAATGGAATGTTACTCAGCCATAAAAAGAAGGCGATCTTGCCATTTGCGACAACAAAGCTAACATAGAAGATGACTGAACACTTGGGATATTAAAGAATTCATAACAATACAATTTGTGAGGTCAGATATTTTGAATTACAAAACATGGGTGAATTCTGAGCCGGAACCACTCAGTGCAAGTGGCACGACAGTGACACAAGGGCAGTGACAAAAACTGGCCTGTCGATGCAGAAACATTAGGAGGGGCATCTTGTTGGCCACACCCGACAAGGAGGTATTAGGAGATGAAGAAATGGTGAGAATGTGGCTCCTGGCAAGTGCAGTAAGAAGAGAGAGGTCCTCCGCACCTGCCCAGGAGCAGGCCTTCATAAAAATATGATAGGTCCAAGAGAGACACACAAAACAAAGATTGACATGCATGACCCCTAAAGAATCTGAGTCAAGGGAAGAAGAGAATTGAGGCTAATGACCAACTCCCAGCCAGGATGGAGAACATGACAGTCCAGCTCGGGGAAGAGGCTGGGCATACACTGTTAACATGTGGCAATCCTGATGATGATTCCAAACCACGCGACTTTGAGACATGGGAAGGCAAGTCAAGGGTGGATCACACACCCAGGTTTTCTCTCAGTAAGTACTTGGTGCCTACCAGGTGCAGAGCCAGGCCACGATGGGGAGTAAGTCGACAAAAGAGGCAAAAAGTCCCTGTTCTCATGGAACATACAATCTAACAGGGTAAACAGAAGTCAACAGGCAGTTAAAACACCAAGTAGTGGCCATCAGGACAAGTACAGGGAATGTCTAGGAGGATACTAGACCGGGGTTTTGATAAAGCAAATACTGATCAATGAACCACTCGATGCAAAGAGAACTCAAAGAATGAGGGTTTTAGGTGGATGAAAATGATCAGATGGGGGCTTCTACTTCCACTCAGGATGGACACAGTTGAAAAGAAAGGGCTCCCACCTAACAAGGAAGGTAAGAAACACAACCTATAATGTAAAGCCCTAAAAATACACGTATATTTTGACTCAGGAATTCCATCTCTGGGAATGCTATGGAAATTATTAGAAAAATGTTCCAAAAAAAACCCAAACCATACACGTATGTTTATGGCATCTCTGTATAAAATAAGTACAACTGAAAACAATCTAAACGACCGTCACCAGGGACAGCCATCAAGTGGGGTGTAAAGTAGCTGTTAAAATGATGATGTGGACTTCCAGTGGAAAGTAGTGGCCAAATGCACACATTATGTTATACCTTCTCCTTCCAAAAATTCAACTGAAATAACAGAAAATAAAAAAAACAAGAGCATCACTAAAAACTTGGGAGGAGTGCTACCCACAAACCAGAGACACTGGAGATTACTGCAAGAGAATAAAACACAGCAAGAGATTAACCTGGAAATGTAATAGAAAATACGAACTTACATGCTGTACAGGCAAAAGCAAGGACCTCATAAAAAGTGTGTTTTCCCAGGGGCGCCTGTGTGGCTCAGTTGTTAGGCAACTGCCTTCAGCTCAGGTCATGATCCCAGGGTCCTGGGATGGAGCCCCACATCGGGCTCCCTGCTCTGCGGGAAGCCTGCTTCTCCCTCTCCCACTCCCCCTGCTTGTGTTCCCTCTCTTGCTGTGTCTCTTTGTCAAAAAAACAAACAAACAAAAAAACAAACCAACCTTAAAAAAAAAAAGTGCGTTTTCCCAGTAGAACTCATAAATTACTCTTTGATGAGAAGCGGCAGCTAAGAGAAAAGGTGCAGTAGGCACCTGCTTTCCGAGGAGGCACTAGTGTTAGAACTGCTTGTGGTGAGCCAGGTAAAGACCACAGAAGAGCTCTCTAAAGTGGGGTGTCCAAAAAAAGACCTTCCTAAGGTGGGTGCAAAGTCCAGAGAGCATAGGGCCCTGAGCAGGGCCGTGGCTCCTGCAGGTGTGAGCCCACCCAGCCCCACATGACCACCCACGGTGAGCACTGGGTACCCACACACGTAGAGGCCAGATGAAGGCTGGCAGGATGTGGTCCAGACCAGTGACGGGACCCACAGGGTAGACAGATGTGTCGTGAACGGAAAGGAAAGGGCACTGAAGTTTTTTTCTACACATGTCCACACTATTTGAATTTATCACAAATATATACTCATATGTATATATTTTTACAGTGCATATTTAAATAATTAATGTATTCAATTCATATATTTAAATAATTCAAATGTTTAAATCTAAATATAGATTCAGGTCAGTATTAATGTATGATATCAAGACATGATAAACAAAATTGAGAAGTATAAAAGTGAGGTTTTATTTTGGTAGAAAAACAGTATTTTATAAATATATGTACTTAGCAAAAAGTCAATAAGGATAGACACCAAAATGTTAACCACAGTTAATTCTGCATGGTGGAATAATAGGTGACTTTTATTAGTTTTTGTTTGTTTTTACATTTCTGCACTTAAGGAACTGTTCTGAGATGAAAAATTAGTAATGAATCATCTTTAATTAAAAAATATAAAGCCATTTAAAAAGCTAATTGCTTTGAGTGTTATTAAAGCTGCATCATAAATTCAAGGGTATTTACAGCTTTTTTCATCAGAGGCAGTCTGGAACAACAACAAAGAAATGGAGGAGGTCATCAGAACATCAGACATTTCAACACATCTCTGGACCTCAGAAGCTTCCTGTCCAGTACAAATGTGAAGATGAGGAAGGGGAAGTGGGAACGGGGTGTCCCTTTTGCCCTCAACCCCAGCACGCATGACTCTCTGGATGGAAAGGACCCCTCACTAACTCAACACATCATGACAACAGGGAGTATGTGTCTTGTTCCCCCACTATGTTCCCAAAACAGAGCAGGTGCTAAGTGAGTATCAGCTCAGTGGATCAACAGAGTAAAACACAGCTAACAACATGGGTCCCTCTCTTAGAAACAGAAAGTGCACAGGCAAACACACATACAGGCAAAAACTCAACTCCGAGGCACAGAAACTGGCGTCTACCAATGGGCGCTAACTTACCGGATGCCTGGCTGAAAGTCTTCCGGTCACAGTTCCAGTCTGATTCCACGTAGAGGAAATGGAGCCCTTTATCAGTTAAGAAGAATCAGTTTCAGCGCTGGCAATGTCATGTGAAGTCAAGAGCACAGTGACCCTTAGTCTCCCTGCACACAGCACACACTCACTGCTCTCCTGCAGATGTCCACAAGCTGCTGGCCCGAAGCCCCCAACCCTGAAAGGTCTCTGGGTGTCAGCCAACTGCTGACCAACAAGGAGGTTCCCCCTAACCCATGCAGAAACTGCAACAGGACATGTGGGTCTTCAGGTCCCTTCAAGCCCCTGAGCATGGGGAGAGGAGGACCATGTGCCACGGGGGCTCAGCATAGACTCCAGGTGGGGCTGTGCAGCCAAGACAGGGGCCCAGACGGAACACCTCTGCCTGCAGGCTCCTCCTCCTTCCCTGCAATGGGCGCAGGAAGAGGCTCAGTGACAAGTGTCACAGTGCCTGGGAAACCCCAGGGCTTTGGTGTACATGCAGCTCCAGGTCTGAGGGCATGATGACCACTCAGGCTATAAAGAGACCCGAGTAATAACAAAATCATGGTTCACAGCTCAAGAATATTTGGTGATTTCATCGTTAACTAAAATTTCAGGAAATTGTACATGTATCTGAAGCCACGTGGAAACCACATTCCTGGGCACAGGATCTCATTTAGCTCAGTTACCTTTCTCATGCAAGCTAGTAATCCATCCACAAAGGCTGATTTGATCTTGTGAACCTAGGTTACACAGACAAGAGTAATCATTTTCTTGTTTCAGCATCCAGCAGGAACAAGCATCAGAGCAGTGTTCCACAGAGCGCTGGGCATGTGGCGTTCAAGTGTCAGCTCCAGGAGGCTCCGCAACAGGCTGGTGTGGTACCCACAATTAAATAACAATGACCCACAGAGAAAGACGGCACCCTACCCTCTTTCCAGAATAATTCTGGAATGATTCTTTTCACAGAAACGTTGCAGAGATAAATGGGGAGCCCTGGGTACCCACCCTCCCGCATCCCCTAGGGTGCCTTTAGTTCTTTTCCAATCGTTTCGTCCCTTCAAGGAGAAGTCCATTTGGTGCCATGACCAAGCCCTGTCGGCTGCCACACCTCAGGAGAGCAGCAGGCCACAGGTTCAGGGAGTGACAGACTGATGGTACAAGCGGCAGCCAAGCTATGGGCGCGGTTCACAAACAACAGAGAACACACGCAGGTGCGTGGACAGAGGAAGCATTGGGTGCTGAGGAAGAAGGGGGCATGTCAGAGGACAAGCGAGCCAACGTGTTCAGAGGGCCGCAGGGAACCTTGCCAGGCCCGGGGCTGGGGAGCGGGAGGAGGCCCTCGAGAGAGGCTTCTGAACTCTGTGCTGGTGGAGTCTAGTCCACAGCGAAGTCACCCGATGACAACACACACGTCCCCTTCCCATCTTCATCCGTCCTCGTCCGCGTGGGACCCTGTGGCGTAGTGCCAGGCGGGGTGCACGAGAGCAGCGCTGGAACCAGGCCGGCTTGAACAAGCTCTGTTCCCCTCAGAACACTGCCAGGGCTACTGCTGTGATTATGGACTGATGGCTCTTATCAGAGGTGGGGCCAGATGGCTCCCCTCCCTCACCAACTCACTCACACACAAAGGGAACTTACCCGTCTATATTCCAAAATTATCTTGGGTAATGGATGAAGGTCCTGCACAGCACTTAACTGAAAAATGAGAATAAATGTCACCAATATAATTCCTTCATTTAATTTTAACATTTTGAACACTTATTTTCAGCTGGAGAAAATCCTAATAATAAATGGTCTGTATTGACCATATTTTCCAAAGTGAAGATTCATAATAAATTCAGTTTATCAAGTGTCTTAATCTAAGTCCCTTACAAAATCATTGCTGTACATATGAGAGCTAAAGGAATTTCACACAAGCTTGGAAATAAGATTGCTTCTGAGATTTAAATTCATGAAATCTAAATCCAGGGTATGTAAAATACCACGTAGGAGAATAAACTAAGAAAATGCCTACAAATACGTAACTCAAGAGTTTATTAGGAACACCCAATGAGTTTCAATTACAGTTATCCAGGCATAATGGCAGGGAGGTAACATCAGAATAGGATTATGGATTTTAAAACTAATTTTAAAAGGTCAAAATATTACATATAGGACAACACAAGATCCTAAGAACGTGGTTTGTTCAATTACCACAAAGTGAACATGCTTGGGTAAGGCAATGCACACGGAACATTCCAGGTCCCCTGCGGGTCCCTGCCCCTCCCCTGCAGGTAGCCACCACTCTGACCTCCACCATCAAGGCCACTTTTCCCAGCTTTCGAACTTCGTATCCATGCAACAGGACAGACACTCTGTGTGTGTGGTTTTGTTCAACAGGGTGGTTTTAAGGTTCACCTGTGTTGTATGAAGCAGCATTTCATTTACTTGTACTCCTGTTTTCAATTGTTTGTTTGAATGTAGGACAACTATATTTTCTCGTTGATGGATACTAGTGGGTTGTTTACGGGCCATGATGAGTAGTGCTGTTGTGAACATTGTGGAGCCCGATTTTGGTTAACATATGTCTGCAGTTCTGTTGAGCAGAAACAGAGAGAGGAATGGAATCGCAGGGCCAACTGAAGCAGAGGCAACACCAGCCAGTTCTCCCAAGTGAAGGCACCCGTCTGTTCCCCACCAGCACCATGTGGATGTTCCAGTTGCCCCACATCTTTGCCAACACATGTCCCAGGCCTTAATGTTAGCCATTCTGGTAAATGTGAAGTGATACTGCATGGTAGTTTTATATGTATTTCCCCAGTGACTAATATACTTGGACAGTATTCACATACTCATTGACTAATTAGGTATCTTCTCTCATTAAACCCCTGTTGATGTTTTTTGCTCATTTAAAAAATTGGTTTGCATGTCTTCCCCCCCCCCTTGATTTGTAGGAATTTGTTATTCTGGACAGTGTTTTCTTCAGCTGGTTACATTTACTGGAAATCTCCCTGCATTCTGTGACTTGCTTATTTACTTGTTTAATGGCATCTCTTCATAAACAGAGATTCTTAATTCTACTATTGCCAAATTTATCAATCTTTTCCTGTATGGGTAATGCATCTTGTGTTCTGTTTAGGAACATTCACCCACCTCAGGGTCTTTTTTTTTTTTTTAAAGATTTTATTTATTTATTCATGAGAGACAGAGGGAGAGAGAGAGAGAGAGAAGCAGAGGGAGAAGCAGGCTCCCCGCTGAGCAGGGAGCCCGATGTGGGGCTCGATCCCAGGACCCTGGGATCATGACCTGAGCCGAAGGCAGACACTTAACCATCTGAGCCACCCAGGCGCCCCCACCTCAGGGTCTTGAGGATATTCCCTTATGGTTATCTTATGCAATCTTCATTGTTTTGCTTTTTGTATTTAGATGTACAATTTGCTTGGAGTTTATTTTTGTGTATGGTGTGAAAGAGGGGTCATTTATGGAACGAGCCCTCCTTATTCACTCCTTGGCAAAGCCACCCTCTCAGAGATTGTGCCTTTCATACGCACGTGTGGACTCCCCATCCTGGGTCCACTGGCCTGTTTGTTCATGCTCCAATCAACACTAGCCTGTGCTACTTAGTTCCTGGCAATCCCTATTGATTTAGGATTAGTCTTGATGTCCAACAGCCTAAGTCCTCCAGTAGTGCTTCCCAAGATCACAGTGGCTCTTAGTTTTTTGCATTTCCATGTCAATTTGGGAATCAGCTTGCCAGCTTCTCCAAAAAACTGCTGCTAAGATTGTTTTGAATCTGTAAATCAGGTTGGGCTAACTCTCATGTAACAGTGTAAGGCATGAAGTTGCATCCCCGTCTGTTTTAATAAAGACTGAGGACCCAAGGGTCTTGGCTGGCCACAGAATCATAACCCGGAGAGCCGACACTGGTGTCATGGGAGTAGGCGCTGCCCAGGGGGAGGCACCCTACCTCAGTACAATCCAGAATTGCCGTTTACTTAGAAAAGCTATCCCCAGGGGGATGACAGTACATGAAAACACTTAGCCAAGAAACCTGCTTAAGATCGGCTAGCTCTCCTTATCTTGATACCTTACTCATCTAACCACAGTCTCTCTGTATATCCCTACTTCAGCCGTCCGAGAACCCTTGGAAAGATTTAAGTATTTGATCTCATAAAACTTTGGACAAAGCCCTACCAGCATTGGTTCACGATCAGAGGCAGTTCCGCAGCCGTCTGCCGCCCTGCGAGCTTTATCACACAGTCCGTGTTGGCTCCTGACAGCACATTCTTCTCGGCTCCTTTCTTTCTATGGCCAATCTGCAGCCTCTTGTTGGCGCCTCCTCTTTCCCTGACCTCTATGGGTCAGTTTCTCAGCGTTAGGTTCTGCAGTTATCAATGCTGGCCGGCTTATGAAAAACAGCCGGGAGCTTCAAAAACATGCCTGGGTCTGGGCCGTCCAACCCACAGACACGATTCTGTGGATCAGTCGTCAGCCTGGGCATTAGTGTTTTTCCAAAGCTTGGGCCAGGGTAGGGGACCACCATCCCAGGGCAACTTTACTAAAAACTGGCTGACCACTTCCAGCACAAGACTTTTCACTGACCTGACCGCTCCTGTGACATCTCTGTGCCCGTGTCTTCTGGACATCTCTGTCTTAGTAAGTCCAAGGTGAATGCTTGACCCCACCCCCACCCCAGGAAATTGTTCCTCTCCCAGTTTTCCCTGAGTAATGGCCTGTTCTCTCTGCTCAGTTGCACAACTAAGAAAACCAAGAGCTACCCCCACAGTCTTTTGTTGATGCTCACATGAACTCACACTTAGAGTTCCTTTCTGCTCTAAAAATGCTCTGGAAATTCTTCCGCTGCTCCATCTTCACAGCTGTCAGCTGGACCACAAAGACTTCTGCCCTCACACTATAGTAACAGCCTATTAACGAGACTCCTCCCTCCTCCAACCAGCTTTAAGAGTGGACTTTTCAGGACATGGCTAACATCTGTTAGGATGGGCAGAATCCAAAGCCCTGACAACACCACATGCTAGCGAGGATGTGGAGCAGCAGGAACTCTCATCCACGGCTCGTGGGAAGGCAGAATGGTGCAGCCACTTTGGAAAACAGTTTGTCAGTTTCTTGCAAAATTCAATATACTCTCACCATACGATCCAGCAATCATGCTCCTTGGTATTTACCCAGAGGAGCTGAAAACTTACGTCCACACAAAAACCTGTACACAGATGCTTATAGTAGCATTCTTCCTCATTGCCAAAACCTGGAAGCAACCAAGATGTCCTTCAGTAGGTGAATGGGTAATAACTGTGGTCCAACCAGACAATGGACTCTTATTCATCATTAAAAAGAAATGAGCTATCCACTAGGAAAGACATGGAGGAACTTTCAATGCACATGACTAAGGGAAAGATGCCAGTCTGAAAAGGCTACATACTGTATGGTTCCATCTACAGGACATTCTGGAAAAACGCAAAACTACGGGGACAGTGAAAATACCAGGGTGGGGGGAGGGAAAAAGGGGGAACATGTGGAGCACCAGGGTGTTTAGGGCAGTGAAGCCACTCTGTGATACCATAATGGTGGACACCCGTCCTGACACATTTGTACAGACCCACAGAATGTGCAACACAAAGGGTGACCCCGGAGATAAACTATGGACTTTGGATGATGATGATGATGTGTCAGCCGAGGTTCACCGAGTGTAACAAATGGTCCCACTGGTGGGGATGTGGACAGTGGGGGAGAGGGTGGGGAGTGGGTGTGGTGGGGGTGGGAGGAAGGCAGTATATGAGACTTCTCTGCACCTTCTGCTCAATAGTGCTGTGAAATAAAACATAAAATCTAATAAAAATAAAAGCCTAATAAAACTGTATCTAAGATCACAGTTGTGCCCTTACTTGAACTGTTCGAGGCTACACATTTTACCTGAAGTCCACATCCTTCCACATGGGGAAGGGAACAGGAAGGGAAGGAAAGAAGAGAGGAGTCTTAATTCTGAATTTAGAACCATGTACATGAGCTCCCTAGTTCATCTTTTTTCAAATGCACAAAACAGTATGACTTGGTCAGTTAAGTAAGAGAGGTTAATATGATTTACCTCGATCATGTCTTTGTGAAAAATAATTAAGGTCATTAATTCTGTCTACAAGAAAGCACATCAACACCACAAGAGCGTTTCATTTCCTTTCTTAGTTGCTGGTTGTCTGGAAGAGCTAAGCAGCAGCAAAGGGAAGGGCAACACTGTCAGCTGGTGCCAGGACAGAGAATAGATCAGACCGAGACCCTCAGCTCCAGGCCCCATGGGGGCAAGTGTGCGGCTTTTCCAGCTACCGCTGCCACTCCACCTCTAGGGCGCAGTGCCCCTCTGCAGTGTAGGTGTGAAATCCAGGCCAGAGTTTCCCCAGCAGGATGGGGCCTGCTCCATGCTGTCCCGGATCTCCGTGAACAGACACTTGTGCTGGTTCAGGCTGCTCGGCTCTGGAGATGCAGTGCACAAGTCAAACATGGGCTTTGATTAGGACAGCCTACATCCTAGAGCAACAAGCCAACCAGGAACTAAGGTAACTCTAGGTGCAGGAAACAGATCTGGGTGAAGAAACAGGTTGCGCCTGGGGGTCTTACTGTTGTCTGTGTGGCCAGGGGAGGCCTCTCTGAAAGCAGCACTTAAGCCAACAATCAGAAGCCACTGCGCAAACCTCAGGAGAGTCTCCAGGCCAGGAAAGAGCCCGTGCAGAACCTGTGAGGAGCAGTGTGCTCATGGGGCACTGGGAGCGAGGGGGTCCAGAGAAGGGGCAGGGCCAGACCCAGGGCCTGCAGACATACGGGAGGGCTGGGGCCTTAATCTAAGGGTCACGGGAAACCCCTGGAATGTACATCAGGGGAATAACATGATTTTTCTAATGTAAAACATGGCTCTGCCTGGATGTGATGGATAACCATCAGGGAAGCTGCTGAGGGGGCTTTGCAGGGCTGTGAATGGGAGGTGACTGAGGTGGTGACCACGAGGACTGAGGGAGCAGACAAACTCAAGAACCTATGTTTGTAGGTAGAGACTGTAAAGCTGGCTGTGGGGTGAGGCTGGAAGAAAATCCAAGATGACTCGTAGGTTTCTGGATGAAGTAGCTAATAATTATAGCCAGTACTTGCTGGGTTTTGAGAGCTCATATGTCAGGCATTGTCCTAAGTACTGTTTTACACACAGGCACACATCCACACACTTGTTGAACACTCACAGGATTGCTGTAGGGAAAGGACTGTTATTATCCTTCTTTTACAGGTCAGGAAACTGAGGCACAGAGGAGTCAAAGACATGCCCCAGCTATGCAGGTGGACATGGTAGCTGACTCCACTGCCCTTACTCCACCCACTGCTGGCTCCCAAGGACCCAGGAGGATGGGCGTCCACTGAGGTGGGGAAGGGGGCAGATTCAACCCCCTTTGGGACACATCACTCTACAGAGTCTGTGATCCACTCAAGAACTGCCATCTGAGCCCACTGAGGGCCGCACATGGGGACTGTCAGAAAGCAAGGGGCTCTGGCAGGACTGAGATGGGCACAGTGTGCAGTGCTGGAGTGGCCATGTGCGTAGGGAGGGAGGCTGCTGCTAAGTCAAATGCTGGACACGGCACAGAGAGCACAGGCTGGAGCCCCCAAACCTGGCTCTCACCGTAGCAACACAAGCCCACGGCAGGGACGCCTGGGTGGCGCAGTCAGTGAAGCGTCTGCCCCACGTCGGGCTCCCTGCTCAGTAGGGAGCCTGCTTCTCCCTCTGCCGCTCTCCTCACCCCTGCTCACTCTCTTTCTCTCTCAAATGAATAAATAAAATCTTAAAAACAAAAACAAGTCCACTAACTTACTGATCCCCACTCTGCATGCTTTCATGAATATTATTTACTGGATTCTGGACATCTATTTATACTCTGCCATTCTTTTTTTTTTTAACAGATATCTTTTAAAGATTTATTCATTTATTTTAGAGAGCGAGCAGAAGAGGGAGAGGCAAAGAATCCCAAGCAGAGTTCCCGCCAGGTGCGGAGCTCAACTCAGGGCTCAATCCTACTACCCTGAAACCATGACCTGAGCCAAAATCAAAAGTCGAGGACACTCAACACACTAAGCCACCCAGGTGCCCCTATACTCTGCCATTCTGATAGAGTAGACTCTCACTTCTCCCTGTTTATAAAACAGGCTCCTCTCAGGGGAAAGGTAGCTCAAATTTTCTAAAATAAATCTAGGGGGACACCTGGGTGGTTCAGTTGCTTACGCATCTGCCTTTGGCTCGGGTCATGATCCCAGGGTCCTGGAATCGAGTCCTATATTGGGCTCCCTGCTCAGTGGGGAGTCTGCTCCTCCCTCTGCCGCTCCCCCTGCTTGTGCTCTCTCTCTCTGACAAATAAATATAAAATCTTTTAAAATAGCCTTCCACATCTATATTAAAAGTAAAATAAATCTAGGAAAGGAGAAGACTGACAACCTTCCCCATTTCTAGTTTCTGGCAGCCTCTAGTTTCTAAGAGGCTGTGATTGGATTGACAACAATTTGTTTTCAGAACAAAATTCCACCTAATTTTCCTTTGAAGAAAATGAAGTCAGTGGCTTGCTTCTGGAAAACTGTACTGTCTGCCTCTTTCTCATGGTTCATACTAGGAGGGCAGCCTTTTGGGGAGCACCTTGTGGGAGCACCTGCCACACAGCCCACTGCAGGGGGCACGGGTGGGTCTGAGGGCGACTCTGTGTAGGTGTGCTACTGTCTCAAAAAGAAAGGGGACAATTTTTGAACTTACCACAGATTCTGACGTGGACGGGAGTCTCTGCAGCCCCGTTCTGGGAAGAGTCTCCCTGGGACTCAGCAGGTGTAGCTTTAGCTTGCCGAAGAGGATCTTCAACAAAAGCAGTGACACGTGATGAGCGGGTCTCAGATTTGAGAGAAACTGAACATCACTACCACAGCCACAGAAGGCCTACCCAATTAGATGCTACAAACACTCAAATTCTGAATTCATACTTTTCTTGGATTTACAGGCTTTGAAGGAATGAATCTCAATGTGAGAAAACATGGACAACTTACATTCTTTCTAGATCAACATAAAATAATATTTATAAATTCAGAATAAATCTCTCTTTAATCCCTAAGTATGTTTTATAAAAAAACAAAAACAAAACTTAGTTTTACCTCTCGAAGCTGATTATTACTTGTTATAAGAAACTGCTCTCCTGCAACAAAATGGGCTTCTTGCTCCAATTCCTTGAGACGAGACTGTGAATGTGACACAAAATCTCACTAATGGTTTTCACAATGAAAGATTATTTAATTTGCTCATCAAACAGTTCTCAACAAAAGTTCTTATAAGAATAAAAAATAGCCTACAATGTACCAAACTGGACATTAAAAATATATACTTTGACTCATAGTGGAAAACTCGGGCTCATAGAATCATCCTCTCCCAAACTTCAGGAAGCAAATGAAAGAAGCAAAATAGGAAATAACACACCAAAATAAGGGGAAGAATGAATTCTCCAGGAATATTACTACTAGAAAAGGGATCTAGCATCATACCACAAACTTGAAAGCATCCAAGTAGGTAAAGGAGGTAGGACCAATGACCTCATAGTGCCCTCCCACCCAGCAGAGAGAGCAGCCACAGGGGACACCAGGGACACGCTCTGGACACAGCCTGGCTTGAGGGGTGGGAGGCACAGGTGGTCCAGGTGAAAAAAATCTAACCATGCCCCATGCAACGGCTGACAGTGAGGAGCGGAGCACAGCTGAATTTATAAGCCCCTTGTCCCCTTGCCACTTCCGTCAGAAGAAAAGTGGAAGGCAGCCAGGACTTAAAAACATAATTATAGAAGAAAACAGAAAGCAGAAGCTAAACCAACCCACTCTGGTGAAATATCATCTGCATTCTATTCTTCATCAGATGAGGACGGCCTTGAGTCTGAGATTTTGAAAGAAGTTACAAAGAGGGTCCAGAGAAGTTAGGAGCAGACAAGTCTGGTCCAAGAAAAGAGTATGTAGGTGAAACGAAGAAGCCAGAAACACTTGCCTCAGTTAAAGTATGCCAAAACTCAGTAGTCAAAGAAACAAATGATAAAAAGAAAACCAAGGAACAGAGCATTAAAGGACAGAAAATGGATCCCTTCAGGAGTAAGCCATACCTTAGGGAACAAAAACTCCAGCAACAAACTGAGCTTCCAGTTAAAATGGCACATAAACTTGCACATTAGTGCACTCCTCGTGTTCAGGCACAAGAAGAAATGGATAAATATAAACAGAGAAAAACAAAAAGTTCTTAAAAGAACAAAACAAAACATAAACATCTCTTCAGAGCAGGACTAGATACAAAGTACAAAGCAGCAGGCAGAAGGAAAGGAAAACCCAGCTGGGCTCTGGGGCCTGTGGCCAGGCCGGAGGAAGCTGGGCCAGCTTGGACCAGTTACCTGCTGCCTCATGACAAACCAGTCCAAAGCACACTGCCATGGATCAGCACCTTGGGTGGGGCTGAGCTAGGTGCAGTGCTGGCTGCATGGCCGCGCGGGGAGATTCACTTCAAACTGTCGCCCATTTAAAAATGACCTTAACTGGCTTTTTCTTATTGATAAGAGTTCTCTATTACAGTCTGCATATGAGTCCTTTGTCAGATGCATGAAAATACAATCAAAATCCCAGCAGGGTGTTTAAAAAAGTAGATCAAAGAATTTTATATGGCAATGCAAAGAGCCTAAGACTGGACAATACCATGTGGAAGAAACAAAAAGATGGAAGACAGACCGTCGGGTGTTAAGACATGTGATCACAAAGCTGCCAAGGCGTATTAGCACAGGACAGATTTTTAAAAATTTTTTATTGTTATGTTAATCACCACATATTACATCATTAGTTTGTGATGCACAGGATTTAAAAAAAAACACATGAAACAGAACAGAGTCCAGAAAAAGATTCACATTACACAGTGTTAAAAATAAAACACACATGAAGACCAGCCTTGAAGATTCCCCAAGCAGGTGAAACCCGTGTAGTCCTACAAGCAATGCTTCATTTAATCTAGTCTGCAAGATCAGGGAGGCTAACTTGATCTGGGTCTCTTCTTGCTTGTGTCTCTGAAAATCATAAGTGAATCTCAAACTGTGCCCCCCAAAATCCTAATGCAGTAGTCCACCACCGTGAGGAATAACCAGTTCCTGCCTCCACACCATATAAGCTGCTTTATGATAAGAGACCTCTGAGCCTCACTCCATGGCTTGGTTTGAGTGCTCCTGGTTTGTAAGCCGTCTTTTTGGTGTGTGCACAATAAAGTTTTGCTACTTACTACTTCAGTGCTCCACTGGTCTTGCTTCTGTTTTTCTCTGAACTTTTGACAGCAGTGATCTGACTTATGACACAGATGTTACTGTAATTCAGTAGGGAAACAATGGCACTTTTAATAAACGATGCTGAAATAAACAGAAATCAACTTGGGGAAAAAAATCTGAACCATACCTAATACCATATAGAAAAATTAATGTGAAATGGATGGTAGGCTTAAAATAATACAGCTTATAGAAGAAAACAGAAGAATATCTTTACTAGAAGGCAGACAAAAGATATCAGCACATAAAAATTCTTAAACATTTAAAAAATGGTTCACTGGACTTCATTAAAATAAAGAGATTCTGTTCACCAAAAGATAGCACTATTAAGAGAGTGAAAAGACAAGCCATATACACAGACTGAGCTGGAAAGTATTTTAGGTTCTACGGGCCACATATGGCTCCTGTCACATATTCTTCTTTATCTTTGCTTATGTGTTTATCTTTTTAAAAATTGTAACAACCAAAGAGCCAAGATGCCCATCGACAGATGAATGGATAAAGAAGATGTGGTATATATACACAATGGAATATTATGCAGCCATCAAAAGGAATGAGATCTTGCCATTTGCAACGATGTGGATGGAACTGGAGGGTGTTATGCTGAGTGAAATAAGTCAATCAGAGAAAGACATGTATCACATGACCTCACTGATATGAGGAATTCTTAATCTCAGGAAAGAAACTGAGTGTTACTGGAGTGGTTGGGGGTGGGAGGGATGGGGTGGCTGGGTGATGGACATTGGGGAGGGTATGTGCTACGGTGAGCGCTGTGAATTGTGCAAGACTGTTGAATCACAGTTCTATACTTCTGAAACAAATAACGCAACATATTTTAAGAAAAAAGAAAAAGAAGAAGATAACAGGAGAGGAAGAAAAGGGGAGTATGTCAGAGGGGGAGACGAACCATGAGAGATGATGGACTCTGAAAAACAAACTGAGGGTTCTAGAGGGGAGGGAGGTAGGGGGATGGGTTAGCCTGGTGATGGGTATTGAGGAGGGCACGTTCTGCATGGAGCACTGGGTGTTATGAACAAACAATGAATCATGGAACACTGCACCAAAAACTAATGATGTAATATATGGTGATTAACATAACAATAAAAAAATTTAAAAAAAAATTGTAACAACCACTCTTGACTTGTAGGCCATATGAAAATAGGCCACAGGGTGGATTTGGCCCACAGACTATTGTTTACCAAACCCTGGACTGGGAGAAAGAATTTTCAATATATATTACAAAAGACTTGCATATAGAATTTATTACAAAGACTCACATACAGAATATATAAAGAACTCCTATAAATCAATATGAAAAAGTCAGTTAACATAAATTTCAAAATGGGTGAAGTCTGCAAAATTGATCACAAAAGAGTACATCCAAAAAAACCATCAAGCATTGGAAAGGTCCTCAATATGATTAATCATCAGGGAAATGCAAACTAAATCCACAACGTAAATCCATACAATCCATTGTAAATATACGATGACAGACCCACCAGAATGGCTAAAGTGAGAAAGACTGGCAGTATGTACTGGTGAGGATGTAGCAAATGGGACTGGAAAAGGTCATGACCAATTCCAAGAGGTCTTTGGAAGTACCTACTACCACCTATACACACACTGTGATCCAGCAATTCCATTTCCAGATATAAAACCAAGAGACAGGAGCACTCACATCCACCACAGTTTATGCACACGAATATTCATAGCTGCTGTGATCACAGTGCCTACGAATGGGAAGGATGTAAAGAAGCTAAGACACATTCTTAAATGGGTGTTACACAGCAAGTTTTATTGGAACCCACATCTGCTAAAACTCACCAAACAAGTGAATCCCACAGATAGAATGTGAGCAAAAAAAAAAAAACCCAGAACCAAAGAGCCCACACTGCATGGTTCCATTTACATGAAGCTCAAAATCACTGAACAGAGTCAGATTAATGGCTCTCTCTGGGGTTACAGACTAGGAGGGGACAGGAAGGAGGAGCCTTCTGGGTACTGGAAATATTCTGTATATTGCTCCGGGTGGAGTCACATGCATGTGTACAAATGTAAAAACATGTCAAGCTGTACACTTACAATTTACACCAAGGAGATCTGGAAAGATGGCAGAGTAGGAAGCACCTGTAAGTAAGAAACTGCCTCCCCACCTGGACCACATTTGCAGGGGCAGAAACCGTCTGATGCAATAGCCGTTTTGAACTCAGGAGTCTGTTGAAGGCTTTCAGATTCCAAACTTGGAAGGTAAACTGTGGCTACTTTTGGTCGATTTCAGCTCTTAGCACAGTAGCAGTGGCCCATCCCCATCTTGCACCCCCAGCCACACAGCAGGCAATTGTCCACCTGTTTCTGGAACACTGTGCAAAAGCCAGGGTGGGCAAAAAGACCCTGTCCTCCAAATGGTAGGGATCTGGGCTCTGACTACTGCTTCTAATAACACAGGTGCAGACAAATAGGCAGGCAGTCATTGTTGTGGCCCCTCTCCCCAGTGTTGTAAGACCCTCTCCCTCCAGCTGAAAAGACTTCCAGGGGAATTAAAGGGCCAGCACCCTTTTACATCCCCCTTAATTTTTCACTTTTCCTCCTTTTGGGAGCCAGAAATTAAAGGACAAGGATGGTCGACAACTACTGCCTATGCAGGGAAAATTAGAAATAGACTGTGTATGCCCAGGAAAAATCTTAGAAAAAAACACGAGAAGACCTTAAGTTTGCCCCTCAGGCTGATCTTTAGCACAGAGACAACCTATAGCAATAAAAAAACCAAAATCAAAACCACTAACACAAAACAGCAAACCCTGTGGTAGGGGGAGAATATGATTGTCAGAGCTACCACATTATCAGATTCAAATGTCCAGTGTTCAATAAAAAATTTCAAGGCATACAAAGAAAAGCATCCCATTCAAACAGGAAAAAAACAAAAAACAAAACAAAACATCAACAGAAACTGTCTCTGGAAAAGACCTAATGGCAGATCTACTAGACAAAGACATTAAAACAACTGTCTTAAAGATGCTTGAAGAACTGAAGGAGGATGTGAAGAAAGTCAAGAAAACAATGTGTGAGCAAAATGCAAATAATGATAAAGAGAGAGAAAACCTAAAAGGAAATAAAAAAGAAATTCTGGAGCTGAAAAGTACACTAACCGAAATAGAAAATTCCTTTGGGTGGTTCAACAGCAGATTTGAGCAGGCAGAAGAAAGAATCAGTGAACTTGAAGATGGGATAATGGAACTTATTGTGGCTGAGGAACATACAGAAAATAAATTGAAGAAAAGTGAACAGAGCCTAAGGGACCTGTGGGACACCACAAAGTAGACCAGCATATGCATTGTGGGCATCCCAGAAGGAGGAGCGAGAGAAAGGGAAAGCAAAAATATTTGAAGAAACAATGGAAGAAAATTTCTCAAATTTGATGAAATACATGACTATAAACATCCAAGAAGCTCCACAAACTTCAAGTAAGAGGAACTAAAAGAGATCAACACCAAGGCATATTATAATCAAAGTTTCAAAAGACAAAAACGAACAGATAATCTTGAAATTATCAAGACAGAAGTGTCATCACATATAAGGGATCCTCCATAAGGTAGTGAGCAGATCTCTCATCAGAAACTTTAGAGGCCAGAAGACAGTGGGACAATATTTTCAAAGTGCTAAAAGGAAAAATCTGTCAACCCAGCATCCTGCATCTGGCCAAACTGTCTTTTGAGGGTGAGGGAGTGACTGAGACATTCCCAGATAAAGAAAAGCTGAGGGAGATGTGATCACTACACATGCCTTGGAAGAAATGCTCAAGGAGTCCTGCAGGGTGAAATGGAAGGACACTAGACAGTATCTCAAAGCCATATGGAGAAATAAAGATCTCAAGAAAGGTGAATATGTGGGCAGTTATATAAGCTAGTATTATAATAACAATCTGTCACTGTACTTTTCGTTTTCTCCATGGTTAAAAAAAAAACAACTATAAGTGTAAAAGCTAGTATTACTGTAACTTTAGTTTGTAACTCCAAATCATGTTTCCTACATAATTTAAGAGACTAATGCACTTAAAAAATTATTAGCTTATGTGTGGGGCACACAATGTATAAAGATATAATTTTGTGGCATCAACAACTGAAAGGGGTGGGGACAGAGCGGTAAAGGAGCAGAGTTTTTGCATGTTATTCAAGTTAAGCTGTAATAAACTCAAATTAGAGTGTTATAATGTTAGGATGATAAATGTCATCCCCATGGTAACCACAAAGAAAATAGCTATAGAATACACACAAAAGAAAATGAGAAAGGAATTTAAACGATTCACTACAAAAAAGCAACTAAACACAAAGAAGACAGTAATGCAGGAAATGAGAGACAAAAATCTATAATGCACAAAGAAAACAGCACAATGACAGAAGTCAGTCCCTCCTTATCAGTAATTACTTATATGTAAATGGATTAAACTCTCCAATCAAAAGATAGAGATGGGCAGAATAGATAAAAACACATGCTCCAACTATATGCTGTCCATAAAAGACAAACTTTTAAACCAAAGATACAGACAGGTTGAAAGTACAAGGATAGAAAGAGATATGCAAATACTTACCCAAATAGAGCAGGAATGGCTATATTAATATCAGAAAAAATAGGCTTTAAGTAAAAAATGGTTACACAAGACAAAGGATGACATGTATGCAATACATACAGCAATTGTTACACAACAATTATAAATATCTACATACTCAATGACAGATCATCAAAATATATGAAGAAAAAACTGACAGAATTGAAGGGAGAAAGAAACAATTCTACAATAATAGTTGGGAGACTTGATTACTCCATTCAGAATAACTGGTAGAACAACCACAAAGAAGATAAGGAAACAGAGGACTTAAACAGCACAAGAAATCCACCAGATCCAACAGACGTACAGAGCACCAGCCAGGAACAACCACATACACTTGCACACGGGACATTTTCCAGGACAGACCATATGTTAGGCTACAAATCAAGGCTCAAGAGATTTCAAAAAATAGTTATTATATAAAGCATCTTCTCTGACTACAACAAGATGAAGTTAGAAATCAATAAAGAAAGGAAAACTGGAAAATTCATAAAACTATGGAAATTAAATTATTTTTAAACAATCAAAGGATCAAAGAATAAATCAAAAGGGAATTTAGAAATTACTTAGAGATGAATGAAAATGAAAACACAACATACTACAACTTACAGGATACAGCAATAGCAGCAACAAAGGGGAATTTTATAGCTATAAATGCTATAAATATTAGAAATATTAAGAAACAAGAAAGGTCTGAAATCAATAACCTAACTTTACAACTTAAGGAACTATAAAAAGAACAGACTAAACCCAAAGGTAGCAAAAGGAAGAAGATAATAAATATCAGAACAGAGATAAAGGAAATAAATAGGGAAACAATAGAGAAACCACAGTTCTTAAAAAAATTTTTTTTTAATTGACAAATTTTCACTAGATGGACTAAGAAAAAAAGAGAAAACTCAGACTACTAAAATCAGAAATGAGAGTGGAGGCATTATTCTACAAAAATAAAAAGAATTACAAGTGAGTACTATGAATGACTGTACATCAACAAATTGGATAACCTAGATGAGATGGATAAATTCCTAAAATCACAAAACCTTTCAAGATTAAATCACCAAGAAATAGAAAATCTGAATAGTCCTATAACTAGTAAGGAGATTGAATCAATAATCCATCTCCCAACAAAGAAGAGCCCCAGATCATTAGTTTCACAGGTGAATTCTGCCAAACATTTAAAGAAGAACCAATACCAATCCTTCCCAAACTTTTCCAAAAAATGGAGAGGAGGGAAGACCACTTCCTAACTCATTCTATGAAGCCAGCATTACCCTGATACCAAAGCCAGATAGAGATACAAGAAAACTATAGACCAACAACCCTTATAATATTGATACAAAAATCCTCAACAAAATACTAGCAATATATTAAACGGACTATATACCACGACCAAGTGGGATTTATTCCTGGAATGTGAGTATGGGTCAATATATGAAAACTGATCAATGTAATATGCCACATCAACAGAATGGAGGGGGAAAAAAAAAATAGAGGATCATGTCAAGAATCATTTGACAATATTTAACACTCTTTCATGATAAAAACACTCAACAAACTAGGAACAGAAGGGAACTACCTCCACATAATAAAAACCATGTAAGAAAACCCACAGGAAACATCATACTCAACCGTGAAAGACTGAAAGCATTTCCTCTAAGATGAGGAACAAGGCAAGGTTGCTTGCTTTCACCACTTCTATTCAACATGGTACTGGAAGTTCTGGTCAGAGCAATTAGGTAAGAAAAATAAATAAAAGGCATCCAAATTGGGACAGAAGAAGTAAAATTATCTCTGCAGATGATATTTTATGTGTAGAAAACTCTAGAGTGCACACCAAAAAAAAAAAAAAAAAAGCAAACAACTGTTAGAACTTTGGAACTCAGCAAAGTAGCAGGATACAATAGCAACACACAAAAATCAGTTGGATTTCTACACATGAACAATCTGAAAAGGAAATTACAAAAACAATTCCATTCATAGTAGCATCAAAAAGAATAAAATACTTAGGAATTAACAAAGGAGGTGAAGGACTCATACAATGAAGACTATAAAACACTGCTGAAATAAATTTAAAAATAAATAAATGGAAACACATCTCATGTTCATGGATTGAAGACTTACCAAAACTACTCAAAGTGATCTACAAGTTCAATGTAATTCCTATCAAGATCCTGAAGACCTTTTTCCCAGAAATAGAAAAATCCATCCTAAGTTTCATACGAAATCTCAAGAGACCCCAAATAGCTAAAACAATCTTGAAAAAAAGAACAAATGTGGAGGACCCATACTTCCTGATTTCAAAAGGGACTACAAAGCTACACTAATCAAAACAGTGTGTACTGCCATAAAGACAGACATAAAGACAAAGAGAATACAATAGTGAGCCCAGAAATAAACCCATGCATATATGGTCAAATGATTTTTGACAAGCATGCCAAGAACACTAAATGGAGAAAGTACAGTCTATTCAACAAATGGTGCTGGGAAAACTGGACATTCACATGCAGAAAAATGAAGGTGGGCCCCTACCTCGCACCATATAAAAAATTAACTCAAAATGTATCAAGGGCTTAAATGTAAGACCTACAACAACAAAACTCTTAGAAGGAGACAGAGGACAAAAGCTTCACAATATTGGATTTGACAGCTATTTCTTGGATATGACAACAAAGGCACAGGTAACAAAAGAAAAAAATTTAAATTGGACCATGAAAATTTAAAAATTTTGTGCATCAAAAGACGTTATCAACAGAGTAAAAAGGCAACCCATAAAATGGGAGAAAATACTTAAAAATCATATATCTGATAAAGGACTACTATCCAGAATATATAAAGAACTCCTAAAGCTCAACAAGAAAAAAAGAATTAACAACCTAATTTAAAAATGGGCAAAGGATCTGAATAGACATTTTACCAAAGAAGATACACAGATAATCAGTAAGCACATGAAAAGATGATCAATATTACTAATCATTAGGGGAATGCAAATCAAAACTACAGTGAGATACCAGCTCACACCCATTGGGATGGCTATTATAAAAACAAACAAAACAAAAAACTCAGAAAACAACAGGTATTGGCGAGGATGTGGAAAAAGTGCACTTATGCACTGTGAGTGGGAGTGCAAAATGGTACAGACACTATAGAAAAAGTACAGTAGTTTCTCAAAAAATTAAAAATTACCATAAGATCTAGCAATTCACCTTGGGGTATATACTCAAAAGGATTGGAAGCAGGGCCTCAGAGATATATTTGTACACCCATTTTTTATAGCAGCATTACTCACAATGGCTGGAACATGGAAGCAACTACATCCACTGGCAGATGAATGGTAAGTAAAATGTGGTACATACATTCAACCTCGAAAAGGAAGAAAATCCTGCAACACGCTACAACAAGGATGAATGTTGAAGACATTATGCTATGTGAAATGAGCCAGTGACAAAAAGATAAATTCTGTGTGATTTGACTTACATGAGGTACCTAGAGCAGTCAGATCATAGAGACAGAAAGCATAACGGTGGCTGCCAGGAGTGGGGGGAGGGGTGGGGGTGGGGGGTGGCGGGGAGGGGAGAGCAGAAAGTGACTGTTGAAGGGGCACAGAGTTTCAGTTTTACAGTTCTGGGGATGGATGGTGATCACAGCTGTACAACCATGAGAATGTATTTAATACCACTATACCGTCTAATCAGAAATGGTTTAAGATGGTTTTATATTAAATGTACTTTATCACAATAATTAAAATTATTTGTACTATTCACTGTATGCAATTTCTTTCTCAATTAAAACAGTACATGAAAAGAAAAAATCAGATGGATTATAAACCTAAATGCAAAGGCTAATAAAAATAGCTTTTAAACATAACACATGAACAAACTTCATGAACGTGACGTAGGAAAGCTTTCTTAAACAGCATACAAAAAGCACTAACCATAAAGACAAAGATTGGTAAATTATGCTACATTAAAAATTAAGAACTTCTATTTGTCAAAAGATACCATTAGGAGAGTAAAAAGGTAACACAGAGAGGGAAAAGGTATATGTAACAGGCTTGTAACTGGAATATATCAAGATGTCCTCTAAATTAGTAAGGGAAAGACAGAGCCCTCCATATAAACATGGGCAAGAAACCTGAAGAGATCTTTTACCAAAGAGAAACTCCTAATAACCAATGATGATATAAAAAGCTATTCCATTTCATTAGTAGTCAGGAAAATAGAAACCAAAATCCTAACGAGATACCATTACGTCCCCACCAGAATGGCTGTTCCTAAAAGCCTGGTGTCCTCATGCAGGTGAGGACGTGCAATGGCAGGACCCTCCCCGTGTGTGCTTCTGGCAGTGCGACTTCTTACTAAAGCTGAGGAGACCGTCCTGTGCCCAGGGAAGCGTGCACCAGTGGGGCCAGAAGACATGCCCAAGGGAGCAGTGTGGTTTGTAACGGCCGCAAGCTAGCCACACCCCAAATGCTATCAACAGTGGGACACGGGGTGTGACGGAAGACTAAGCACTGAGCTACACAGGACACGGGTGGAGCTGAGACCCGGATTGGAGGGAGAGCGGTCAGACGACCACTAACTCACAGTTCCAAAGGAAAGCCAAACACATCATTTAGGCCCTGAGGTGGAAAACTGCAAAGGAAAGTAAAAGCAACAATGCAGTGACTCCAGAAGTCAGGGCGGAGGTTACTTTTGGCAGGGGAAGGGGTTCTGATAGGGAAAGGGCACACAGGGCTTCTGGAAATTCTACACTATGACCTAGGTAGTGGTTATACCAGAGTTTCCTTTAAAATAACTTATGTGAAACATTTTAATGCATTTTTCATACATCTCTATGCACCCTCTATATTTTTTATTTTTGACAGAAAGTTTTGTTCTTGCTTTTTTAAAAGATTTTATTTATTTGAAAGAGAGAAAGAGGGCAGGAGCCAGGGAAGCAGCAGGGAGAGGGAGAAGCAGGCTCCCCACTGAGCAGGGAGCCTGATGCCGGCGGGGGGGGGGGGGGGGGGCTCGATCCCAGGACCCTGGGATCATGACCTGAGCCGAAGGCAGAGGCTTCACCGACTGAGCCACCCAGGGGCCCTGTTCTTGCTTTTTCAAAGAACCCAAGAAAGCCATGAATTGCCCTCACCAAACTCCAGGGGGGTGTACCTGTGAAGTGAACCTGACTCTTGAGAAGCTGGAGGATCCGTGAAACCCTGTGCACCATGGAGCAAGCACCCAGGGTGGGTCTGGTGCTCCCCAGCACACGTCAGAGACAGGAGGCATCGGGGTCAGTGTGGCGTGAGTGAGGAAGGGAGGAGGAAGGGAGGAAGGACTTACAGGCACCCGGCTCTGAAATAAGAACGTACCCCCAGAAGTGCTGAAGTCCTCTCCATCTCTTCTCTGTTCACCTGAAACCTGTGGCTCTCCATCACTGTCAGTCAAACACCAAACAGTGAGTCATTTCTGTGAAAGCCTCAAGGACGGGGAGTGAGCCTGCCTTCCTGAGGAGGACAAGGACAGTGCCTGCCCCATCCCACCTCCACCAACGATCTACGAGGGTCGGTGCAGGAGCCCAGCAGTGGCGGGGGGGTGGGGGGGCGTGGGGATGCGCCCTGGCCAGCCGCACGGGACAGAGTCTCCTCGGGCCAGGCAGGCTGCGGAGTGCTGGGCCGGGCTCAGCTACCCTAGTGCCCAGCAGGACCTGGGCGGAGGGGCTGCTGAGAGGCAAAGGCAGAGGAGGGCCTGGCACCCCTTGTTCTAGGGGCTGTCCCGAGCGGGGGAGGGGGGCTGACGGACAGCACACCACCAGGACGAACAACTGCCATGCAGAACACACCACAGCTCGACCCGCACTGCGGCCCTCAGGAGCTGGGGCTGCCACTCGGCCAGGGTGCCGAGAACCACGTGGTGCAAAAGGGATCCCATGCGACTGAGAGGTCAGAACCTTCTCGTCCTTCTAGATCGACAGGTGATGCCATCCAACCCCTCTTGTTACGGAGGGAAAATAAAGGGCTTGCTACCTCTCAGTGCTCACATGACACACTGCCTACCCCTAAATAAGAAAACAGTTGCCCTCAAAGAATGTCAAGAATTCCCTAGAAACAGGACTGTCCATCATCTTTATGGTAGCTTACCTGCCAAAACTGGTATCAGAGGAAGCTCCAAGGTACAAAATAGTTGCCATAAACCATAAACCTGTTTTGTAGGAAGAAATGATACCAATATTACTTTTAAATTATTTCTACCTGCACGCTGCTGAACAGCCTACATGATTGCATTGAGGTGGAATTCGGGTAACTCCCAAGTGAGTGGTGGCTCCTCCCAACAGCGGCCCTCCTGCGGAGCTCCTTCCTAGTAAAACTATTTCCTTCAAGTATTCTATTTCATTACCAAGACTTCGCAGAGATATTTAGAAATACCAGGTAGGCCAATCCCCACTCCCAATTCTCTTTAATCTTTCTCATTAAAAAAATTTTTTTTAAAGATTTTATTTATTTATTTGACAGAGAGAGAGCATGAGGCAGGGGGAGCAGCAGGCAGGGGGAGAAGCAGACTCTGCACTGAGCAAGGAGCCTGACATGGACTCAATCCCAGGACTCTGAGATCAGGACCTGAGCTGAAGGCAGACGCTTCACCCACTGAGCCACCCAGGCGCCCTAATCTTTCTCATTTTTAAGTGTGATGTAGGTATTTTTAGACTTGCAGCCTACCATTTTAACTTCAGAATAGGTATACTGAATTCCCAAAAGTGTAGCTAGAATTTTCATTGGTTTTTGCAATGGCTTTATAGATTAGTGTGGGGAGAGGTGAAATCTTTATATGAGGTCACCTCCTCCAGGAGTATGAAACGTCTCTGCATTTATTCAGACCATCTTCATGCCTCTTCTCAGGGCTTCTGTCATGTGTGTCCCTTCCTGCTGCCATCTGAAGCCCTCGGCCTTGCCTGCCCCTCCTCCAGGCCCCGTGCCCTGCACTTTGCCCTTGGGGAAGGGCTGATGTGCTCCAGGCCACCACCTGGCTCCTCCTCAGCTCTCAGGCTGGTTTTGCCCATGTCGGGTAGTAGGGGAGAGAAATGGGCTTCCTCTCTCCTGCTGGACCCTTCCCAGCAGCCCACAATCCTGGGCCTGCAATCACAGCGCCTGCTGCCCGGCTCCTGACCAGCAGCCCCTGCAGGGCCTCGGCTCTCCCCGGGTCCTGGTGACAGCTTCCCCTCCAAGCCCAGCGGTGGAAACGCTTCCAGCTAGTACCTGTCTCCAGAGGCTTCTCCATCCTTTGCTGGCCCCCCACTCCTGAGCTCACCTCCACACACAGTCCCTTCCTCCAACTCTTCTTGACTGTTCCCACAAATGCCCTCTGCTTCCCAACGAGACTGAGTGGAGCTGTGTCCATCTCACTATTAAACTAAAATGAATACTCAGCTTTTATGTTAACTGTAGCATTAGAAACATTCCAACTGAGGAGCGCCTGGGTGGCTTAGTAGGTTAAGCATCTGACTTTGGCTCAGGTCATGATCTCAGGGTTGTTGGATTGAGCCCCGCATTGGGCTCTGCCCACTCAGTGGGGAGTCTGCTGGAGATTTTTTCTCCCTCTACCCCTCCCCCTACTCATGCTCTCCATTTCTCTCTAATAAATAAATAAAATCTTTAAAAAAACACAAAAAATTCCAATTGAATTGGTAGCTTTTAAAAATGCTACAATTGTTAGCCTACGGAAATCATTTTTAAAACTTCAGGTCTTATGTGGACTATCCTTCTATGAGTGATGCACAAGTTCACTTGGCCTGAGAATTCACTCAAAGATGCTGTGAGCGTGGATGTGAGTGAAAGGTGCTCTTGGGGAACAGTGAGCAAGAGTGCCTGCCAACCCCAAGTTACAGTAAGACGCCTTGCCTTCAACTGGGAACAAAGGCCCATCGTAAGTCTGTGGAGCATCTTCAGGTTCACCCGTACATTCTGATTCTTTAAAAGATCACAAGAATGAAAGATTAGGCAAACTTGGCAGCAATGTTCATCACAATCTAGGGAGTGACACAGCCCACAGAAATGGGCACTAGGTGGGTGGCGCGAGCCTTTCCATGGCAGACACGAACATCGGTGGCATCACCAAATACCTCAAGCGGGCAAGCTCCCATGCTACAGAAAAGCCTTCTTACTGGACAAATGCAAGCTACCTGGCGCCTCACACTTTCCCCCAACCCAGTTTTCTTCTTCATTTTACAGGAACTGCAAAGTGTCCACATTGCAAAGATTACACGGTGGTAGAGACAGAAGCATACCCTCACGTGCCCCAGTAGGCTGAGGAGCCACGTGGCCACCCTCACTGTCTGTCCTCACCTGGACGACACCCCCAGAGGCCCTGAGCGTGGACACACAGGGCAGGGCATGAGCCGCAGCCCCCAGCACGCAGTCTGACTCTCCTCCCCTGGACACCTTGCTCTGCCGAACAACTCCCCACACTCCACTTTCGGCCTCAAGGCCCCAAGCCGGAGAAATCGCAGGACGAGGAGCCAGCAGTGGGCTGATGTAGCCTGGCATTTGCTGTCTCGTCATCCCCAGCCTTGGCTCTCCTGGAAGACTGGTCTGGGGACACCGTGAGCAGACTGTCCACTCCCGCCCAAATGAGCTTCCTATAGTAGGACAGAGCTGATGATGCGCCTCCCACTATGAACGGTTCTCCAGCGGGGCTTCCCTAGGACAAGACTGAGCTCCGGGGGGGGACCAGCACCCTCGTGACAGAGCCCATGATACCACCCCTCCTCTACCCCACACCTTTCTTCCCAATCTCACCATTCCCTCCCGTTCCCATGCTGCTCCCTCTGCCCAGATGCCCCGTGTGTTCTCTCAGACCATCCCCAGCACCTCTTCAGCATGGCACAACGTGGGCCTGGCTTTCCCCTCCCGCCCCTCACACACTGCATGCCTCCACAATGGACACATTTCTAGCCACCAGGATTCGAGCGCAAGTTCACGGAGCCTGCTGCTTTTCTTCCTGGAGTGTGCTGAGGGCCCGGGGTGAGGCGACAGTTCACGGGCAGTGGTGGGACTGGCAGGGTCCACAGCACTGTGAGCAGCTGGGTGCAGGGCCCCAGCTTCTTGACAGGGAGAAAACACACCTCTGAGGGTGGTGCTTCGTTCCCTGCAGCCACTCCCAGCCCTAGATGCACTAGAAAGAAACTAGACCTTATAGTCAGAAACCCACGCTTTGATCCATAGCCTCAACTTGACCTTGGGCAAGGTGCGTGCACACTGACCTTTCTCCACCTTGGTCTTCTCATCTATAAACTGGGACACTGAGACTGGTAGTGCTGAGGTGGGCAAGTCCCTGTTTCAGTGACAGTGTCTCAGCTGCTATTTGAGGAAGTTCCCCTCCCGGCATCCTACAATCAGTAGAACTCAACTCCACGCCCTGTCCCCCTGCCAAGGGGCACACATGTGGCACAGTGAGGGAACTTACCGTGGGTCTTTGACAAAAGTGACCCATGGCTCACTGCTGGCCCCAGGGCCTGAGGCTCACATCTTCCCATGGCCTGCTACTGCTTTCCCTCTGAGTCTGGGAGCTCCCACATATTCCTCTGACACATCTCTTTAAATTAAGGGAGAGTGAGTTTCCATATTTGTACCCCCAAGCCCCCACCTGACTCAGACCCTCCCTCACAGATGGCGCAGGATGAAGAGCAGGAGCAAGCAGACCTCCCCGAACCTCAGGGCCTGCATATCACCAGCCACTCTGCCCCCATGGTTCCCACCCCATGGCCAACCCTGGTGCTCCCCGAGCCCCCTGTATGCTCGTCCCGTTGTACTTCTAGCATGCTGCTGTTGATTTGCATGCAGGAAGCCTCAACAGAGGGGCCCAACTGTGGCCACACTGCTCCCCCTGGGCCACCTCCTCGAGGGCCTGACTCACTGGGCTCTGGGCCGGGCTCCAGACCCGTGAGCACTATGGCTTCTGCAGACGCGGTTCCTAACAACTGGGTGTGTCTCTAGGATAGGGCTTGGGAAGACACACCTGGGCACATGGAGCGAGGTGTGGCCAGAGCCTCTGCGGCAGCGGCCAGGCCACCGGCACTACGAGCAGCTCATGGGGCCCAGAGCACGTGGCTCTCTGACGCCGGAGGGTCCATTTAGAAGACTCACACTGTCTCTCTGGGCTCAGACCTAGTTTGCGGCAACATGGCTAAATGCACCAAGAAGGTGAGAATCGTGGGTAAATACAGGACGCGTTATGGTGCCTCCCTCAGGAAAATGGTGAAGAAGATTGAAATAAGCCAGCACGCCAAATACACTTGCTCCTTCTGTGGCAAAACCAAGACGAAACGACGAGCTGTGGGGATCTGGCCTTGTGGCTCCTGCACGAAAACCGTTGCTGATGGCGCCTGGACCTACAGCATCGCTTCTGTGCCGTCACAGTAAAGCCCGCCATCAAATGACTGAAGGAGTTGAAAGACCAGTAGAAGCTCCACCATTTGAAACATTGCTAGCCTATAATAAATGGGTTAATTTATGTAACAAAATTACTTTGGCTTGTTAAATTTATTAATTAGATCTTTCAATTTGTGTTGCATTAGTTTTGCTTTCTCAAAGGACTTGGAAATGAAAAATCCTTCTAATTTTTATTGGGAAAAAAAAAAAAGAAGAAGAATCACACTGTGAATGGACTTCCCAGGAACAGTTTCATGAAGGAACAGAAGTCACCTGTCCTAACGCAATATCCTCCACCAGAAATGTGAGGGTAAAAAGCATTTGTGCAGAATAAGTAAAAATGAATGTCAGCAATGTTCTTTTTACTACTGGACTGTTTATGAAGCAGAAAAAATTTCTAGGAAAAAATTTGGTTGATTAAGGTTGGTAAAGCCTCATCTTAACATAACTCACCACAACATTTCTTGAGGAATTCCCATATGTGCAGTTCACTTTAACAGAGATGGAGCTTTCAAGGTATTTTGCCACTAAATCTTCAAAAGAGGGTGCAGCATCCCCAGGATCTATAAGCCATGCAGCAATTCTGGGGTCGAGCCCTACAAAATGAACAACTACAGAGAAAAAGGCCATTTAGTCACTGCATGAAAACCGAAGAACCGTCCTTTACTTGAGGATCAAAATAATAATAATAGCATTGCTGTGCCCTCAAGTTACAGAAGTGAGTGCCTAAGGGATGCTCCACTGTTCCTGAGGAACTGGAGCCTTTGGTACGAGCGGCCTCCATGAGCCAGGTCTCACACAGGCAATCTCCATAGGGAACTGACCCCAGACAGCCAAAGAGGGGCAATGAAATAACGTGGAACTGGGACCTCTCAAAAATGTTCAGAGAGGTGGCGGTGAGAACCCTCAGGCCCTCTTCTGGCCTCCTCTCCCCCACCTGTCCCCGCCCCTGCTCCCCAGCTTTCCGACCCTGTGCCTCTCACTGGGCTACCTTCCTACGCACTCCTGACCCCTCTTCAGGGTGTCCAGGAACCCAAGTCTTGTGGGTAGAAGAAAGAGCATAAGCGTCCTCATTGCCGAGTTCGGCGGGCGGGCGGGGGGAAGGAGGAGGGCAGTGTGCTTGAGGACAGAGATGGCTGGCATTCGGGGCATTTCCCCTGATGGAGGAAAACCTGAGAGACCCCCAGATCTCTGCTGCATTGCAATATGTAAAAAGAACCAAGCACAAGTTCACCCCTGGAACTTGGGCAGTCACTGCCCCTAAGTACTAGTTTTCCCATCCAAAACCCAGGGAAGAGGTTACTGTACGTCTCTGCAAGACATATGGGAAGATGCTTTGTGAAAAATAAAAAAGACATTTGCTAAATAAGTTTTAGTACCAGAGTATTTTAGACACGGACAGGGGAGCTATAACTGGGGGGGGGGGGGGACTGATAAACTGAGAGAGAAATCTGAATTCTAAGTGATTGCATTTTCAAGTTGCTTTAACATTGTTTTTTAAGATTTATTTATTTATTTATTTAAGATGTATTTATTTATTTATTTATTTATTTATTTTTTAAGATTTATTTATTTTAGAGAGAGCACAAGCGAGGGGGAGAGAGAGAGAGAATCCCAAGCAGACTCTGCGCTGAGCATGGAGCCCAACGTGGGGCTCTATCTCAGGACCCTGAGATCATGACCTGAGCCGAAATCAAGACTTGGATGCTCAACCAACTGAGCCACCCAGGTGCCCCAAGTTACTTTAACATTTTGAATAATGCTACATAAAAATAAGGAGTTTGCTTTTAAACAAAACTATAGTCTTAGATCACAACACACTAAATATTATATTTTCTGGCACCTTTAAATTATGCCAGTCTAAGAGATTTATATTTGCCAATGCAACCAGTATCATGACTTTTTTGTTTGATGTCTAGGAAGTCTCTGACATTGGCAGATTTGGAACCTTGGCTGGGACAACATCGGCAGGTGCTCTTGGACCTATACCCACGTCGGCTGTGCATGACCCGACCCAACACCATCTGGCAATGCTAACTGACCCAGGAGGACTAGTTCACTCTACTTGCCTTTTCAGAGCCCTAATATTCCAAAATTAAGGCTCTGCTAACATTCTTGAAAACTCTTGGGGAAGGGCCTGGGGGCTGGTTCCTGTAATCTCCTCTACCTCACATACTAAAGTCCGCCAGGCCAAGGCCCCACACTGGGGAGAAAATGCCAGTAGTTGAAAGAGAAATACCAACAAAAACAGATTTAAAATGAGCTAAGAAAATCTGAGAAAATGATAGAAGTGATGAAAAATAAATAAATCAGAATCAGAAATAGTTGGAAATTAGGTGACTTAGAAAAATAAAAACTGAACAAAGAAATGAAAGCGTTCAGGAAATAAAACAAAAAAATTTCATAAATAAAAACTGAACTGGCAATACACTTAAAAGCCAATCAATGCAACGGATAATGCCCTACATAAGAAAAGGCGATGGAAAAGAGGAATTTAAAGAAAATGAGATTGGAAATAGATTCTAGATAAAGTGATAAATATGAAAGAGCAGAGAACAGATTCAACATATGAAATGGGTTCAAATATCACAAAAAAGGTAAACAACTAGATATCATGTACCTCCTGACAGAAGGACACACCACTACCTAGGGTTGGGGTCATGTCTTAGTCTTGCCCTCCCAAAATCAGGCCTGAAATCGCTGCCAATTTACAAGAAATAGAAGAGCAAGAAGAAGGTGTTAAACAGCAAGAAGGTGATACGTTCTGAAAAATCCAGACGCTGGGAAATCCTACACGACAAAGAAACTGGTTCCCTCCACAAGGACAAAATAATTACAGGAAAGTAAAACAGGGAGAGAGAATATATAGATGAAGAAAAAGAAACAAGAAACATATACCTATCCTAGCTTCGGGACAACCTAAGCCCAACTCTTGTTTGGATCCCAAGTCACACAAACTGTACAAAAATAAAAACAAACAAGATATTTAAAGACAACAGGGGCAGCGCACACACTGACTGGATATCTAATAACACTGAAAGATTACTACTAATTTGGGGGGAGATGATGATGGCATCATCTTAAAAATGAAACCTTCATGCTTCACCACATAATTGAAACATTTACAGATGAATCATATGATGCTTGGAATCTGCTACAAATCAAGCCAGGAGGCAGGTGGTTGGAAGTGTGAGGAGTTACAGAGGAAGGAAGACTGGACATAAGTTGGTTAATTGTTGAAGCTGAGTGCTGGGTACCATGTTGTTTTCCAACACCGTCTCTGGTGCCCAGCGTGCGGTCTTCTGCCCACGGGTCTGAGGCTCTGCAGACGCCGGCGGGTGTCTGACAGTTGGCGCCATTCTGACACCAGCTGCCCTGAGTGCAGACCCTGCAGCCTCACAAGACCACCCGTGCTTCAGACGCCTCCCGTACCTCCCACCCGCCATCTACAAATCGGAGTTCCCACGACCCCCTCCTCGGGTTCCGTAATTGGCTAGAACGGCTCGCAGAACTGCGGAAAGCACCTTATACTAACTCGTGACCCATTTATCATGAAGGACACAACTCGGGACCATCCCGAGGGCAAGGTATGGGGCAAGGGGTGCAGAGCTCCCCCCTGCCCAGCACCCAGACGTGCTCCCCAACCTGGGAGCCCTCCAGATCCCCCCACCCCCTGGGCAGGGGATTTATGGAGGTTCCACTGCCCAGGTGCGACTGATGAGCTCGCTGGCCACTGAGACTGACTGCCTCTCCATCCCCTCTCTGTCCCTGGCAGGGGTGTGGGGGTGGGGGACTTAAAGTCCAACCCACTAAGCCCGGTGTGGTCATTCTGTCCACTGCCCCATCCAGAAGCCCACTAGGGGCCCCCCACTCCCAGTCCTCTCATTAGCCCACAAAAGACATTCTTAGCACTCTGGGGATTGCAAGGGTCTTAGGAACTATGTGCCAGGAAGCAAGGACAAAGACTAAATATGTATTTCTTATTGTATCACAGGTAATTTTGGACGTGTTGAAAATTTTGTACATTCAAAGAGTTTTTCTTTCCTTGGGGCACCTGAGTGGCTCAGTCGGTTAAGATCTGCCTTTGGCTCATGTCATGATCTGGGGGTCCTGGGATTGAGCCCTGCATTGGGCTCCATGCTCAGCCTTGAATCTGCTTCTCTCTCTCCCTCTGTGATCTCTCTTGCTCTCACTATCTCCCAAATAAATACAAATACTAAAAAAGATTTTTTTCCAACCTCTTATTATATTTTCAAACATGCAGACATTTAAAAAGAACTATCCAGTGAACCCTCATAATATCCACTACTTAGATTCTATAAGGAGCATTTCTGCTATATTTGCTTTGCTACATGTCTGTCCATCTAAGAAAAGTTATTACAAATTCTTATGTTAAATGAAAGATAAAAACGTGTTCTATATTATTTTGATGTGAATTATTATTTAATTTTAATTCCAGTATAGTTAACGTAGTGTCATATTAGTTTCAGGTGTACAGTACAGTGACTCAGCACTTCTGAACAACACCCAGTTCTCACTGAGACAGGGGCCTTCCTTAATCCCCATTCCCTATTTCCCCCATCCCCCCACCTCCCTCTGGTCACCATCACGTGTTTTCTACAGTTAAGAGTCTGTTTCTTGGTCTGTCTCCTTTTTCCCTTTGTTCATTTGTTTTGTTTCTTTAATTCCACATATGAGTGAATCATACGGTATTTGTCCTTCTCTGACCGACTTATTTCACTTAGCGTAATATTCTCTAGCTCCATCCATGTCATTGCAAATGGCAAGATTTCATTCTTTTTCATGGCTGAGTACTATTCCACTGTACGCATGTATCTATGTATGTATATATGTATGTATATGTCACATCTTTTTGATGGACACTTGGGCTGCTTCCATATCTTGGCTGTTGTTAAATAATGATACCATAAGCTTAAGGGTGCATGTATTCCTTTGAATTAGTATTTTGTATTCTTTGCATAAATAACCAGTAGTGCAATTGCTGGGTCACAGGGTAACTCTATTTTTAACTTTTTGAGGAACCTCCACACTGTTTTCCAGAGTGGTTGCACCAGTTTATGTTCCCACCAACAGCACACGAAGGCTCCTTTTTCTGCACATCCTCACCAACATTTCGTTTCTTGTGTTGTTGATTTTAGCCATTCTGACAGGTGTGAGGTGGTATCTCATTGTAGTTTCGATTTGCATCTCCCTGATGATGAGAGATGTTGAGCATCTTATCTTTTCATGTGTCTGGACTTTAATTTAATTCGTAGGGAGTTTATAAGCTATTTGTGGTAACAACACATCCCATCTGACCACACTGCATAAATCACTTTTCTTATTTTAAATTATAAAAAGTAATTATACTTGCAAAAAAAAATCAAACGATCTAAAGCACAGAGGGAAAGTGCCCCTCACTCTTGGGGCACAAGGCCACACAGCTGGTGCTTTGGACCCTGCCTCCGCACCTCCCATTCCCAGGAGGAATCACTGCTGGAGAGCTCAATTTAAGAGATTATAAAAACTAAAACTTACCATGCTTCCAGCTGCCATCTTTACCAAAAAACTGCAGCACTGTTCGCACAAAGTCCTTAGCATTAAAACAAACAACAGGACATTTACATTTCAGCATTTGAAACAGCACTTTCCTGGAAGATAAAAAGAAATTCACTGATTCAGACATTAATTTAGAACTTCTGACCTTGGAAAAAATATCTATTGCTCTACTGACAGGTGTCACTTGCTAATACTACCTTGTAGACATTCTTCTTCTAGGAGCCTTCCGTGGATTAACCTGAATCCTGTGGGAAGGTGTTACTTCTCTGCACTTACAGATGATGAAGCTGAGACAGGCCCCACAGCTGTTCAGAGCCCATCCCTGGGAGAAGTCGCATTACTGCAGACTAAGCCCGGCGGTCCTGAGCAGAGCACACACACTCTGGACTCCTTACAGGCTCCCCAGCACGGCTCTCCAGCCTGCTCTCCCAGCACGCGCTCCCAACACGCTGCCCTCCGCTCACACTGAACTGTCTTTCCTCCACCAGCACACGGTGCCACGTCCTCCCACAGTCTGGGCCATGCCATATGCTGCATTCTTGCCTGCAATTCCCCTCCCACGATTTCTGCAAACTGCCCCTTTCTCCAGGCGGGGAGTTTCCCCTCCTCTCTACTCCTGTCCATGTACCAGCTGCAGGCAGGACCACATTTGTACCGTAATTTGCCTTGAAAGTAGGCTCACCCCATTGCTCTGTGAGCTCCTTGGATATGGGATTCATAAGAGTCGGCATTTACTGAACACTTACCATTACGACACCATGCTAAACACTTCAAAGGACTGTTACACTGAAATCTCAGCACAACCCTGTTAGGCAGGCACCAGATCCACTTTACAGATAAGGAAGTTGAGGCTCAGAGTGGCTAAACAATTTTCCCAGCAAGACCCTATCTTGCTGCTGCCAGGGCCCGCACTTCCTTTATAGGAACTCTCTATTCATACATTAACGAGGGTCTTCCACACAGGGTCAACAGAGAGTTAGATTCTGCTCAGCTTGCTGCACAGACATTTGCATTTTCTTGCGTGGCTTCACATGGGTTTCCCTGGAAGAGGGGGCCCAGCTGGTAGGGAGGACAGAGGGCCAGCAGCACCGTGTCAGGTCTTGGCTCTGTGGACTGGGGAGGGCGCAGGGAGGAGAGAAGGGGAGACGGGCTGGGAGCTTACGGGGGAGAAGAGCTGCACTTCCATGCTGACGCCCTTACTTGTTGCAGACGCCAAGTCCCTACTAAGGTCACCTAAGAACTGCAGGATCTCCCACTAGTAAGAGATGCAGGCTAGCGGGTTTCTAACTTAAGGTATGACAAACAACAAAAAGAGCATCTTGTAAGACAAAGTGACTGAAACACAGTGTGTTTTGTAAGTCAGTTACAGAAGTCAGTTGTGTCACGTTTGTAAACAAAAAGGCAGCCAGAATATAAAAAAGGTAGACTTGGGTCTAAAAGAGGAGGCTTGAGTCTCAAGACTGACTTAGGGCTATTTCTCTGAGTCTCAGTTTTGTCATCTATAAAGTGGAACTAATAAGACCCAACACATACAGTTAATGTGAAGATGAAGAGAGCACGTGTGTGTAAGAAGACCTTGCACAGGTGTGCAATAAATGGTATTCGGTATGCTTTGTGCAAAAAAGTTATTTATGTTTTCATTTAAATGTGATTTATTTAAATTCATTTTAAATCTCAAACATACTAACATAGAATTGGGATTATTACTTCCAATTTTATGGTATGTGAGGCCATGTCTTCATATAATTGTCTTGGAACTTATAAAAATTAAACCTTAATACTCATTTGTTCAAAAGTAACAATAAGTATTTGTGAAGCACATACTCTGTTACATTGTTCTTGGCTTGTGGAGACAGAGGAATGAGCAAGACATAAAAACCCCTGGCTCGGGGCACTCAGAGACAGACACACAGGGCGACGGGGCGGGGAGGGGGCACGCTATACACAGTGGGCAGGGAAGGCCTTCTGACCATGCTCTAACACCTCAGGGAAGACTTGAAGTGTAAGGTGAACAAAAGGCCTCGTTGAAGGAGGAAAGTTCTCTATAGAAAATTTTACCCAATATGTGTGGAAGAAATGATAGACACAGAAAAATCACCATCTTCCAGACATACGGAAAAACTGATTTCGATGACCACTGAGGGGACGTTCAGTGGGGACATTCACAATGGAGGGAGCATGCTGACACCGCCTAGCCCACAGCTCCACTGGAGTGTCACGGATGTGAGGACAACACAACTGCATCGCAGAAGGTAGCCGGATCGAGTGCAGGGCACCCAGCTAAACACGATGTTCAGAAAAACAGTGAATAATTTTTATATGAAAAAAAATATATTTTTTAGAGATGTATGCCTGTAGTGTAAGAATGTCTCTTCTAACACTTGGGACATAGTTATACTAAAAAATTGTTTATCTGGGATCCAAACTTAGCACCCTGCATTTTTATTTGCTAAATCTGACCATCCAACTGTGTGTGATGGGGTATGAAGCAGACAGCACCACCCAGGGAAGTACCCTTGTGAAAAAAGCTGGAGCTGGATAATGGAGTTCGTAGAACGAAGCTCCAGCTTACAGAAAGTATGGAGGAAAGGGGAACAAGGTAAAGAACCCCACAATCACAAAACAGATAAGCCCAGGACATGGGACCTCCTGCAAGATGGGGTCAGAGGTCGGAGGATGCTCTTAGTAGAAGAAGGAGGAGAGACAAGGAATGGCATGCGTGACCTTGCTGGTCCTGATCCCAGTAGATCAAGTGCAGAAACAATTTTAAAAATAATCAGGTAAGGGGTGCCTGGGTGGCTCAGTTGTTAAGCGTCGGCCTTCGGCTGGGGTCATGGTCCCAGGGTCCTGGGATCAAGCCCCGCATCGGGCTCCCTGCTCTGTGGGAAGCCTGCTTCTCCTTCTCCCACTCCCCCTGCTTGTGTTCCCTCTCTCGCTGTGTCTCTGTCAAATAAATAAATAAAATTTAAAAAAAAATAAAAAATAAAAACAATCAGGTAACTTCAAATGTGGACTGAGTATTAAATTTGCTAAGTTTGAGAATGGCATTGTGGCCAGGTGTCTTAGAGCTGCATCCTGAGCCCTGTGAACTAAAAACGACATGTCCGGGATTTTCCCCTAATCCTAGCTCCCTACCCCTCTCCTCAAAAAGGGGCAGATGAAGGAAGCATGGAAAAACCTTTGGTTTGAGTGGGTGTGTATATAGGACTCATTACACTACACTCTCTACTTTCATGTTTTCATAATTTGCTTTGTGTGTGTTGGGGGGATATGGTTTAGAGGAATGGGTAGCACATCCTGCAGATACCTGGGAGCACACGGCAGGGGAGGAAGAGTGTGGTACAAGGAAGACCCCCGGGTAGATCAAGAAGGCTGGTGTGCAGTGGGAGCAGGGGAAGAGGAGTTCCCAGGCCTGGTGAGGGCCACGCGCAGACCTGCGGGCATCATCGGGAGCTGTTTGCAGGGCTCCGAGCAGGGAGTGTTGTGACCTGACTTAGTGCTCAGACCCTCTCTGGGAGCCGTGCGGAAAATAGGCTGGGGGCAGGTGGAGGCAGGCGGCCCTCAGGAAGCCCCTGCTTGGTTCGGTCAGGAGGTGAAGGCCTGAACCAAATGGCAGCCGCAGAAGGGAAGAGAGGTCAGCTTCTAGCTGTATTTTGAAGGCAGAGCCAATGGGATATACTAAGAGCTTGGATGAAAGGAAGAGGGAAGTTAAAGATTATGCCAGGACCCTTGGCCTGAGCTTACGGAGAGCAAATGCTGACATTAACCCTGACAGCAAAGCCTGTTGGAGGCAGGTTTCGGGAAGACAGGAGTTCAGTTTTGCACTTGTTGAGGCCCTAGTGACTATCAGATGTCCAAGTAAAGAGCACTGAGTAAGATATATACATCCAGAATTCAGAAAAGGCCACCCAAATATTAGGGCTCTGTTCTCACAGAGATCTTCCATAGAATAGACCTGCCTACTTGTTCTTTCAGAAGAAAATTAGGTAAAAATAAGGCTATGGGTTTCTTGTGAGCAGGCTGCTCTATTAGTCAAACGTTGTCCCATTCTCACCAAAATTTACTGCAGTATAAGTACCTGATGTTAAGCTTATGATTGTTCAGGCATCCGTTTCAAAAGACATCCATACTGCCTGCTGCATGATAAGCCACCAGCGAAACGCCCATGCAAGGAACAGGGCCACCCCCATCCATGCAGCTTCCCTTCCAGACAGGCCGGGGGCACCTAGACACCTGACCTGTGAGTGATCCTTTCCCTTCCTGCACCCTAACTCCCACTTTTATGATTTCTATTAGCAATAAAGAGTGAAACCTTGAAACTGCCAGCCCCCCATCCTCAGACCATAATAAAGGCTGAGCCTCAGGCCTGTGCCCTCTCTTTCTGTAGCTACGACTTTGCTGTGTGGCCCCCCGGTGTGGTGTGTACCCTCCAGGACCTGTGAGTAATGAATCTTGTTCCTCAAAGTTCCCTGATGGCTTTTGCTGAATTGTGTCCTGTGATCCTAGGAACTCTAACGGTTGGTCCAGCCATAACACTGGCCTCTGGCATTCCTCGCTGGGACAACACAGACGCAGCAACGGCCGACAACTCCCCCACAGCCCAGTGAGACTGTAGGAGGCCAACGGGGCCAGGCCTAGGCACCACCTGCTCACCCCTGAGCCTCCGTGAATGCCTCTTCAGGACAGCAGCTTCAGGGAGATCCTGCCAGGCAGCAAAGGGGCTGGGACTCCGAGGGCTGGGTGGGCAGGAAGTGGATGTCCCCACCCAAGGCAGAAACCGGAGTCAGGCTGACAACACGGCAGAAGAGCTGTAACGAGGGCAGGGGCTGGAACCCCCAGCAGGACTTTTCAGGATCGCTACAGGGCAGCTCAAGCATCCCTGCTCGATCTAAAACTGTCCAATTCTAAAGGGCAGGTCCAAGTGAGGTGTGTCTTAACTATTTCCACAGAATGAAGCTATGAAATTAGGTGGTACTGAGGACAATTTACTTTTTGAATTTAATTTACTTTAATTTTCTAATGCTGTGAGTGAGTGAGATGAGGAAGATCGTCTGGGACTGTGGTCACGACAGTGGATCTTCAGGCCTTGGGATGAAGCTTTTCTTACCAACTTCTCACTGAGATGTTGATTCAAATCCTGGAGGGGCTCCCATGGAAGGATGGAGCCTTCATTCCAGAAGCTCTTTGGGGGAAAGCAGGCTACTGTGTGCAGAGCTGTCATTTAGATCCATTTTATTTTCATGTGCCTGTACAAAACGTCTAAAAGTTTAAATAATTAAAGTTGGAGCTTGGGAGACTCTAATTGGACTCAACGAAGCAGACATGTAAGTAGGAAGTAAGGCAGTGGGAGGAGATTTCTGACCTGGCAAACTGATTATATGCCTCTTGCTCTTGGCCCCCAGTAGAGGAGTGCTCTGTTTGGAGGTAGATATACTGATCACGGAGTGTGGCGCCTTCCCCCAGGACACTGTCAGAGGCTGAGACATCCAGAGGACCACTGCCGTCTACACGACTCTGCAGTAACATTGCAATTCCTTTAACAGAGGGAAACAGAGCCTGTGAATACAAATACAGTTTCAAAATTAAACACAGTGTATTTATTCAAGAAAGGTATGTTTTATAATTAAACAGAGAGAAAAGGCCTACAATTAAATTTGTAAATAAATAGCTCTTTTAATGACAGTCAAGGCCAAAAGCCAAACCCATGATCTTACTCTCCAAATCTGGACTCCTCCCTATTCAACATCATAACAGAAGTCTTAGCTAGAGTAACATAATGGGAAAAAGAAATAAAAGGCATATAGATCAGAAATGAAGAACTATATTGTCTCTATTTACAGATGACACAAATGTCTGCATAGAAAACCAAAGGGAATTTACAAAAAAACTTCCTGGAACCAATATGTGAGTTTAGTTAAGGTTGCAAGATACGAGATTAAAACACAAAATCAATTGTATTTCTATGTACTCTCAATGAACATGTAAAAATGATCTTTTTTTAAAAACAATGTGTTTACCAGGGGTGCCTGGGTAGCTCAGGCGGTTAAGCATCTGACTCTTGATTTTGGCTCAGGTAATTGTCTCAGGGTTGTGAGACTGAGCCCTGCATCAGGCTCCATGCTGGATGTGGAACCTGCTTAGGATTCTTTCTCCACCTCTCCCTCTGCCCCTGCCCGCCCCCCTGCCGCCACCGACTCTCTCTCCCTTTTTTCCTTATTCTATTCTAAAAAAATAAATAAAAAATAAATGAAAATGAAAGTAAAAATAAAAAGATGCATTACCATTTATAATAACCATTCCAAAAAATGAAATACTTAAATAGAAATCAACAAAACACGTACAGGATCTGTATGCTACACTACATGACAAGTACTGGTGAAAGAAGCCAAAGAAGACCTAACTAACAGAGACACACCACGCTTGAGGACCACAAAACTCCTAACAGGAATGTCAGTTCTCCCAAGTTAATCTGTAGAACCTAAATCAATAAACCCCAAGTATAAGAAACATTTAGAACAGCACACCAATCACATGCTATAAACCAACGATAAAGGGAAAACCTTAAAAGAAGGGGCGAGGGCAGGGGCCAGGCAGGTGGGAGAGGGGCGTTACACAGAGATCAAGAGAAGCGAGACAGCAGATGTCCAGTGGGAAACAAAGCAAGCTAGAAGACATCTTCCAACTGTTGAAAGAAAAAAAAAAACTATTGACTTATAACTCTTTAGTGAGCAAAAATATCTTTCAAAAATGACAGGTAAAGCAAGATTTGTATACCACACAGAAAACTACAAAACACTGCTAAAAGAAACTAAAGGTGTAAGTAAATGAAGGGACACCCCTGTTCATGGGCCCGAAAACTTAGTACTGTTAAGATGGCAAAACTAAAGTTCATCTATAGACTCAACACAATCTGCATCAGAATCTCAGCTGCGTGCCTGAAGGAATTGAAAAGCTGATGCTAACATTTATATGGAAGTGCAAAGTAACCAGAATACCCAAACCAATCTTGAAAAACACAAAGTTAGAAGACACACTCCAAGACCCTTTGGTACTGGCATCTGGATAGACATATAGATCAAAGGAAAGAACTGAGTGTCCTTATATTTACAGTCAATTGAATTTTGAGAAAAGTGCCAAGAAAATTCAATGGGGACAGAAGAGTCTTATCAACAGTGTTTGGAAAGCTGGGTATCAACACACAAGAGGCAGGTTTGTGCCCCTTATCTCACACCACAACAAAAATTAACTCAAAGTCAGCCACAGATTTTAATGTAAGAGCAAAAACATAAATTCTTAGAAGAAAACAGAAGTAAATCTTCAAGACCTGGGATAGGCAAAGCATTCTTAAATATAACAACAAAGGTGCAAGCAATACAAAAAAAATTGATAGAATTCATCAGATTTAAAAAATTTTGTGCTTCAAAAGACACCTGTAAGAAATTGAAAAAAATAAGCCACAGATTTGGAGAACTACAGATCACAGATCAGACAAGGGACTCATATCAGAATATAGAAAGAAGGCTTACAGATCCAAAATAAGACACAAATAACCCGATTTAAAAATGGGCAAAAGATCTGAACAGACATTTCACCACAGAAGATACAAAAATGGGACTAAGCACATGAGAAGATGCTCAATGTAATTAGTTACTAGGGAAATACAATTTAGAGCCACAGTGAAATACCACTTCACATCCACTAGAATGGCTAAAACCAGATAGTCAACAAGGATTGGCAAGGAGGTGGAGGGCTTGGAACTCTTGTGTGTTGCTGCTGGAATGCAAAAAGGCATACCCACTCTGGAAAACATTTTGGCAGTTTCCTAAAAATCTGAAGAGAACTATGCATTATCAGTCACTCAGCACTGTGGGGAGGGGAGGGTGGGCTTCAAATCTTATTCCTAGCTCTCCTATCAAAATCAGACACAAAGAAAATGGGGTTCTTTTATGGTGCCAAAGAAACAAACAAAACCCAACACTGTTCACTAACCTGCTCAGCTCTTAGCTGGGTCGAACCGTCCTCATACATCAGTGTTACCACCACGGCCCCTGCCTGTTGGAGCATTTCAACCAGTTGGCTTTTCTCCAAATCATCCAAATACCTAACGTCACAAAAATGGTTTTCGCATGCTCTTGCGTTCCCACAGTTTAGGTGGGCTTCAACCTCATCAGCATTTTCTTCCAATGCCACATGTTTATTTGTTTTCCCTGAAAAATGACATGTACCATGTTTTCTTTTAAGATTCACAGGCATTTCTTTTTTTTCATTATTTTTATTTTCCTTTAGGAAATGCGTTCTTTTAGACTCCGTTTTCTGTAGGACTGCAGCCTCTTGGTTACACTGTGGAATGAAACAACTGGGAGGAGCCAATGAGCTGACGTTCTTCTGGTTTTGGTCGGCAGAGGGCTGATCTGTGAGTCTGATACTGGAGGACGGAGGACAGAGCTTGATGGATGAGCCTGACGTCTGGCTTGTGGAAGAATTCAGATTCTGTAGAAAAATGTGAAATGTTTCACAAGAATATGGAATCCTAAGACAGATCTAACCAAACTAATCTCTGGTAAACCTCATCTAAGGTCAAGTGGGGACACAGCTTCACATTATCTAGGATCAAACTTTCTAATGAAACTATATAGTAGCTTCTAGAGCAGTAATTTTTCTCAACCCAGGTAGGAGTGCATATCTGAATCACGGGCTGGAATAGGGAGGAGTCCACAAGTCTCCAACCATACCCGATGCGTGCAATGACAGATGCCATGGGTGGGAGTATGTTACAAATGCGCCTTACGCTCAAGATGAATAATTTAACTTCCAGGTAAAGGCCATTTACAGAGAAAATGAAATCACCACAACTATTTGATAATATGTTCATCTATTTACTAAAATTTTTTAAAAATATAGCTCAACAGCAATCCTCTTCCCATCTTGATCTAGTACTGTGCAATATTCATTCATAAATTCACAAACTGAGGGTAAAAAAAGAATCTCTACCCATCTCATTACTGGATTCATTTAGAATAAAACGTATTTTTAATGTTTATTTTTCAGATTTGTGATATATTTATTTTGTTTTGAACAAATGTATATTAATAGTACTTTAAAAATAATTTTGGAGGAAAATTTTTCAGTATTTGGCATATGGTCACAGAAAATTTAAGTTTATACTCATATTTTTATTACAGAGACATATTATATGGTTTCAAGAAAAGACTTCCAAGCATAAAATTATATTATGTTAATAATTCTGCAGAAGAAGATACAAGAAAAGGAGTTCAAGGAGCAAAAGGGAAATACAAAAATTTAGATTGCTGAAGAATACCTTGCTCATGTTGTTTTTTAAAGGGATGCTTGTGGGTATTAAGTTACCAGAGTACAGTATTTAGATTTTAGTGGTTATATTTTAATGATGATGTAATCATTTTTAAAATGTCAATACACCAGAAATTGTGTCCTGTGAAACATTTTAAATTTGTTATGAATATTTTAAATGTCAACTTAAAAATATGTCACGAGGTATACCGCTTTTCAAAATTCTTTTGCGAGAAAGGAAGCAAAACGTTGGTGAGCCGGCTCTCTACCTCAGTGATGGGAGGGACACAGCCAGAGTGGCACTGAGAGAAAATCTCCACTCACTCACAAAGTGAGTGAGCACCCTGTGTTCCTGACATGGCTGTGGGACTCGCCTCTCCCCCAACGTCAGGGCAACCCAGGACCCTGGGCGGGTCCTGCCATCCCCACTTTACTACAGGGAGTTTCAGTTAGACTGAGTTAGGCTGGACTTTGAACACACGTAGTTTTTGCCCCCAAGTCTAATCTCTCGGCCACTGTGTCTCCCCTACCAGATCTTTGGTGAGATGACATCTTCTTTCCCCTCCCCTCAGGCCCACACCACACAGCTCACCCACTGAGAGTTGTGTCCCCTTCCTTCTGGAACTGTTCTGTGTTTCAGCTGTCCCAGAGCCCCAGCTTTCTCCCTAAACACGTCTGCCAAGTCCTCCCCCATTCTTTAAAGGTGGGGCTCCTAATCATCCTGTAGATGTCGACTCAGGCATAATTTTCACACTTCAGGAAGACTCCCAGACCACGCTCCCCACCACCCAGAAAAAAAACGAAACAAGACAGCACAAAAACTGGGTGAGTGGTCTCGCCTACTGTTATTGGGACTGACCCCTACCATGTATGGCACCTAATGCACCGTCCTGTAGGGTCGCACTTCTCTGTCTTCCCCTCCCCAATCAAGCAAGTTCAGCCGTAGGCTCCTGGAGTAGAACTCTGTTCTTGATTTTCTGAAGTGTGGTAGCCACAGTGCCTAGCATACAGTAGATACTTAGTAAGTATGTGTTGAACGAGTGAAAGTTATCTATTTTGAATTAATCATATTTGAAATGATTTACCCTTTTTTCCAGTGATTGATTCTTCCCATTTTCAAGAAGTACTGAATACTTAATACGGGAATTGTTTACCACTTCTGCAGCTTTTAAAAACACAAAAAGAAAGCATTAAAGAAACATTGAATCTAAGTAATATAATTAGCTAAACATTGAAAGTGGCCTCTACAAACATGCTACTTACTCGTTATTTACTTACGTAAAACAGTGTAAAAACATTCATACCCAAAATGTATACTACCATTGCAATAAACATTTATGTAACATATCTTCAAATTAACTGGAGACAGATCCACGTAATCATGACATGTTTATCAGAAAGTATTAGTTGGTGTCTCCATTGAATACTGGAGTCCGAAAACCCAAGTTCAATATTTTACGGAAACCTTGAAAGTACTAAAGGTTTGCGGAGATTCCTATAATGCATAATATTGCAATGGAACAATTAGAAGTTCAGTAAAACACCATTAATACAAACCTCTCTTTTAAATTTTGTTTTAATTTTAATAAGCCTGGGCTGAACAGTAAGTGATGTAACCCACATTCAACCCCAGGCAACATGACTCAGGTGTTTGTGCTCATAACCACTGTGATTTATGTTCCCTCCACAGCAACAATAACAACCAAGGAATGCAAACAGGGGAAATCTTTACAGTAGAAAGAACTTAGGATAATTTAACAAAAAGGCACGAGGCACTCGATGAAAACTTAAAATCTCACAAAATGCATAAAACTTGATCTATACAAATGGAAGGACATAGCATCCAGGTATGCATAAAATGTTCAATTCTTCCAAAAATAAATTTAATGCAATTCCACTTAGAGACCCTACAGTGTTCTTTTAATTGAAAAAATGTCAAAGTACATATGAAATACTAAATATCTGAAAACAGACACAGAAGGTAAGTTAAAAACCAATAAAAGCCTTGCCTTGCTGGATTATCAGAACATACTATTCAACCACCAAATCAAATCCACATTGTATTCGAATAGGAAGAGTCAAAAGATTTCTGGAACAGAATAGACAATCCAGAAACTGACCCATGGCTTTATGAGTCTCTACTACAGAACAAAGATGGCATCTCAATTCAGTAGAAAACAACAGATTAATAAATAGGGATAGCAGCACTGCTTCTGAAGAACAGAACACTGAGAAAACCATTTGGAACAAAAATGATAGAATTACAATCACAGAAAGAAATGGGACAAAATACTAATACCTGTATTATACAACAAATCCTTAAACACTGGCAAAAAAAGAATTCAATTTAAAAAATGAGCAAAAGATAGGAAGAAGTGGTACACAAATTAGCAAATCCAAAAAGCAAATAAACATGATATAATACTCAAACTTACTAGTGGTCAGGGAAATGCAAACTAAATACAACTGGAGGTGGAAGGAAGAGGTCGTTTCAGGCATTGCTGGTAAAAATGTGAATAGCTAGAATCTTCTTAGAAAGTAAACTGTCAACACCTATTAAAATTAAAAATACAAGCATCACCCTTGAGAGTTGAGAAGAGGAGTGCCCTAAAGGGAGCAAAGATGGGCTTCCAGGGTGCTGATGTTCTGTTTCTTGATCTGCATGAAGGTTACAGGAGTGTTCAGTTTGTGAAATGTTATTATAAACTCAGAATATATGTGTTTTGTGTATAGAGTGTGTGTGTGTGTACCCTCAATAAAAACAGAGATATAACTGTATAAATCATCTAACCAAACAACCTCACTACTGGCAGTTTCATAGACATATACGCAACAGTAAATAGGTCTAAACCAAGACATCTATTGCAGTATTGCTTTATGGCAAAGGACTGAAAACAAAGCAGATACCAATCAAGAAAAGAAGATGATGAATAAATTATGGAACATGTACACCACGAAGCACACAGTCACTGAAATGAATGACTTAGAGCTTTATTAGCTGCCTCGAAGATGCAGAAATCTGTGAAAATATCTCATTTTTGCAACCCATGACCAAATCTCCCCATTTTTGTATACGAGTGTGTTATACACACCTACTGGCACAGGCCTGGTCCCCAGGAGGCTGACTCTGAGGTGGTTTGCATTTGAAATGTTACTGGGGAGTGCTCTCAGGATCAGCGTGTACAGGAGCACGACAGGAGGACCAGACCACAATGCAGTCACTACAAAGGCCTGCTTGGGACTGGAAGGCCTGTGGAGTTAGCCCCCATTGGGTCAAGGGAGCGCGACTTTATATGCCAGCACCAAGCAGTCATTGGATCGGCTGCCCCTGGGAAAGGAGTGTGCAGCTGAGGCAGCCACCAGGAGTGGCTGTGTGGTGAGCAGACAGACAGACTCCCACAGGTGGGGGTGACAAATGGCTTAGTACTAGTACGGGAACCTGGGCATCCACAGGGCTCACTGCAGTCCTCCGCTGCTCGGCACTACACTGCATTGCTCCCAGCCACTTGCTGCAGATACGTTTCAGAAAGTAGCCCCTTCAGGGTTCTGGTGGGCCTCTTGCTGGAAGCAGCTTTTAAAAGGAAGTTAATGGGATGAACTGCATCCCCTGGTCACTGCAGCTGGTCTCAAAGCTACAGATGAGATTCGTGTCCCTCCTCTAATGCACATTCTAGAATCCCCTCACCCTGGCTTAGCACCTCTGTTGGTCTAGGTGGCTTACCTGATTGATGGAGTTACGCAAACCCCTCATCCCTGGGAGGTGTAAGCCCCTGGCCACCACAGTCACTGCACTGAGATTTGGACAGAGGACAGCGGTGACTAGTCCTATCACCCGGGTACCAAATATATGCTTCCCTGCACCATCATGTAACAGTCCTGACTTCTGATGACCAGGACACACCCCAAACAGGATGCAGATTACATGCCGTGCCTGCCAGTCCCTTGGCATAAGGCTATTGAAAGGACAGGGCAGGAGCTGCAGCTTCAAATTAAATGGTATTCTTCCCATGCCCCCGGTGGGCTTCCCCTTTGTCAGTCAAGACTCATTCTGCAGAACCCAGAAGTGTTGGGGGAGAGACAGATTTTTACCAACTGGAGCACTGGGAGTGACAATAAGCAGGACCACTCCCACATCGCCCTTTTGGTTTTAGACCCCTTAATTGTACATACTGGGGACACCGCAACCTGGAGGTGGCTCCTCCACGCTGTGCAAGCTGCACCTGCTACAGGCCATTCCTCCGTCGGGGTGGTGTTGCTGGGTGTGTGGCTGAGGGAACCCTTGGGTCCCATAATCACGTGCCTGCTTTAGCTCCCTTCCTGTAGAGTGTGTCCCCACGTCCAATGCAATGCTTGTGGTACTGTCAGTGGATCACTGAAGCCCTACAAACGGGAAAGGGAAAGCCAGGCCTGGAACATGTCAATTCCAATCAAGATAGGTCACTGCACCTTTAGGGGAACGAGGGGTTCAGTGTCGTCAACTTGTGACCAAGTGACTGTTTCCTCAAAGGATGGTATTACTAGGGTCTCGGTGTTTGGTCTGCTGTTGGAAGCCTGGACACTCAGCAGAGGCAGTAACTAGATCAGCCCTGGTGAGTGGGTGTGCATGTGGTTGGGTCCACGTGTGGTCTTCACCCCAGCCCATGGCCACTCCACTAAAGAGCCCCAGGTGCTTGTACTGGGACAGCAGGTGACAGGCTAGCCAAGTCATTCTCACTGTTTATTCCTTCAACACTCTACCTCAGGGAGCTGCTCTGTGTCTGCCTTTACTGTGTTCATTCTTTACTCCTTGGTAGCTAATCCCCTTACTAGCTAACATGCAGTACCTTTCCCTGTTCAAATTTCCTATGGTTTGTTTCACCTGACTGGTGCATGTCTTACAGGCTTCCTCAACAGGCCCACTACTTCTTGGTGAGGCTGTTGACTTAATGGCCAGGACGGAAGGAGGCAGAAGTTCCTCCTTCTGGAAAAAGCATCCTTCACGGTCTTCAGCAATGGCAGGAGGATGGGACACTAGCTTTTAACAGAGAAGTAGCCACTTCTGCAGGTCCCAGAGGCATCTGGGATTCAGGATTTGAATGTGCCAATCAGGTAATCCCAGGCCAGATCTCAGGGTCTGGTCCCCTTCTGATCAAGGCCCTGACCTTGAGGTAGCACACCTGCCTGGGCTGAGAAGCCAACCTTCTCTAGAGCTCTCCAGTCTCAGGACTAAGCACTGGTCTGTGGCTGTGAGTGGTCTCTTTTTACGCTACCAGGGAAGACCCCTGGTTACATTTAGCCTTTAAACGCTAATTAATCACCCTCACCCCATGTCTTTTTCCAAAGGACTTATTATTCCTAGCCACAGCTGCCAATTCCATTGTTTGCCACTGCCCTGTACTTTTCAAGTACCCAGTAAATCCCAGCAGTCAGGGCAGCGGCTTCCACTGGTATGCCACACCACCCACCCCCAGTCCAAGCTGGAACTCACTGCTACCAGTCCTATTCTGCCTACCACCTGTGAAGGTCATCAGTGCATCTGCCTAAGGATGACCAAACTCCAAAACGCCACGTGTGCCCTCTCAGACCGCTTCTGGCACCAACTGCAGCAGATCTGGTTCCTGGGAACCAGACTGAGCTTCGCCCACAGGAAATTTATGGGGGGACCCAAGGACTGAGTGAAGGGGAGGCTCCGTCACAAGGAAGGCCTCAGCCAATCCCACTGGAAGCAAGGAGGGGTCTGGATGGCACAGCACAGCCACACATGCGGGCTAGAATTACAATCACAGAAAGAAATGGGACAAAAACATAAAAGAGACATACTAAGTTTGTTACCAGCTTGGTTAGCAACAAGGAGAGAGGGTTCAACAAAGCAAAAGGCTGAACCAAGAAAACAATGTGCAGATGAACCCTTTCACCACGTGCCTGTGGGTATAAGCATGTAAGAAAATATTTTTAAATGTTTTTTTTTAGATTTTATTTATTTATTTGACAGAGTGAGAGCAGGAACACAAGCAGGGGGAGTGGGAGAGGGAGAAGCAGGCTTCCCGCGGAGCACGGAACCCGATGTGGGGCTCGATCCCAGGACCCTGGGATCATGACCTGAGTCGAAGGCAGACACTTAATGACTGAGGCCACCCAGGCGCCCCTAAATGTGGGATTATGAACTCTATGTTTTTGGCTTTGTTTAAAAGAATTTCCCAAGTATTACCAAAAAAAGAGACCTCCCAAAAATATTGAGGACAATATTTACAACATATATAATAGACAAGTCCTTCACAGGGCGCCTAGGTGGCTCAGTTGTTAAGTGTCTGCCTTTGGCTCAGGTCATGATCTTGGGAGTCCTGGGATCCAGCAGGGAGCCTGCTTCTCCCTCTCCCTCTGCTGCTCCCCCTGCTTGTGTTCTGTCAAATAAATAAAATCTTTAAAAAAAAGTCCTTCACATATATGTATTGTGTGTAGAAAGCTCTTACAAATCAGTGGGAGAATAAACAGGTGAGTCCACCTGTGGCCAAATTCAAGGAGAGAACAGCATACCTCGCCTCAGAGAGCTCAAAGCACACCAACAGTTACAGCGTCATACAAACAACCAGAAGTACCTCAGCACGCTCAACTGAGCTGCAAATGAATCCAATAAGGCACACTGGTAGCAGAAGTATTTTGAGCGAGGGGCACCTGGGTGACTCAGTTGGGCATCCGACTCTTGATTTTGGCTTAGGTCATGTTCTCGGGATCCTGAGATGGAGTCCCACATTGGGCTCCCACACTCAGTGGGGGGTGGGGGGGTCTGCTGCCCCTCTCCCTCTGCCCCGCCCCACACTCGTGCTCTAATAGTCTTTAAAAAAAAAAGTAGAGAGAGCACGAGCAGGGTGGGCAGGTCAGTGGGAGAGGGAGAAGCAGGCTCCCCGCTGAGCAGGGAGCCTGAAAAGACAAGGGGTTCAATCCCAGGACCCTGGGATCACGACCTGAGCTGAAGGCAGACACTTAACCAACTGAGCCACCCAGGCGCCTCTAAAAAAAAGTATTTTGAGCAGGACCTTGTAAAATGCTGCTTTCACCACTCAGCTGAGTGGAAGAGAAAGAAAAGGGTAAGTAGAGGAGGATAATGAAAATGTGTTTGGAAGTTGCAGTCAAATCTGAATGGGGTGTAAAGTAAGAGAGGAATGATGGGGGGCAGAAGACTCAACAGGGCAGGCGGGGGTCCCTCAGAGTGAATGGGATGTTTCTGTAGGTGAATTCCGCGGCGGGCAAGGACAGGAGCTGAGGTAGTTCTAGTGAAGGCATGAGGGCAAGACAAAGGGGCAATAATGAAGGTCAACAATCAGGAAGCCACTGCCAAAATCCGTGTGAGGAGAAATGCAGGCTTGTATGAGGACAGTGGGGGCTGAAACCCAACAGCTGGCAGGGCTTGCCAAGTGACTGGATGTAAGGATTTTATGTTTATTTAACAGAAATAAAAATAATACAACATGTTTATCCATTATACTTTTGACTAGAATGAACAGAATCAAGATAGATCTGTTTGGTCTTTTAGTTTTGTTATGTCCTTGAAATCGCGAAGATTTCTACTGGATGGTGGGATAAAGACACACTTCACATTAATGAACTGGATTTTCACAAATATTTACCTTTGGGGGTCTCAAACTGTATTATTTTATAATGTCTGTAAATATATATGTATATATATATATTTTTAACTGGAAAACCACATTCACATCTAAGTTGTTAAAATGAAAAATAATTTGGACAAATGTGTTATTTGATTTCTATAGCTACTCAGACAAAACAGAGGTATCTTCCAATAGCACGTGCTGACTCCTCTGCATAACCCTCTACAGAGCCATTGAGTCCACTGGCAACCCTGAAGCCACCCTGCAAACTCCTTCTCCCTCAGTATTTACCCAAGGCTTTCAACAGCATTACTGAACCATCAAATGACAACGAAAATTTAAGTCAGATGAACCCACTTTTCAATCTAGTTTAAAGGTGTATGGGTTAAGGTACAAAGCTAAGCTACAGTCACAAAAGACCCAACAAGACAACAGCTTGAAGAACAAAGTTTATTTCTCTTTCATGTTCTCAACTGGCTGGACATGCTTCCTTCATGCAGCCTCTCCAGGACTGGGGTGCTTCCAACACATCGTACAATCCTCTAGGACACTGTTTTCATTTGCAGAGTTCAAAAGGAGGGTTCCTACTGGAGGGAAGGAAAGAGGCCTGCCCTGGAAATGGCACACGCCACTTGAGCGCACATCCCGCTGACAGGAACCCAGGTCACACCTGACTGAAGGAGACTGAGCCATGTAGTCTGAAGGGAAGGATAAACTTTGGTGCAGCATACAAGTAATCTCTGCCCCAAAAGGCCTCTGGAGCAACACAAAATGCCCGTGGTCAGGAAGTAGAAGACACTGCCACAAGTCAGGATGATGCCCCCCTTAAGCAGGGAGAGAGTTTTAACTGAGAAGGAAACTTCGAGGTTCTGAATGCAATGACATGGATGTCCTCTTTATCTTCATTCGTTAAACTATAGTTTCAGTTTTTGCATATTTTGTTTTCTCGCAGCAGAGGGTTTTTAAACAACGATCAATCTTGCAGCAAGACGACATACAAAGTCCATCCCTTACTGGGTGTGCATCTTTTTTTTTTTTAAATGTTTTATTTATTTATTCACGAGAGTCAGAGAAAGAGAGAGGCAGAGGGAGAGGGAGAAGCAGGCCCCCCGCAGAGCAGGGAGCCTGATGCGGGACTCGATCCCAGGGGATCACGACCTGAGCCGAAGGCAGACGCTTAACCATCTGAGCCACCCAGGCGCCCACTGGGTGTGCATCTTGACATCCCTCAGCCCAGCACATAAGACACCTAGACCCCGAAGTGACATAAAACACTAATGTTGTTTGGTTTTACTTGTTCGTAATAACAAATATTTGTAGTTATTCTCATTGATTTAGGAATTCAATTTTTGTATTTATTTAGTTCAAAATGGGCTTTAGAAATGAAATGCAGATTTATAGTATTTTCCTTGTAAGAGATAAGGGTCTGACACAATAACAGCTCAGCATATAACTAAAGTCCAGGAAGCAACTAGATCTTAGGTCCAGCATCATGCATCAATAACCCACCAGAAACCCAACTTAATCAAATCCATATGAAATAAGAACTAAAACTGGTGGGACTCTGTGGCAGACAGACTCCAGGGTGGTCCCAGGACCCCTGCCTCCTAGTACTCACACCCTTGAGTGCGGGTGGGACTTATTGGCTCACTCCTCACCCAGAGTACAGCAACAGTGACAGGGTGTTCGCAATCACGTTGCAGAAGACTAGGATGTCAGTCTTGCCAGAGGAAAAGCTGCCATCACGTGAAGCTGTGCCTCAGGAGAACCACGTGGGAAGGAATGGAGGGTGTGTTACAGCCAAGAGCTTGGGAGGCTCTCGGCCCAAGAGCCTACAGTGAACTGAATCTGCCAACAACCCTGTGAACTGGAAGCAAATGCCTCCCCATTCGGGCTTCAGATGAGACCCGAACCCTGGCTGACACATCCGCACTGTAGCCCAGCAAAGGATAAAGCCAAGTTGTGCCCAGACTCCTGACCCACAGAAACTGGGACATAACAAACGTGCCATTTTTAAGTCACTAAGTTTGCAGTAACAGTGCTGTGCAGCAAAAGACAATACAGAATCTTTGTGGAAATTCCTCTATTTTTCCAAATCCAGTAACACTTGACAGAAAAATACTATCTTTTCCCATTACCTCTCAATAAATTTATGAAAACTAGAATTTTATAGGGTATTTGAAGAGCATGACAAAAGAGTTCACAAGATGGGCTGATGGCCATAAATCTTTCTCAAGACTCACACTGAAGCTACCAGAGGCATTTCACTATTCCTATCAGTACTTTTTTTTATTCCTATCAGTTTTTAAAGGGAAGTACATTTCCACTTCTGTCAAGTGCACACTGCTATTTTAGAAAGTATACAGAATAAAGGAGAAAGCTCTCTGATGTTTAAATATTTATTTTCTTTACTATCCACCCCTCATTCCCCAAAACATTTTCAACTTCTAGGTCTGTGGTCCATACACAAAACTTGCTAGCAGTTCATTTATCAGCGACTTTCTATAATGAGGCTCACGAGCAACAGATTCCTAAATATGAGCAGATCGAAATGTTTGGTGCTACTATATCCTAATCAAGAACTGCACTTACATAGCCTTTGCACTATTTGTCAATGCTCTCAATTACTTCATCACAATTACATCTCACGTATAACTTACTCTATAAAAAACGACAAATTATTAGCCCAGGCTTAAATATTAAGGCACAAACAACAACAAACTGCTTTGCTAGTAAAACAAAGAACTGGTGTTCCGAATGTCTCAGTCACACTTGTGCGCCCACGCCACTGCTGCTGCGTGACATCACGTCATAAACACACACACCTGAGAGCTCATAGCTCTCGGGCAGCTAAGACACACACTGTCAAACACCCTTCTCCCATCCACCACACACAGCAAACAAGTACTACGTCCCTGTGTGTCCGAAGACCCAAGAGCTAAGGCTGAAGCGAGGGGCACTGTGAAAGAGCCCAGCTCTCTGAGGTTACTTAAACAGTTGAAGCAGATTCTCAGGAACTCTCGGATAGAAATGCCTGGAACAAGGAAGAGAGTGTTACATTCTAAAGCAGTAAGGGCCAAGAGAATGTGCAACTTGTGAGCAAAAGCTCAGTCATCACTGAATGAGAATAAACCAAGGTGAGCCGGACTCCATTTGTCTGTAGCAAGAACCTCCCTACACAATAGAAGGTTCCTGAGAATGATTGTTTCATTGTCAAACCTTAAGA